>NC_081386.1:4142185-4469231 GCF_030684315.1 Stegostoma tigrinum | reverse complement strand
TTAGAGCCTGTAACTGAGATCCCAGAGCCTGTAACTGAGATCCCAGAGCCTATACTTAAATGTCTTAGAGCCAATTTAAAAAAAGATTGATTTAGATATGAATGCTTCCCAATTCAATATCACCCACCTTACACTGTCACACAAAGTCATTGTGGGAGTGAAGCTATGTAGTAGATGGTGTCTCCCTAACTGCACTGCACTGGTTCGGGAAAACGGGTCACCACCTCCTTTCTCAGGGGTATTAAGGGCAATAAAAATAAGAGCAGGCAATCCAATATGTTAAATGTTACTGTTGTCTGCACTGAACCGTCCAAGTGAAAAGAAATACCTTCCTGTCCATGACAACATCAAGTTCTAAATTGGAGAAAGGCCAATTTTGACTGTATTAGACAAGAGCTTTCAAACATTAAAAACCGAAAGAACTGTGGATGCTGTAAATCAGGAACAAAAACAAAGTTCTGGAAAAGCTCAGCAGGTCTGGCAGCATCTATGATGGAAAAAACAAAACTAATGTTTCGGGTCCGGTGACTCTTCCTCCTGGAGGAGCAGCACCTCATATTCTACCTGGGGAGACCATAGCCCGATGGCCTAAACATAGAATTCAGCAGTTCTAAAATCTCCCCACTCCCAGCCTCATCACATGTCCAACCCTCTTTCTCATCCTCATCTTCTTTACCACCTATCTGCCCCACCCTTTCCACTGACCGATCCCCACCTCTGCCTACCTGTGCTCATCTATCATCATCCCACCTACCTTCCCCAGCCCCAACCTCCTCTCTCTCTCTCTCTCTACTTTCCTCTCCCTTCCCCCTCTCCATTTCTGAAGAAAGGTCCCAACCCACAACGTCAGCTTTCCTGCTCCTCTGATGATGCCTGGCCTGCTGTGTTCATTCAGCTCCATACTGTGTTTTCTCAGACTCCAGCATCTGCAGATCTTGCTATCTCTTTTTGGTATGCTTTCCTTTATTTGTCAGTGCGTTGCGTATAGGAGTTGGGAGGTCATGTTGCAGCTGTACAGGATATTGGTTAGGCCACTTTTAGAATACTGCATTCAATTCTGGCCTCCCTGCTACAGCAAGGATGTTGTGAAACTTGAAAGGAGTCAGAAAAGATTTACTAGGATGTTGACAGGGTTGGAGGATTTGAGCTATAGAGAGAAGCTGAACAGGCTGGGGAAGGGCCACCGGATCTGAAACGTTAACTCTGATTTCTATTCAAAAATGCAGCGAGACCTGATGAACTTTTCCAGCAATTTCTGTTTTTTTCTGAGTAGGCTGGAGCTATTTCCTTGGAGCATCAGAGGATGAGGAGTGACCTTACAGAGGTCTTTAAAATCATGAGGGGCATGGATACTGTAAATAGACAAGGTCTTTTCTCTGGGGTGGGGGAGCCCTAAGCTGGAGGGCAAAGGTTTAAGATGAGAGGAGAAAAATTTAAAAAGGGATGTAAGGGGCAATGTTTTCATGCAGAGGGTGCTCAGTGTATAAAATGAGCTGCCAGAGGAAATAGTGGAGGCTACTACAATTACAACATTTAAGAAGCATCTGGATGGGTATATGAATAGGAAGACTTTAGAGGGATATTGGCTGAATGCCGGCAAATGGGACTAGATATATTTAGGATACCTGATCAGCATGGACGAAGGACCTGTTTCATGCCGTATATCTCTATGACTCTGTGATCACGTACGTAATTTTTTCTAAAAAAAAGCACACCAGTTGCCAGCCTTTGCAAATTCATTCAACTTTACATTTATTATGAAACATCACTTATACAATCTTTGTAATTTATACAAATGTCAGTTATAAATTACACTTCTTTAATCCAAACACTTTCCCCTTCAGAAATAAGTCTCAAATGAGAACCTCAACTTTAATAAATTACAATCTCAGCCATTGCTTAAAATGCCAACTTCACTTTCAGGAGTGCATTTTTACCAGACAAAGTCATAGTTATATGGAAAATATATGAACATTTTACAATACAGTCACACAAGTGGCTTGGTGTCATGTTCTATGGTGTTTTAATAAATAAATAAAAACATACCTACAATTGGAAAGAAATCTTTGATGTGGCTGACACATCAAAAACACCTCAGCAGACAAATCACAGAAAGAATAGGACATCCGAAAAAGGACCAGCTATTTCGGCAGTAACGAGCATTGTTGAGACAGAATAAGGAATATTTGAGAACAGTCTACATATAGGGTCAGCCTGTGAAACAAGTCTAGTGAGTGAACAGATTAGCACAATGATAAATGGCTGTTCTGCTGCAATATCTTTGTAGTTTTGACCACTTTCCAAAGATCAGTAGTAATTCCAAGGTCAACTCTGTAGAGCTGAACATTACTTGGTCAATGCTACCGATGGGATTTACTCATAGTTTCAACTTGTTTACAACAGGAATTGGGAGAACCTCATGAATTTTCGCTACCTCTTCACCAACGACAAGTTTTATCCACTCAGGCCGAAAACTTCCCTTAAATCCCACAAATGCCAGTTTATCTGAAACAAGAGGAACAGTTGTCAAAATCTTGTTTCCGAGCAGCAGTTATCTACAGACAAAATAAATGACATGTATTTATTCAGGACCAAAACATCCCTCAGTGGGACTGAGTTCAACTTTGCAAAAAGTCAAAATGGGTGATAGGAGACTGGTAACAGTCCATTAATAATTGGAAAGGAGATAGTGCTGAGGTGCCAAACTAATTTTACACTCACAAAGTCAAGAGCTGGTCCACTGTCCCAATGATTCACAATAAATTATGACCTTTGAAAGTGTAAGCATTGTGTCTGCTTAAACAGGTAGGAGGAGATCTTTGATTTAATGATTCATTGGGAAGATGGCATGAGGCAGTCAGAGGGAAGAAGGGACTGAGTATTGAAGTTGGGAGGGGAGACAATTGGAGATGACAGTAGAGTGACTGTTGGTTGACCGGAAATGGGAACCATTGGGGAGTAGGATGGGGAGCAGACTGGTGGGAGAATGAGGCAATCAGCATATGGTGTGGGAGCGACAACAGAGGGGTCTGGGCAGGAGGTGACTGGGAGTGCATGGCAAGTGGAGGCTGTAGTGGGCAAGGTGGAAGTGTCATGAGACTGAGCTAGCTAGCAAAAAGCTGCAGCTGTTTTTTTTGGAGAGTGTAGATGGCTCTCCTACTCATGCCAGTCAATAATCTACTGCCTAGCTTCAATGCTGGGAGGCTTTTCTTATGCTCAGTTTTTAAGTGGTCCCTTTTAAGAAGGGCTGTTGAAAGAGCTCAGTACCAGTTAGAACTGTCTCATGACCAGGGCTGATTATACAGGTCTGAACCAGGACAGGAAGAGGGCAAATACCTTTGCAGCAAGGGAGCTGGTCTAGATCCTGTTAACTCGGATCATGCTGCTCTGATGTAATAGGGGGCAACGATTTAATTTTTAGCTATTTTCAGTGACTGGGCAAATCCAGGACAAGGGAACTTTGATCTCAAAATTAGGACTGGCCAATCAGAAGTGAAAGCAGGAAAGCCCTTCTCCCTTACCCAGGCTACCTGGAACCTGCAACCCTCCCCATTGGAGGCTGTGGACAAAGGACATCAACTAATGGAGAGCATCACACTTCAGTGTCGAGTATTAGACAAAAAGCAAGTTCAAGGGACCAGTGCAGGAGTCCTCACAGTAGCTGTGAGGAACTGAAACCCGAGAGAACTAGTCAGCAGGCATGGAGGATCTGAGCAGGTGATAATTCCCAGTGCGAAAAGGTTAAAAAAAAGCTAACTCTTGGGGGTGCAGTCAGAGGACAAAGCATTTGCAGGGCATCACCTGAAAACACCTGTCTCTGAGAACAAACGGACAATATCCCTCCTCAATGATACTTGCCTTAAAGTGAACTCAGTGCTTTCTGCGAGGGATGTAGGTATAACCACATGTCATTCACCACCAACTATCTGTTCATTGTTGGAAAAAAAAATTCCTTACAGTCTGTAAATTGTCTAAATTAACTTGTAAATTGTCAGGAAGTGTTTGTGCAATTAGAAATGCTGTGAGCTACAGACTAATTGAAATATAGGTAGAGGAGACCATCCAACCCATCCAGATCATGGATGATCCTTATCTTCACTCCTCAGTTCTGAAACCCTCAATACACTTTATTCGTTCACAGGGTGAGGGTTTCACTGGTGAGATCAGCACTTATCGTCTATCCTTAAATGTGCAGAGGGCGGTTAAGAGTCAACAAATTGCTGTGGGTCTGGAGTCACATGTAGGCCAGGTAACAAAAACAGAAAGAGCTAGAAAAGCTCAGCAGGCCTGGCAGCATTTGTGAAGGAAAAAACAGTTGATGTTTTGGGTCCAGTGACCCTTCCTCACCAGACCTGAAATATTAACTCTGCTTTTTCCTTCACAGATGCTGCCAGGCCTGCTGAGCTTTTCCAGCAACTTTGTTTTTGTTCCTGATTTACAGCATCTGCAGTTCTTTTGGCTTTTGTGTAGACCAGGTAAGGATGGCAGTTTCCTTCCCTAAAGGACATTAGTGAAACAGTTGGGTTTTTCCTGACAATCAACAATGGATTCATGGTCACTATTAGATTCTTAATTCCAGATTTTTAAAAATTGAACTCAAAGTCAAAATCCTGTGGCAGGATTTGAACCTGGGTCCCCAGGCTCTGGATTAACCGTTTAGTGACAATACCACAAGGTATTCCTCCTTAGGTGATATTTTATCAATCTCAGTTTTGGAGTTTTTACCTGACCCAGCCCAAGAGATTTTGGAGATTTCCACTAAACTGTATCCTGAAGTATTTCTTGTCAGTGTGCCCCCTTCTTCCAGATCAGACATGATGGAAAGGAAAGCTGACACAGACTGGGCAAGCTGGATAGTCTCAGGACAGGCAAGAAGGGATTCTGATCCGTCAATGCATGGATGTGCTGTGACCAACAGCACAGGAGCAAACTGCTCAGTGCCCACCTTGCTTTCATTCTCTACGAGCTATTTTTGTTTTAATTCATTCATTTGGGAATTATTAAGTGCTTATTGCTCTGTCAAGTTATGGAGAGCAGTTAAGTAGCTGTTTGAGGGGGCCAGAATCTTGCAGATGAAATTGTTGCTCTCTAAAACCCTTTAATCATCTTAAACACTTTGCTTCAATTATCTGTTAAACTTTAAAGGAACACTAGCCTAGCCTACACAACTTATCCCCAGAAGGCAACTCTTTCAGCTCCATCTGATGTTGTAAAGGGTCACTGAGGCTGAGCTTCATTGAGGCTGGAGTGATCTTCAGTGCCACTAATCCTTTAATGTGCCAGGACTGGGGAATTTCTTGGTCAAGGCTTATTTTTATTCAGGGGCGGCACGGTGGCTCAGTGTTTAGCACCGCTGCCTCACAGCGCGAGGGACCCGGGTTCGATTTCACACTCGGGTGACTGTATGGAGTTTGTACTTTCTCCCCGTGTCTGCATGGGTTTCCTATGAGTGCTCCGGTTTCCTCCCACAGTGCAAAGATATCCAGGTTAGGTCCGTTAGCCATGCTAAATTGCCCATAGTGTTCAGGGATGTGCAGGTTGGGAGAATTAGCCATGGTAAAAACAAGGTTATGGGGATGGGGTGAGTCTGGGTGGGATGCTCTTTGGTGAGAATGAATGGCCCTACACTCCAGGGCTTGTATGATTCACAGATTGAGTGTTGCCCATCCCTAATTCCTCAGATAACACTGCCTCCCTTGATGAAGGCACAGCCAGTGGCCCCTATGGGCTTTGGAACTCTTTACCTCAGAAGGTACTAGGTTCATTGAATATTTTTAAGGCGGAGGTGGATAGATACAGGTTAGGCAGGGAGTCGAGGGTTATCGGTGGGGGGCAGGGTATGGACAGGAATGCAGAATTCAAAACATAAATAGATCGGCCACAATGTTATTGAATGGTGGAGCAGGCTCGACAAGCTGAATGACCTCCTTCTGCACATGCTCCTTATGTCTTTGGTTAATGATTTCTCAAAATGTGCCTAGCATCACCTGCTAGGCTAAAAACAGGAAAAACCATTTCACCTTAAAACATGATGTCCAAATAAACTGTCTCCAATATCGACTCTAAACGACTGCGCAATCGGCTACAAGCTCACAGCTAAACAAAACAAAATCGGTCAGTACCCTTTAGTTTAACAGTGGTGGCTCCAAGCTGCGACAGAACTTTGTTCCAAAGTTTTTCTGAAATGATTTGTCCTTTCGATGTTATCAGAGTGATGGAGCTAGAACAAGAAAGATCCCGGTATTAATCATTAAGATAGCACGATTTAGACCTTATCTACAAATCAAATGTAAGAGCATTACTTCTACAGATTGCTTATTCTCAAAAACAATGCACCAGGTTTCATTTTACATTAAATAGACAGTCAATCTCAATTAGCAGTACACAATAGCGCTTTACAGCTTGACAATGGAAGCATGCATTGGGAATTTGGAGATGTTCTGACATTTGAATCCAATGACTGGGAACTCTGATTGGAATTCTAAACTTTGAAAAGTTCTAGAAAAAACTCTGACCAATTTTAGAAAATCTGCCCGGATAGTTTCTCTGCAAGGACTGATGAAGTGAGGTGAGTCCCCAATCACCAACATATAAATATGCGCAAGGGACAGGCAGTAAAAAAACACGGGTCATCTATCATTAACAGTGAGAAAGTGCTGGAGAAACTCAGCTGGTCTGGCAGCATTTATCAAGAGAGAAACATAGTTAACAGTTCAGGTCTGTGAGGCTTCATTAGAAGTGGGAAAAGTTCAAAATGCAATAAGTTTTGGGATCACTCGGGGCCAGTCTAAGAGGTAAGTCATTTAGGACTGAGATGAGGAAGAATTTCTCACTGAGAGAGTTGTGAACCTGTGGAATTCTCTCCCACAGGAAGCTGCTGGGCCAGTTCATTCGATATATTCAGGAGGGAGCTGGACGTGGCCCTTGTGGCTAAAGGGATTGAGGGGTATGGAGAGATACCAGGAGTGGGATACTGAAATTGCATGATCATATTGAGTGGTGGTACAGGTTCGAAGGGCTGAGTGGCTCACTTCTTCACCTATTTTCTATGGTTTGAACTAGGGTTGGGTAATACGACGACAAACAGGGTCTCCACCCATTTCCCATTCCCTTTCTCAGAGGGGGAATCCAGTAAATTCAGGAAATGGTTCCACTGGGTGTACTGCTCCACTGTTTCAAAGTATCCGAGATGAGTTGGACCACCACGTCCCAATCCCGGTTTCATTATTTTGTTTTCTTCTGGATTGACCCTGGATAGCTAACACTCCATCATTCTATCTGGCCTGATCATAGACCTCATGATTAAAACCAGATTGAAGTTAAAACCAGAGAGTAAGGCAGAGCTGTGTAAGTTGTATCCAAGTAGCAGTGTTATCTGTGCAGACTGCAGCCAAGTTTCCTGGTGGAGGATACACAGGAGAATGAGGCAACTCACTGACTAGATGCACTCCCCAGTCACACAACCTCTCCCTGTGGACTGAACCCAAATGATCCAATCCTGTCGGGATTAATCAACCCTGACGTTTCATTCCTTCACAAAAGCTGATGGTGAAATGGTTTCAATGACTCACTTGTTCTTTATGTTCGCCATGTAATTCTCTACATGGATTGGAATTCCTCGCAAGATTGTGTTTCGGAAGCTTCTGTTATCGACCACCTTTCCAGACTGTCCGTCTACCACAACGATCTGCATGCCATCGTCAGCATGATAAAACTTCCTTCCATTAACCTGCCGGGCAGAGATTAAAAATGGCTAAAGTGCTAAAGCCTAGCAGCCTCAGCCCACACATGAGCCCTGGCTGCTTCACACAAATATTGAGTAACATGTCAACTTCCTGCAAATGACCCTCTCCTTCTCTCCAACCCACTGTTATTTGTGGCAGAAACTCAGAGGCTACTTTTAACTTTCAAGGCTGTTTGAAAACCTAGCACCAGCCAACCATCCTCTCCCACAAAGCCCCTTCAATCAATTCCGAAATAAAGGATGAGGGGTTAAGCAAGGGGCTGGGTCACCATCACCCAGGATTGGCAGTTTGGGTGGCAACACAGAACAGAGTACCTAAGGCGCACCAACTCTGGGCTTGGGGTGGCACAAGCTTGGCAGAGGCTTTCACAAGCCATTCATTACTGATACACATGTGGCTCATAGACATTGGGAGGCAACAGCAGCAACTGAAAAGGGGATTATTTGATGTCAATAGCAGGATACCTGAAATGCAACAGCAAACAATTGTAATGGTGATGTCAACTCTGCCACCAACAGTGTTTTGCTGGGAGGGAGAGAGTATTAATGGGTACGAAGTACCACTTCTGGGAGCTGCTATGATTTGACTGAATGGTAAGGTGTGCTTGTTAAGGTCCCAAACACGCTTGCGGTCGACGTTTTGATGGGTGCCAAAAGAAGTGAGATCCCACGATATCGTGGTGCCAACCCAAAGTTCTATGGCCTTCCCCTCTGGAAAACAACCCGTTTTTGCTCCTCTACGCCCCACCCCCAGCCAAGGTATGTGGAATTACTGGGCTCCTTCCCCTCTGTTTACGCTCACACAGCTCCCTGACAGGAGATGGCCAGGTGCTTTCACAGACAGCTGGACGTTGTGGGTGTCACTGAGGCTTCACACATGGAGATTATGCCCAAGTCTGGTAGTATATTGTGCTGCAGGAGTGATTATTAAAGGTCACAGACCTGGCACAGAGCTTCTTCTGTGGGTTATGTGGGTCAGGAGATGTCACACCTCGATACCTCATCTCTCCAGCTCATGCAGTATTGCCACCTTCCCCCAAACCCAGAAGCATCAATGTCAAACTGAAAACTGCTGAAACTTACATCCATGTAGGCCAAGTGCTGCCTGATATGGAAGAACCTGGTTAGATAGGACTCAAGCTTGACCTCCAAGAAGTGACCTTTGGTGGTCTGTGTGAAAAAAAGGGAGAAACAGCAACGGTGTAAGTGATCATCATTATTGCACTCACCAGTTTGCCCAGGATGGGACATTGCCAAATGCCATCCATTAACTTAAGATGTTGCTCAGCGAGCCCTCAAGCCGCTGGTCATAACGGCACTGATACATAACATTTCACCTCACGCCAAAGTGTTGTCTTCCTCAGGGTCCTGCCCTTTCACCCCTCACTGTGCAGCCCTCAACCTCACCTCTACCACTGACCCCGTACCTCCCTTCGATTTAGACCTACAAAGCTCAAATTCAAAAAATGGGGGAGAATGAACAGGAGGAGAGACAGAGGGGGTGACAGAGACAGAAATACAGAGGGAAGGAACAGGAGGGAAAGAACAAAGGGACAGAGAGGAAGAGAAATAGATGGAGAGAAACATGAGCTGAAGCAGTGAGAGAGACATGGAGAGGGAGGCAGATGGAAGGAGAGAGAGCAAGGCACTAACAGAGTGAAAGGCGCAGGTTGGTGACAAATGAGAGAGATGGAGTAAAAAATTTGAAGACAAAATGAATACAACTACTCTCCATCTAGAAATCTCAACCACTGTTCAAGGTTTTTCCTGTCGAATCCTAGCCATTTAAATTGTTTAGTACATTGAGCAGGTAATAAGATGTATCCAGTTGTGCCAGAAAACAAAATCCAGCAGGTCTAAAATTTCTGTTTGACTCACTGCTGCACATTGAGCATCTGGTGTGGCTATATGGAATCGATCCCCATCTTTGACATGGCCAAATCGAGCTGACAGTTCATGTTTCCTTTGACCGGCTGATGTGCCCAAGCAGCAGGCTGAGGTTAACACGACCCAGGCAAGGACACAGGAGAGCGCTAACTTTCACTGTTTGCAGTAGCTTGAATGGGCCAGCTAATAAAACAGCGCAGTGAATAGCAAATTACCAGCTGTTCTGTAGGTATTCGCTGTGGCATTGGTACATCGACGGTTGGTATCTCGCTGTATTTGGGGTAAGCTTTCATTGCACAGTCACTGCGCTTGCTGGTCTTTGGAATGGAAGCTTTGATCTTTATTCTCTCACAGCCTGCTGAGGAGCAGAAAGCAAATGCCTCACGCTTTTTGTGGGCTTTCACTTTCAGGAACAGTAGTCTTTGAGGGGTAGGGGTTGGGTGGAAGAAAGGGAGAGATAAATCAGTTACTATAACAAAGAGAGTAGTTTCGTGAATACAAGTTGGTCTTGTAAATCAACACATTTTCTAACAGAAGAAAGCTGGACTCATATTTCATCACTAAAATAAAAATTGGTTTACACATTTTGTCTTAACATTAAGTGTGAAGACGGTGAATGAAGATTTCAGCCATTCAACACTTAACCATTGCATTTCAGGGCTGAGTGTGCTGTGGATAATTGGGAATATTACATACAGTTCTCTTCTTATTCTTCATTGCAAAATAAAGGCAGCAAAGAGTACATAACCATTTTAAATATAGACATAAAGGACACACCCAGTATCCTCATCGAAGAAATAATAGCCCCTGGTTGGATGGCCACGGTCCAGGTTATCCATATGCTGTGTCCGCAGAAACAACCCGGTCTTGAACGTTCTTTTTGACAGACGATTATGAATATCTGATATGATGTTAAATGTGCTGCCTTGAGGGTAGCAAAATCCCACTCGGAGCCAATCATTCCTGACAAGGACAATAAATATCAGTGATGCAATTACAAGCTCATTTATAGGTAATATACAAGTTATGGCAAGTATCTGAACACCCAAATCGAATGGTACCCTAACAAACATTGAACATGTCAAGCTCATAGTTTGCGAGCAGGCTTCCAGTTCCCTTAATGCTTTCTACACCTGAGTGCGATATGAGCCTCCAAACACCCAATAATATGAGTCAGGGTTAGCTGCTGGTGCTCGCAAGTGCTGGACAGCTGTCTACACACTATTCACTTCACGAGTAACATCCTCTTCACTTGGTCTAACATCAGGGAGTGGCACAGTGGCTCAGGGGTTAGCACTACTGCCTCACAGTGCCAGGGACCCAGGTTCGATTCCAGCCTTTGGCAAACATCTGTGTAGAGTTTGCACATTCTCCCTGTTGTCTGCATGTCCAAAGATGTGCAGGTTAGGTGGGCTGGCCATGCTGAATTGCCCATAGTGTCCAGGATGTGCAGGCCAGGTGGGTTAGCCAAGGTAAATGCAGGGTTACAGGGATAGGAGAGGAGTGTGGAACCCGATGGGCCAAATGGCCTCCTCCTATACTGTAGGGATTCGGCAAACACGACTAGATATTGCACAATAGCTCCAATTGGGTAAAAATTCAATTCATCATTGTGATTTTTTTTCTGTGAATACTTGACAATACTCAAGTTTGCCAGGATACTGACTCTAACTGGCAGTGACATAGCCAATACACCGACAGTGCAAGCTTAATTTATGATACATAACTGAGCCCGTGAAAGACAACTCACTGGTTGAAGTTGATGAGCCATATGGTAACCTCCTGGGGTGCTGGACCATCCCAATGCACAGTGTATCCTTTCTGCAACATAACGACAGGCTGGTATTGCTGGTAATGAGTGTGTTTGCCCAGGGCACCCTTTAAATACAGTGGCTTATCGAAGTACTCATCCTTAATCATTTTCATCTTCAGGTTCGCTGGCCGTCTGGCCTGAATATATATCTAAAGCAAAAAAAATTAACAGTCAAGCTAAGAAACTGCAGCATGGCTCCTTTAGTTCCTGCAATTTGATGCTTTGACCTGCTACACAAAGCAAATAGTTCTGCCAAATCAAGATGCCAGCTCTGGCATCTTTCTCTGTATCTTCATATCAAAGATTCAGTACAACATGCAACTTGAGTTTCTGTTCTGTGCTGGCAATTATTATTAATATTATTTATTTAGCATAAACTCAGCTAATTAGCCCCAAACCCATTTCTGATCTTAAAATACCCACATGTTCATCAATATGACTGTTGGTGCAGAGCCCTAGTTTCTGGAAACATTTGCCCAAATCTCGGGCTCAGAGACTGGTGAGCAAATTCCAAAGCCTTCAGATTTTGTTTTTGCTCCATTGTGGTTCAAGCTGGGATCTCTAAATTGTAAAATGTAGCCTTGAACTGTTCAAATTCAAATCAAAGTTGAAGGAAGTCAATGAAACTAAATCTGCCTTCCTGGAGGACAATTTATAACCAGTATATCATCATAAAAAAAGTTAATGACTTTCCAAGTGTCAGTTATTTTATACAGATCATCCATTCTACCTAACCCACACGGGAGCACTGTGCTTGATGTTCAGTGACAGCCTGAATTATAACCAGCAGGCCATTTATCTAATTACAGCTCAATCACCATTTAAACCATTTACTGTCAGAAATGAGGTGTACGTTAAATAGTGTAAAATTATATGAGAAAATGGGGAAAACAGTTCATTGGGCTCATATCCAAGGCAGAAACCCACAGCGCTGCTAGCCATCAGCTCCCTCTCAGTGCCAGCCCTCCAGTGTAGTACTGGGAGCTTTCCCGCTGTGGGTACCATCTTCTGGATTTGTCCTGAGACTCCACTTGCCTGCTAATGCTAATATGAAGTCAGATTTCTCCTGGTGTCCCAACTATCACTTATCTCACAATCAAACAAAATCATAGTTGTTTGAGAGAGCTTGCTGTGTACAAATTAGTTTCTTGTATCCACAAGTAAACTTCATGGGAACTTCCCTGACGGAAGTATTTTGGAATGCCTCGAAGAAGTGAAGGTTGTTCATCTTTCTGGTTCCCTTGTGCAGGTCAACCTCTCTGTCTCCCTCTCTCAATCTTCAAGGTGCCCTATTATAATCTCTTCCTTTCACCAGGCTTCTGGTCACTGATCTTAAAATGGCCTTTATTAGTTTGGTATCATTGGCTACATTCCTGAACGATGCCAAGAGCTTAACTTGAATTCTTTCAACAGCATCAAAAAGGTGAAAAACAAACAAACAAAACACTAGATAACGAAGTGTGGAGCTGGATGAACACAGCAGCATCTTAGGAGCACAGAAGCTGATGTTTTGGGCCTAGACCCTTCATCAGAAATGGGGGATGGGGAGAGGGTTCTGAAATAAATAGGGAGAGAGGGAGAGGTGGATCTAAGATGGATAGAGGAGAAGATAGGTGGAGAGGAGACAGACAAGTTAAAGGGGTGGGAATGGAGCCTGTAGAGGCAAGTGTAGGTGGGGAGGTAGGGAGGGGATAGGTCAGTCGGGGATGATGGACAGGTCAAGGGGACGGGATGAGGTTAGAAGGTAGGAAATGGAGGTGCGGCTTGAGGTGGGAGGAGGGGATGGGTGAGATGTGTTCATCCAGCTCCACACTTTGTTATCTCAGATTCTCCAGCATCTGCAGTTCCCATTATCTCTCAAACAAAACACTGTTGTGCTGATGCCTCTATTGATCTGAGGGAGCACGGTTTTCCAATTCCTGTGGGTGGCAACCCATGACAGAGTGAACATTTTGCCCAATGGCATTAAACTGGAGAACATATATAATATTCTCCAGATTTCCCACTGGAACTTTAGTTTCTCATTGATTTTTCATTGCTCCAGCAGGATTTGGAAGGAAGTATGGAGAATGTCTATTCTAGAGTTCCACTTCTATCCAATGGAGTCACCTGAAAACAGGTTAAAAACCTAATGACCTGTGCTGCCTCCTGATTCAAACACCATTCTGTAGGTGGGATCTAACACTCATTGGTGAACTTGCTCTTAATTCATGGAGTCATGGAGTCATAGAGTCACAGAGGTATACCAGAAGAAAGTAGAGCCTTTGGTCCAACTCATCCATGCAGACCCCATATCCTAAATTAATATAGTCCCATTTGGCCCATTTCCCTCTAACCCATTCTTATTCATATACCCATCCAGATGCCTTTTAAATGTTGTTATCATTCCATACACGCACATTCTGTGCGAAAAAATTGTCTCTTAGGTCCCTTTGTAACCTTTTCCCTCTCACCCTAAACCTATGCCCCCAAATGTTGGACTCCTCTGCACTGGGAAAAAGATCTTGGTTATTCACCCAATCTATGCCTCTCATGATTTTATAAACCTGTATGAGGTTATCCCTAGGGCTCTGACACTCTAGGGGGAAATAAACCTCCAGCAGATCACGGATGGTCATAAAGCTCAGGATGGAGCAGGCCATTCAGCCCATCATGTCCAAAGTGGCTCTCTGCAACAGCAACTCAGTTACCCCACCCCCTGTTCTGTTTCCCCAATCCCTTCTTTCTTCAGGTAATTATTTACTTCCTTTTGAAGTTAAACCACAATTGAATCTTCCTCTGCTGCACTCTCGGGCAGTGCATCCCAGCTCCTCACCACACTGGATTTAAAGCTTACACTCAGGTCACCAATGATTTTTCACTGTCTATTTTAAAATCAGTGTCCCCCTGCTCCTTATTGCCAGTGGAAGTGGTTTGTTTCGATCTGCTCTGACCAAGGTCTACATGATTGTGATAACCTCTATCGAATCTCATAGAAGAATTAGATGCCTACAGTGCATATAGAGGCTATTTGGCCCATCAAGTCTGCACTGGCCCTCCAAGTAGCAAGCCAAACACACCCATCCACTACCCCATTCCTGTAATCCGCATGGGGTTCTTTCTTACCATGGCTAATCCACCTAACCTGCACATCTTTGGACTGCGCGAGGAAACTGGAGCACCCGAAGGAAACGCATGGAGATAATGAGTAAATTGCCCAAAGGTGGAATTGAGCCCAGGCGCTATGAGGCAGCAGTGCTAACCACTGAGCCACTCTACCACCGAGCACATCTCCAACGAGACCAAACACAGGTTCTCTAATCTATCCTTGTAACTGAAATTCCTCATGCTGGAGCAGTTGTTCGGTGAATCTTTCTGAACTCTTTCTAATGCCTTCCTATCCTTCCTAAAGTGTGGAGTTCAGGATTGAACACAATATTTCGGTAAAGGCCGAAGCAGTGTGTTTGATACTTTCTTAATTTTGTACTGTATGCTTTTATCTATATAAAATCCAGGGCCCCTTCTGCTTCATTAAACACTTTATCAATTTGCCCTGCCAGATCCAATAACATCAGCCTCTGCTCCTGCACCACCCGTGAAGATTGTGCCCCAGATTTTGTGTTGCCTCTCCCCGTAACTCTAAGCAAAATGTAAACATACAGACAGTTCTCAAGCATTTTGTAACAGGGGTAACTCCAACAAATGTGAAGTTGAGTTTCATGTCTATGAAGAAACATGGGGGGTGCGGGTGTAAGGAATCATCTGGCCACTTAGTGCAGCTACATTGTAGATTTCCTCTGGCGATTTATTCATTAAGAAGGAATGAATAGTTTCACTGGAGAGAAAAGAAACAAGCATGATCACAACATTCCTGCACCATAGCGACCAGTGGAATCCTTTGCCCTTCCATTCCTACAGATTGATGTATGCTGATTAGAACATTTGTAGAAAGAGTCATAGAATCCCGAGAGTGCAGATTGAGGACATTTGGCCCATCAAGTCCACGCTGGCACTCCAAACAACATCTCAATCAGACCCCCACCCTATCCCTGTAACCCTGCGTTTTACCATGAGCTAATCCACGTACACTACACATCCCTGGACAATTTAGCATGGCCAATCCACCTAACTTGCCTGTGGGGAGGAAACCCACACATACATAGGGTGTGTGTGCAAACTCCACACAGATCATCGCCAGAGGGTGGAATCGAACCAAGGTCCCTGGAGACGTGAAGCAGCAGTGCTAACCTCAGTGCTAGCCACAGTGCCATCCAAAGCAGGAAGGAGATGGAGCTTATCCAGTGAGCTCTGAAAGGAGGGGACACAGATGGATGGTGTTAAAAACCATGGCACAAGGGCTCCTAGCCCCTCACAGGGTAGATGTTGAACCAAAGAGGAAATCATGTCTCATCAAATGAAGGGACTTAAGAAAAGTGTTTTGTTACCACACTGCAACACCATTTTGAGTCACCTAAAGAATAAAAATAAATTACATGAATAGTGTTTATCTTTGGTGCAAGGTGTTTTCAAATGCTGCTCCAAGGCTCCTGCAAGGTGTCTCAGGCCTTAAGGAGTCCCTGTGCTTCAGGCCTCCTGTGGTCAGGAATCCTCACTCCAGCTACACTGCCACCACCCCAGCTAATGACCTGTGGAGCACCGCTCAGGTGCCCCCACGACATCAGGAGATGAAGAACAAAAGCAAAAGAGAAAGATGAGCAAGGAGAGAAAGAGAAGAATGTGGCCAGCCTGGAGTGGATAGGTTCAGCAGCATGAACACCATGTATCATGCCAGCACCGCCCAGTCTGAGGGAGGGTTAGATCTCAGTTTGAGATCACTGATGAAGTGACGAAGAACGAACTGTGAATCAGGTGTGTTGCCTCACTTTGCATTCAGGATGTCTGGCTGCAGTGTGACGAAGGAAACCAAGCAAAGAAGAACTTAGCCATTCTTGTCAGGTGGGCATTGCTGGCAAGCCTGACATCTGCTGTTCAGAATAGCTCATGGACTCTCTTAGCTGCTAATAACAACTGGTTAAAGCCACTTCAGGAGTGTCAACCACATTGGGGTGGGGTTGGAGTCACGTGTAGGCCAGGCCGGTGTTCTCCAGCAGATTTTATTCTCGCAAGTAGAACAACGAACCAGCAGGCTTGAGGTTCAATCCAAAACACCAAAACCAAGAGTGAGAAATATCTGTTAAGTAAGAGTTATAAAAGTAAAGTAAGTTTTTGGAATGGAGAAACACATCAGACAAGATCTAACTGAAAAACAGGAATAGCCATGAGGGATTGAATGTCCTCTCTGTGTTGCTAAACACTTAAAATAACTGGTTGATTTTCAATTGCTGTATGCTAGTTATTTATACGTAAGGTAAAAAATGAAGGAGGATATAGCGTTTATTTTGCAATTGCCTGAAATTTAATTATTTGACATGTTTAAGATTCTTCATAATATTTTCAACAGTACTATCTAATCTGCGATCTCTATTCAGTCCAACTGACCTACGACTGTTTCCTTTCTGCTCAGATGCACTCAACTGCAACAACACACAATACATTTGAGTGTAAGAAATTGTTCTACAGGTGGTTCCAGTACAACCATGTATACAGGTCCAGATCTGCACATTAATGAAAAAGCACTGCATGAGCAGTCACTGAACCCAGAGAATGTGTTACCTCCAATAGTCCATGTGGGAACTGAAGAGAACATTGGGAAATGAACGTAAGCATCCCACAGTTAGGATACAATGAGGAAAAACAGGCAGGAGGCAGCCTCTCCAAATGTGAATCTACCCTCTCTGTAGAAGTGTATGTGCCAACACTGAAATGGAGCACAAGTCTTCCCTTGAAGGGAACTGGAAATAATGTTTTGATAGTGTCTGCCTCATGTCATTAACTAATAAAATTCAGGACTGAAAAACTGATTGAGTCCCACAGGACTAGCAGCAAAGACAAAGAACTGTTTCAAACATCAAGTTATCTGCGGACATTTCACCAAGTTATGTCGCTACCTCTTTGGAGAATGTGAGAACTTCCTGAGATGTTGCTCCAATATTTACATGGAATCCTGACCTGCTAGAGCCTCTCCCTTCAAACTGTTCTTCTGTCACTCTTTGTGTACACTTACCTCCAAATTATCTTTCTGCTTCTCACGGGGAACGGATGTCAGCCACGATGGACTCAACTGCCAGGCTGCTATTCAGCTTCGCTATTGTTCCTTTATGAGTCTAACAAGTCTTTTCTGAGTCCCTTCCTCCTCTCGACATTGGCTTTTATCTGTTTCATACATACACTGTAGAAACCATTTGCACACAGTCCCTAGAAACCTGACTTAATTTCTCTTTAATTCTTTCATGGGAGGTAGAAGTTGTTGAGACAGCGAGCATTTCTTGCCAGCCCTTAATTTCCATTGCGCAGTGTTCTTGAACAGGCCATTTCAGAGGGCAGTTATAAGTCAACCTTGTAACTTATTAATTGGCCTGAAATCACATGTAGTCCATACCAACTAAGGGTAGCCACTTTCAAAACCAAGTGGGTTTTCCCAACTACTGATGGTAATTTTAAGACAACCATCATTGAGATGAACTTCATGTTGAACATTATTGATGGTATTCAAATTCCACCAGCTGTCTTTGTGGGATTTGAACCATGTTCCCAGAGCATCTTTCTGGGCATTTACTAGTCCAGTGATATTTCCACAATCACACCCACTCACACTTCATGGAGGCAACTTTATTTAGTCACACACACAATGCAAAGCTTGATCTAAACGGAAGTGGGACACCTAGAAATTAGTTCATTTTAACAATTGAAAAGTCATGCAGGTCAACACTTGAACAGAATAAAATCAAAGCCCCAATTCTAAATAGGGTCTCCATTGTACAAACATTGCACTGGCTTTGCATATCCTGTGTCCCCCACCCCACCCCTGGCCCCATTCACAGCTCTACTCTCTGGCAAATTGGCATCAGCATTATCATTGCATTTTAAACACTTTCAATGCACAATTGAGTTGAACTAGGGAAAATGCCTTTATCATATCGTCTAAAAGTAAATCATTAAATATTACATTCACGTTTTGGACTCATTAACCACACTTGAATTATGCCAAGTGTTACAAATGGAAACATTTACAGATCAACACTGACTTTGAGGTTTTTTTGCAAGGTAAGTTGTGAAGAGAATGCTTTTAGCTTCCAATGCCCATGTCTTTTTAGTGATTCCCACTGCACTAAATGTAAGGGATCCCCTTCATTTAAAAGGTGAGAATACAAATAGCAAGCTGAGCAAGATTTCCAATAAATTAGAATGCTGCTGTCCTTTGGTCTTGTAAGAGAAATAGCTCGAGAAAAGTGAACCAGAGGAATAAAATTCCCTTCTTACCTGTGCATAGTGACCACTGCAGATGGCAGATCTCCAGTCTGGCACATCGATACAATCCGAATGCCTGAGCAGCCAATTATCATGTTTAACAATGTAAGCTCCTGGAAATTCCGACACTGATCCATCCACATCATGCAGGATAGTTGTCTTGTCACCATCCAAATCCAAGTGATGGAACCAGGGACCTGGCTCTCCAAAGAACACTCTTGATGTGATCTAAAAGGATGAGACCCGCAGTCGTTAAAAAGATCAGAATTTGCAAAGATGTAAAGTGAAACAAAAAAAGAGCAGTTTGCATTTATGTGGTGCCTAATATTAACAATTTCAGGACACACACAAGGTATTTTACAACCAGTTAAGTGTTTACAATTGAAGCTGCTAAAATGCACAGTAAGATCCCACAAGCAGCAGCAAAGTAAATTACAATCTGCTCTGGCTTTGATTACGTAAGTGCCAAAAGACATAGGCTATTGATTTGACTGCCTGTTATATACAGCAGCTAAAGTTCAGTTATGTTGCAATCGATACGATTAAATATCTGGCACTGTATATAATAGGCAACTGGTCCTGGAGTCCTGATGGACTTCATGCTGATGTATGAAGTGAGATGGCTAATGAGGTTGTAGCTACATTGGTGCTAATTTCTCAAAATTGGCTACATTTTGGAAGATTCCATCAGACTAACAAGTATAACTGTACTCAAGGAGAATATTTTCTCCACTCAGGGTGGAGGTTGGGATGGGCATGTGGTGTTGCAGGGAGAGTCTGGCAATTGGATCTTGTGAAGTAGTCCATTCTGGCAGGAAGAATAAAAAAAAATAAAGTACTAATTAAACAGAGAATGACTGTAGAATTCCAAATTGCAGAGGGATCCAGGCATTCTAGTGTGTGGGTCCTAAAAACGTGATCAAGAAAGCTATTGGAATGCTATCCCTTATTACAAGAGAAATTGAACATAAATGTAAGGATATTATGTTTCAGTTAAACAGGGTACTGGTGAGACTATATTTTCAAGAGTGGGTTGAAACATTTTGGAATTCTCTGCCTCAGAAAGCAGTGGAGGAGGGAGATTGATACATAAAGGGCAAAGGAATCGGTCCAAGGTTACCAGGGATAGATGGCAATGTAAGTTCAAAACACAAATAGATCAAATAAGGATCTTATTAAAAGTCATTGCAGGCCTAAATGTTCTATGTCTGCTCCTAACCTATGTGTTTGTATGGTACAATGTTACTCATGACGAATTACAAACATTGGGGACTCAGTAATAGAGTGCCTCTGACGGTTCAGTGCTCCCTCAGTACTGCACGGGGGTATGGCATAGATTTTGGAACTCAGTCTCTGGGTTTCAGCTTGAACAACTTTCTCAATAAAATATTGCAACAGGTATTTATCATGTCTGTCACAAATCATCTGGTCATACCAAGTGAACACAGTGTGGAGCTGGAATAATGCAGCAGGCCAGGCAGAATCAGAGCAGCAAGATAGCCGATGTTTCAGGGCCGGACACTTCTTCAGAAATCTGCTGCTCTGATGCTGCCTGTCCTCCAGCTCCACACTGTCTTAACTCTGACTCCAG
This sequence comes from Stegostoma tigrinum, assembly GCF_030684315.1. Taxonomy (NCBI): domain Eukaryota; kingdom Metazoa; phylum Chordata; class Chondrichthyes; order Orectolobiformes; family Stegostomatidae; genus Stegostoma; species Stegostoma tigrinum. Next base: position 4,448,849 of record NC_081386.1, on the reverse strand, counting down.
CATCAGCAGTCCTTACTATCCCTCCCAAGTGAAGATCTCCACAGTGTGTATTTTAGTGGGAGCTGTATTTGCTGCCACAGTTGACTGCGAAGTTTGTTATCAGCCTGCCCACCAGAAAGCCATTTACCCTCTAGTGGTATTCTGCTGGGAGCAGCCTTAATGGTTTCAGAATGGGACTTCTGCCCTCTTGTGGGAGCATGATCCACTGTAAAGAGTTACTGGTCAATCTGATTGGCCGGCAGCTCTGTTGTCCCAACAGCGAGTGAAGATCACTGCTGGAATAACAAGTAGAGATAGTCCCTGAGTGGGAGAAGTGAAGGAGCTTCAATGTACAGGCGAGCCTTGGGTTTTGGCTGGTAGAGCCCAGTGAAGCAGTGAGTCCAGCAGAGGGCCAGGTTTCAGAACCTGCATGAGGAGAGTTAAGGAGACAGAAGTTTGTCTTCGGTGGAAGAGAATTTGCCACCAATAATTAAAAGCCCACGAGTTCTAGATTGAGGAACACAGGAGTAGGCCATTCAGCTGTCCATCAGGCCTGCTCCACTATTCTAGTTCATGGTTGATAATCTACCTCAATGCCATTTTCCTGCTAACTCTTGATGTCATTTGTATCTAAAAATCTGTCAAGCTCTGTCATGTACATATTCAATGGCTGAGTTTTCATTGCTTGCTGAGGCAAAGAATTCCACAGCTTCACCCTTTGATGGAAGAAATTCCTCCTCATCTCACTCCTCTGCCTAAAATAATAAAGTGTGGAGCTGGATGAGCACAGCAGGCCAAGCAGCATCTCAGGAGCACAAAAGCTGACGTTTCGGGCCTAGACCCTTCATCAGAGGGGGGGGGATGGGGAGAGGGAACTGGAATAAATAGGGAGGGGGGGGGGGGGGGGGAGGTGGACCGAAGATGGAGAGAAAAGAAGATAGGTGGAGAGGAGAGTGTAGGGAGGTAGGGAGGGGATAGGTTAGTCCAGGCAAGACGGACAGGTCAAGGAGGTGGGACAAAGTTAGTAGGTAGGAAATGGAGGTGCGGCTTGAGGTGGGAGGAAGGGATGGGTGAGAGGAAGAACAGGTTAGGGAGGCAGAGACAGGCTGGGCTGGTTTTGGGATGCAGTGGGGGAAGGGGATAGGCTGGGCTGATTGTGTGATGCAGTGGGGGGGAAGGGAAGAACTGGGCTGGTTTTGGGATGCGATGGGGGAAGGGGAGATTTGAAGCTGGTGAAGTCCACATTGATACCATTGGGCTGCAGGGTTCCCAAGTGGAATATGAGTTGCTGTTCCTGCAACCTTCGGGTGGCATCCTTGTGGCACTACAGGAGGCCCATGACGGACATGTCGTCGAAAGAATGGGCGGGGGAGTTAAAATGGCTCGTGACTGGGAGGTGCAGTTGTTTATTGTGAACCGAGCGGAGGTGTTCTGCAAAGCAGTCCCCAAGCCTATGCTTGGTTTCCCTGATGTAGAGGAAGCCACACCGGGTACAATGGATACAGTATACCACATTGGCAGATGTACCTCTGCTTAATGTGGAAAATCATCTTGGGGCTTGGGATGGGGGTGTGTGAGGAGGTGTGGGGACAAGCGTAGCACTTCCTGCGGTTGCAGGGGAAGGTGGCGGGTCTGGTGGAGGAGGAGGGGAGTGTGGAGCGAACAAGGGAGTCACAGAGAGAGTGGTCTCTCTGGAAGGCAGACAAGGGTGAGGATGGAAAAATGTCTTGGGTGGTGGGGTCGGATTGTAGATGGCAGAAGTGTCGGAGGATGATGTGTTGTATCCGGAGGTTGGTGGGGTGGTGTGTCGAGAACGCCCTTGACCGCGTCTCCCGCATTTCCCGCAACACATCCCTCACACCCCGCCCCCTCCACAACCGCCCCAAAAGGATCCCTCTCGTTCTCACACAACACCCCACCAACCTCCAGATACAACGCATCATCCTCCGACACTTCTGCCATCTACAATCTGACCCCACCACCAAAGACATTTTTCCATCCCCACACTTGTCTGCCTTCCGGAGAGACCACTCTCTCCATGACTCCCTTGTTCGCTCCACACTCCCCTCCAATCCCACCACACCCAGCACCTTCCCCTGCAACCGCAAGAAGTGCTACACTTGCCCCCACACCTCCTCCCTCACCCCTCTCCCAAGATGACTTTCCACATTAAGCAGAGGTTCACCTGCACATCTGCCAATGTGGTATACTGTATCCACTGTACCCGGTGTGGCTTCCTCTACATCGGGGAAACCAAGCGGAGGCTTGGGGACTGCTTTGCAGAACACCTCCGCTCGGTTCGCAATAAATAACTGCACCTCCCAGTCGCGAATCATTTTAACTCCCCCGCCCATTCTTTCGACAACATGTCTGTCATGGGCCTCCTGCAGTGCCACAAGGATGCCACCTGAAGGTTGAGGAACAGCAACACATATTCCACTTGGGAACCCTGCAGCCCAATGGTATCATTGTGGACTTCACCAGCTTCAAATCTCCCCTTCCCCCACTGCATCCCAAAACCAGCCCAGTTCGTCCCCTTCCCCCACTGCATCCCAAAACCAGCCCAGCCTGTCTCTGCCTCCCTAACTTGTTCTTCCTCTCACCCATCCCTTCCTTCCACCTCAAACCACACCTCCATTTCCTACCTACTTACCTCATCCCACCTCCTTTACCTGTCCGTCTTGCCTGGACTGACCTATCCCCTCCCTACCTCCCCACCTATACTCTCCTCTCCACCTATCTTCTTTTCTCTCCATCTTCGGTCCGCCTCCCCCCGCCTCCCTATTTATTCCAGTTCCCTCTCCCCATCCCCCTCTCTGATGAAGGGTCTAGGCCCGAAATGTCAGCTTTTGTGCTCCTGAGATGCTGCTTGGCATGCTGTGTTCATCCAGCTTCACACTTTATTATCTTGGATTCTCCAGCATCTACAGTCCCCATTATCTCCATCTCCTCTGCCTTGCTGTTTTTCATGCGAATTTTACTCTTTATTTTGGAAGCCACAGGCAGGATAACATCCTTTCTATATCTAACTTGTCTGAGAATATAGAAATTAACAGTGCAATGGGGCATCCATCATTCAGTCAGTCAGTAACATTAATGAGTTCTTCACGGCAAACAAGTTTTGTATGCTTTCTCACTTCCCCAATTTCTAATGAGTATTTTATGCCCTAGAAATAAGTACCATTTTTCATTTCACATTTTACAATTTGAAACATAGTCAACAACTACAGAAATCCTGTGACTGAATAACAGCAGAAAGAAGTGCTAAAATCTGAGAACCTACTGGGACATCCTGGAAAGTGATACTTGTCACATTGTTGTTTGGACAAGCTTGCCAAGAGTTATTGAATCGGAACCCAATGGCACTTGTGTGGCGACCATCCAGCGCTGCAAATTTACGGAAGGTGCAGTTCTCCACATTGATAGGGCCATCGTAGATCTGCATTCCTCGGATGGGAAATGTCCTGGAAACATAAGCCACTTAATTTTAAGATAATAAAATGTGAGGCTGGATGAACACAGCAGGCCAATGTGGGTTACAAGGGTGAGTCACTGATCACTGTTGAGAGACAGTGGGTCAAAGAAATGTTGCAATGCTGTGTTCAACATATCACTCAATTCATTCAGTACTTCATGACTTCACAAGTGCTCGCCAGGATAAAACAAAGAATTCAGGTTGCATGCAAAATTTTCAACAACAGATATCGAAGACAAAACCTTTTCAATGAACTAAAAATAGAAAGAACTGAGAATGTTGTAAAACAGACACAATAACATAAATTACTAGAAACAGCACATCTGGAAACATCTGTGGAGAGAAATTAGAGTTAACAGTTTGCATTGAGTCACCCTTCTGAGTTAACTCTAACTTCTCTTCACAGATGTTGCCAGATGTTGTTCTATTGTTGTCTCTCTTTTCAATGAACTGTTTAGTGCAAAAGGATAGAGTTCTTTCTTAAATGGAGTTTGGTACAGCACTGTTTCACCAAGATGTAGAGTATGAAATTATGAGGAAAGGCTCATAATTTTGAACCAGTTTTGAATTTTGTCTTTTGAAGATTGAACGCATTCTGTTGAATCTCTATCATTCAAAACTTCTCATTGGGATAAAAAGGTGTTACTTTTTTCACCTCAAAGTGATAACTTGATAAAGATTAGTAAAACACTAAATTCAGCTCTTTATTTGAAAATAAGACTATGTTGACTAGGAGGTTAAGCAAGAATGTCCAAATTCTGCTACCTGCTAAATACAGTCATGGGACTGATACATCATCTTGTGTCAAAGTGGCTGTGATTGACAGTATTTTAAGAGCATTTTGCCTCTTAAAAAGGTACATGCACATCAAACACAACACAGGAAAGATATATCATCTAATGTGGGAAGAGAATTACATGGATACAACCTTACAATCAGAATCAGGTGATTTAAATCAGAAACAAATTCAGGAAGTGGTCTTTCATACAAAGGGCGGAGTAAATTGGGAAATCAAATGGCTGCATCAATTGGAGCTTTCGATTCTGAGATCCATAGATTTTCATTGGGTAAGGACCTCAAGGGACATAGAAGTAAAAGGAGAAAATGGAGTTGTAGGGAAGAACATCAAAGAACAGATGAATGGTTTTACAGATCCAAGGTATGACCTTATCTCCCTATTGACTGTACAAGAGCTGCATAGTAAAGTTGGGGATAGTGATATTCTGAGTTTCCAACAGCAATTTGAGGGGAGCTGCATCCTGCTGACTTAAGCAATAAAAGGTGAAAATCCACAAAGAAAATGTAACTTAACTGAGACCAGAAGACAAGTAGTTATTTTGGTTGTAATGACAGATTTATTGATATACTTACACTCCTTTTGGAAGAGCTCGCCCACTGTGATCTAGGCCACTAGGTCCCCAGACGAGATTGTCTGCCATCTGAGTTCCATGGTTTTCACTCTCCCCAACAAACAATGAATTCTTAACCTCTTGTTTGGCTCCATCATCATCTGGAAAGGTTCCACCACTGGAAGTATGAATATTACATGTCATGTTGGCACCCTTCAAGTCAAAAGTTGTGACTACAAGACTTCAAGTAGCTAGCACATGGCCACTGTAACAAGGGAACATTATGTTACCATCTTTTGCTAATGCAGCGAGGTTGGATCTTGTTTAGCTGTTCAAATGGGCCAAAAAAAATCCCAAGGGATTGTTCAAAAAAATAGTACAGATTTTCCCTGGTATTCTGACCATCAAAAACATGTTTTTTTTGTCACCCGCTTTTTTGTGGTTTTGTATGATCTTGCTGCTGTGCAATTTGAATGCACAATAATTGCTATACTTGAAAAGTAGTATGCCATATCCCAAATCTAACAATGCAAACTCTCTCTTATGACTTCAGTCAAGGGACAAGAGATGCAACAACCGGCATTGCTCTGGCTGAAGGGGGCACCACAGGTTCAAGTTATGGCCATTGATTGCAATGTAGACTGTAAAAGGTTCATGGCCAATCCTCTGACTCAGTTTCCATCGCAATCCCCAAGGCTTTGGCTTGGCTCACAAGTTGGTTATTTCATGTCAATGACATTCCTTTGCTCTTCATTTTTGTTTTTTTTGGGAGATTATTCCATTTTATATTTTTTTCTACTATCACTGCACTGTCTCCTCTCTTCAGGCATTACTTCTCAGTTACTGTATCTTGATCTACTCTATTCCTTTCAATTCTGATCCTTTCACTTTTTAAAAGGTTGGCTTTGCCCACAAAACTCCAACCAGTTGTCTCAGCCTCACACATTTGATCTCTCATCCTTTGATCGCTCATCCTTTGTTCTTCATCTATCAACAGCATCACCTCACTATTGCCATAGTCTAAAAATTGTTTTCACACATCTCTTTGCACTGCTGAGGGGCTTGGGTACACTCATTACAAAGAATTCAGGAGGTCATGACTGAGGTACACCAAAATTTAAGGAAGCAACTGGCACTTTGGTCTTCCTTGGAGATCGGAGGACAGGAATAAAGAAGTATTGCTAAAACTGCTTTCAAAGGATAATTGTTTCCACTTCTGTGCTGAGCAGATTCTTCTGTCCCTCAGTGCCACAGCTTGAAAGTTTTTTTTTACAAACTCCGAAAGTCCCAGATAGAATTCAATACAGCACTTGTTACCTCACAGGAAATCTCTCTCTCTTTCCCCTTCTGTCTTCAGTAGCCTTGTCCCCATTGTTTTTCTCTATTATAGTGATGTCATTTTGCTCAATAGCCCTCTAAACTCTTCTCTCACATTTCTGTTCCTCGGTTTTTGTTTACATCCTTACAGTGTTAACACATCACAGAGGCACTTTGGCTAATTCATTCTGTTCTTGGATTTCAAATACATAACTCTCTCAGTCTTCTCTTCACCTACAAGACCACAACAGATAGAAGCAGGAGAAAGCTGTTTGACATGTTCAACCTGCTCTACCACTCAATTCATCTGTGGCAGATCTCCAAATTCAAATTCATTTTTCCACCCTCTGTTCATATCACTGAGACACCAAAATTCTTTGTTTCCCAGCCTTGCAAGCATTTAATAAGCAGCCAAACACTCTAGGGGAGAGAATTCAAAGATTCACAATCCTTTAAGTGAAGGTTTTCTCTTCATCTCAGTCCTCAATGATAAATCTTCATCCTTCGACTGTGCCCCTAAGTTCTAGATCCTCCATCCAGCAATAAAAAACCTCTTCATGTCGACCTTATCAAGCTGCTTTAGAATCCTGAATGTCTCAATGAGATCACCTCTCATTCTTCCAAAACACCGCAGAACAGACTGCTCACCCCAGGCACCAATCTTGTGAACCTTTGCCATACTGCCTCCGATGCAAGTACATTCTTCCTTAAATATGGAGATCAACAATGCATGCAGTATTCTAGAAATACTCTCATCAAAGCCCCATACAACTGCAGAAAGACATCTGTATTCCTATACTCCAAATACTATTAAAACCAACATGCCATTTGCTTCCTTAATTTTCGCTGTACTTTGCGCCCTATCTTCAGAGTTCTTTGAATGTGCACACTTCCAAGTCTCTCTGAACATTAATACTTAAAGTTTCTTGTCTTTTGAAAAATATTCTGTTGTTCTGTTCTTAGTGAATAACATCACACTTCTCCGCATCTGACACATTATCATCCACTCATCTAACCCGTTCATAATTCTTTGCAGCCTTTCTGTAATGTGTGAACAGAACTCATTTCCCTCTAGCTTTGTATAGTCAGCAAACCGCGATATTCTCTATGTCTTTATATAAGTCATTATTATAGATTAAAAATAGCTAAGGATGCAGAAGTAATGCTTGTGGAACTGTATCTGTCTGGCCTCTTGAAGATGCCATGTTTATGGCCATACTTTGTTCCCTGGCTATTAGCCAATCCCCTAGCCATGTGAATATATTACCACTAATACAATGAGCCCTATCTTGACTATTAACCTTTTATGGGACAAGTTATCAAATGCCTTTCAGAAATCCAGGCATACAAATTCTACTCGTTCCCGTTTATCAACCCTGCTAATTACAAACTCCAAAACTCTTAAATTTATCAGACATGATTTACCTTTCATAAAATCACGTTGACTTTCTCTGATCACAAGACGCATTATTAAGACTTCCTTAACAATAGATTGTAGTACTTCCTTAATGCTTGATGCCTGACTAACGAAGACATGGTTGCAGAGTGACCAAGAATGGGAAATGATCATCCAAGAGTACTCAATCTTTAGGAAAAAGAGGCAAAAAGGAAAAGGAGGTGGGTTGAAAGATTAAATAAATGCAACAGTGAGTAAGGAAATCTAGATGGGGAATCACTCTTGCTGGACTTAAGAAGCAACATGGTGTGGAAAATATTAATCTATATTAAGATTATTCATAGGCCTCCAAATAGTAGTGATGATGTAGGGGGTGGCACCAAGCAGGTAATGGGAGATGCAGGCTGCAGTAATCATGGGTGATTTTAACCCAAATGTAGCAAATCACCTTTGGCAGAGGAATTCCTGGAATGTATGCAAGATTTTTCTTTTAAACCATTATGTTGAGGAACAGATATCCTAAATTTGGTTTTTGTACAATGGGAAGGGGTTAATTATTAATCTTGTTGAGAGGTCATTTGGAAAACAGTAACCATAACATGATGGTATTCTTCATTAGGACAAAATGTAAAGCATTCCAATCCAAAATCAAGGCCTTAAATCTAAAAAGAAACTGCAAAGGCAATGAGGCATACGCTGACTATGATTGACTGGGTAACTTTAATAAAGGGCATGACAGAAGAACTGATGAATGCATTGCTGCAGATATACATTCCTTTCCAGTGAAACAATGCAAAAGGACCCAACTATAGTTAACAAAGAAATTATGGTTACTATTAGGTCCAAAAAGGAGTCAAATAAAATTGCTAAAGAAAACAGCAACCCCGAGGACTAGAAGCAGTTTAGAATTCAACCACAGGTTGTTTAAGAGGGGAAGAAACAGGGTACGACAGCAAACTTACTTCGAGCATAAAAGCGGACTACAAAAACTGCTGCAAGTTTTTGAAGAAAGAAAGAGATGAATGAAGACAAATGTTGGCCCTTACAGTCTGAAATGAATGAATTAATAATGGTGAAAAAAAGAAATGGCAGAACTACTAAACTACATTTGTTCCATCTTCAAAGAAGAAGGCACAAAAACCCAACAAGTCCTGGGAAAACAAGGGTCTTTTGGGAAGGAGGAATTGAAGATAAGTGTCATTAAAAAGTAGTGCTGTAGACATGAATGGCACTTAAAGTATACTAAAGGAGGTGGTCATGGTAATAGAGGATGCATAGGCTGTGATCTTCCAAAATTCTGGAGTATTTTGATGGAACAGTCCCAGTAGATTGGAGGATTGCAAATGTAATAGCCCTTTTTAAAAGAAGGCAGAAACCGAGGAATTGCAGAGCAGTTAGGCGAACATGCTGGAGACTACTATAAACAGCGTAATAATAGGACACAAAAATACCAATGGGAATACACAAAGTCAGCATGAATTGATGGAAGGGAAATCATGTTTGACAAACCTACTGGAGTTTTTTGAGGATCAGTAGTATCTTAGTGCACTATCTACAAGGTACACTGCAGAAATTCATCAGTCTTCAGAAGCACCTTCCAAACCCACAACCACTTCTGTCGAGAAGGACAAGGGCAGCAGATACATGGGAACACCACCACCTTGAAATACCCGTCCAAACAACTCACCATCCCGACTTGGGAATATATCACCATTCCTTCAGCATTTCTGGGTTAAAACTCTGGAATACCCTCCCTAATGACATGGTAGGTCAACCCACAGTGCAAGTGGACTGCAGCAGTTCAAGGAGGCAGCTCACCACCTCCTTTTTAAGGGCAACTAGGGATGGGCAATAAATACTGGCCCAGCCAGCGACAACCATGCCCCACAAGTGCATTTTTAAAAATGGAACTAATAAATTAGATGATGGAGAACAGTGGATGTGGCGTATTTGCATTTTCATTAAACTTTTGATAAAGTCCCACATAAGGGGTTACTGTGCAATATCAAAGCACATGGGATTGGGGGTAATGTACTGCCAAAGATTAAGAACTGGTTAGCAGACAGAAAACAGTGAGAATAAATGGTCCCCTTTCAGAGTAGCAGACCATAACAAATGGGAAATCACAAGGATGATTGCTTTGGCCAGTTTTTCACAATATATATCAATGATTTCGATGAGCTGATTGAGTGCTATATCTCCAAGTTTGCTGATGACAGAAAACAAAATGAGCATCGGAGTCATTTAAACAGAATGAGTGGGCAATTAAATGGCAGAAAATCTGATGAAGGTTCTAGGCCCGAAACGTCAGCTTTCCTGCTCCTAAGATGCCGCTTGGCCTGTTGTGTTCATCCAGCTCTACACCTTGTTATCTCGGATTCTCCAGCATCTGCAGTTCCTACTATCTCTGGTATAGTCACCATCTTTGTAAGAAGTTTGAGTAGGTGCAAGATTTACTGGAGGTATACAGGTCCTTGGTGCTATCTCAGCTGGAGTATTGTGTGTAGTCTTAGTTTCTTTACACAACGAAAGATATACTTGTCATAGAGGGAATACAGTGAAGGCCACCAATCTGCTACCTGAGATGGCAGGTTCATTGAATGAAGAGAAATTGGGCCAACTGGGCCTTCATTCACTGTATTTAAAAGAATTAGTAATGCAACTCATAGATACAGATTAGAAAGAAGGGGAGAGACCAAATTGATAAAAGTTTTAAAAAACAGATATACGGATCAGTCTCTGCATTATTCTCAAACATTGTGACTGATACAGTGGAGATTACTGATATGTTGACATTGGTAGCAAAGAATAAAGGAGGATCTCATTGAACCATAACATTCTGACAGGGCTGGATGGATTAGATACGCAGAGGATTTTTCTCCTGGGGTCAGACCGGGTGCAGGACAAGAGATCACAGTTTCTGAAATTGCGAAGGGCTGTTTCAGACTGAAAGGAAGTTAAATTTCTTCACTCAGAAGGTGGTGAACCTATGGAATTTTCTACCACAGTGTTGCGGAGGAGAAGTTACTGAATATATTTGAAGAAATGGATAGATTTCTAAAAACTGAAGGTGTTGACAGGTATGGGATGATGATTTTGGGACAAAGGACCATACATGCTCAAGTTGAATGGTGGGATCAAGCTTGATGGGCCAAATGGCCTATTGCTTCTCCTATTTTCTGTTTCCAACTGACATGTAGCTCTCTTCACTATCCATTTTTTGAAAACTTTATATTTGCTAACTCCCAGCTGATAGGGAGCATCCCAGAATCTGGGAATTTTCTAAAATTATAGCCAGACCATCTTCCATCTGCAGCTTCCTCTCTTAGAAAGTAGGCCACAAAGAGTCTGTAAAGTTTCTTCCAGTATTTTGGTCTTTACTTATATTAATTTCCCTACATCCCTCACTCTTTTCAGTAAGTACATTATCCCGTATTTCTTGACCCTTCTGCTGTGAAAACAGACTTTTGTCCAATGCCTTTGCTATTTCCTCATAATAATTTTAAAACTGATATTGGCATCACTGTTGGAATTTTGCAATACCTCTTGTGCCTTGGAAATGAGTGTATCTTGTGAAGATATCTTTAAGATCAAAGTGAAACGAGGTTAACTCTGGTAATTAGTTTTCGTGATATTAGGAGGCCATTAGACTTCTGAGAAATACCCAAATGACTGAACTGAGGTTGTTTTGAGGATTAAAACGTATTATCAAAATATATGGCTAATTGGGATCAAATTACAATGGATCTCAAACAGAGGACAATAATTACCCGTAGAAAACAGAACCCAAAGTTGAGGGGATGAGAAGAAGCAGTTATCCAAAGAGCTGTATAATATACTTAAAAATGATGGATAGGTGAAGACAGGGAGACCAGGGATGGCAAATTACACAGGATTCCTATTACAGATGTTTTCAAAGCTGTTTTTGCCAAAGCCAAGCAGATTATTTAAAGAGGTCAGAGAAGACAGCCTCTGTGCCATCAAGCCTGCTTGAGCCTTCCTCCTTCATAATGAAATGAGAATGGATCTCATTTCATTTGTCCTATGGGGGGAGTGTTATGCTGATGGATCAGAATCCCAAAGAATTTGCAGACATTTCTTACTTTTAATTCCAAACGTGTTGCTTTTCAAGGTCTGCAATGGAAAATCTGCAGATTTAAATTCCAGTGACTGTCTGTACAGCCCTGTGTGAAGCTAATGGAATGTTGCACTCTGCTGTACCTTATGAGTAATGATGTTCAGGGATATGGGGGAAAAGGCAAGAGATTGGTACTAAAGAATAGAGCCAGACTACAGGGCTTTTGTGATGCAGTGATAGTGTCCATACCTTTGGGCCAGGAAGCCTGATTCCAGACCCACCTGCTCCAGAGGTGTGTTATAACATCCGCGATCAAGTGGCCAGCAGGAGAAATGGCTACTAGAAATGGTTGAGAGCTACAATCAAGCATGCTGGGAATTTGGTCAAGCTAGTTTAAACTCTAACTTTGGTTAAAACTGCAGCCAAGACATGTTGGGACCTATCCTATAAGCTGTGACCCGCAGTTTCCTACATTGACCAAGTAAGGGAGGCGTCCTACTGGCCTGCTTGACATACTGGCACCACTATTACCTTATATGGAGCAGAGTATGTGACTGTTTATGGTTTGGTATAAACAATGGGGAGTTATTTACCCATTAGCTCCATTGGGGATAGAACATTGTGATCAAGTTTGGCTGAATGCCAGAGAAGTTTCTGGAAGAATGAGCACGCTTTGGGGATAAAAGTTACAAGCACAGAGTTTTTATATTCACAAAGTACGCGCCTTGAAGTTATGTTAAAACAGACAAAGAGCCATGAGGCAAGATCTACACTGAGAATGAAAGTTGGCCTGTTTACTAGATTCAAAGTAGTATTTGTTTCAAGCCAAACTTAGAGTTAGAGTTAATGTGAATTAAACTAAGATAAAGTGAAGTCAAATGAAGTGAGTTAAAGTTGAGGTTAAGTTAGATGAGGGGAGAAGTAAATGTTGCAACAAACGTATGGTTTCTATTGATAGCTAAAGAGTTTATCTAGGGGTTTGTTTCATTATACTCTGAATTGACCTCTTATCTTTTGTCTGTCACACAAAGGAAGAACACCTGGAAGAAGGGTGAAGTCCTCTTTCAGGTAATAGATCCCTGAATAGCTTGACTGGTAATAGAGTCAGAGCAGTTATGATAGCCCAAATGGCCTACTTCTGCACCATAATAATTTGTGATTCTACAAAACTGTCTACTTCAAGAGAGGGAGAGACTTACCAACAAGAGAAAAAAAAGGGATTCATTGATCTCTTCCCTGTTGGAAGGAAGCCACCATGCACAGAAAAGTCTGCTGTACCATTCAGGTATGCACAAGGACTGGGTTTAAATGGCCATTTTCAACTCAACCTAAGGGTATTAGTGGAACTGAAGCCTCTCATATGTAAGAGGCTGGGTTTGAACAGTGCTAAAATGAACTTTGGTGCAACCAATTAAGAGGAGTGGTGAATAAAGGAAGGGAGCCAGTTTATCCCTCCCCATCCAAGAGTTCAACATTTTGGTGTATCCCCTCTGGAACACTAACAAATTGGGTAGCATGCCTGGAGTCTGGTTGTATGATAGACTTGGTTACTACAAGCTCTTACCTTGCAAGAGTCAATCCAATTCCATTATCAGCAAATCTAAGGAAAAAGGACAAACAAAGTGAATAATTGTATGACTGGAATTGAAGCTGAATTTTTCCAGGCCTAAGGCTCCAATATCCAACAAACATCAATGACCTAAATGGATAGTTCAGTCACAGTTCAGTGCATCACAGTTTGCTCAATGCACTCATTCTGTCCAATCTTCTTAATCTCTGTGAAAAAGAAAACAACAGACGGCAAATCACCGGTTCCTATGAGTCGTGACAAAATAAATTCATTCAAAACAAAATGTGTTTCTAATTTCCTATCCTCCGTGATTAGGGTGGCGCGCCCCCTCATTTTCTCTGTATGTATCTCGCTGGGTATCGTGAATTAATATTGCTGTTTTTGGCACTAGTCAATGTATTGCATGGTTTCTGCATGAATTTTATAGCAAATGGGTCTACTCTGTAACTGAGATTGAACATCCGAGAACAAAACTAAAGCAAGAATTATCAATGCACCATTAGGAGCTGGCTTTCACTCTCATTGTCTGGAAATAATGGGCCAGTAATGGCCTGAAAATGGGTATGGTGGCCACCCATTTCCCATCAAAACTGTAGTCAATTTCATTTGGGAAAAGACCCACAATCAGGTCATCAAAACGTCACCTATTAATATAGAAGTCAGAGTTCAATAATGAAAATACAAGACTGATTCTCAATCTTGTTTGCAGCTTATTGAAGCCTGTGCAATGCAAAGCAGAAACAGTTGCTTCTTCTGGCCATACAAAAAAAGTACAGAACCCCTACACTTGTATTCATCAGATCGTACCGGTACTGGAGATGGGTGAAGGGCCCTTTGGCTTTCATGAATCATCTAAGAGAAAGCTTGTTGTTTTCCAATTTGCATGGATGCATCAGGTGACCAGTGACAGAAACATGAGGGATAGGAATTCATGTGATGTAACCTCTGGAAATACTTCCAGTCAGAATTGGTATCCCCATCACCACTCAAATTGGTATTTGAATAACTTTCAAAATCTATCCAATAATGTCAATGAAGGAAAGTGGACCAAGTGAATTGATTGTAAAGATGATAGCGCATAACCTGGTGCTCAGGGATATGGTAAATGGTGACAGAAAAAAAAAATGGAATTCAATAGCGAAGTAGACAAGACTTCATGACTGAGTCACAGAGGTTCAGAAATCTGAAACAACTAAAGAACAAAGATTTGGAATTCTCTAAGTGAGGCACTGGGAAATCTCATCTGAATAGTTAAAAATACCACCACCTCCAATTTTGCATGGTCTGCGTGCACAGAGATGGCCAGACAGGTTTGTTCAGGCTTACAGCCCAAATGAGTGCTCAATTTTTGGAAATCAATTTATTTTAATAATTTTCATAAGTTCCCAATGTAGCTTCTGCCTTATTCTGGAAGTGAGAATAATAGGGCATTCAGACTCACAGGCCAAGTCTGCCGTTAGATTACAGGTGAACAACTGCTGAAAGCAGCATAGGGGAGCGTAAGCCAAAGGGGAATTCCTTCTTTAAATATTGTTGGTTGCAAATGGAATGGTGAAGGGTAGGGATGCATTCAAATCTCTGAGCTATCTAAATACTATTTGCCAGTTCTTTCTACGTTCACTTTGCCAAATCTACCTTGGAAAAGATCCATCAACATGATCTTGAAGATTTCCATGGGTCTAAAATCTACAGACTTCTGGCAAAAGCAAGTGTGTTTCCTGATTTCACAGTCGAGTACTGAATGTCATTTCAATATTTTCTGGGTTTCAGATTGGATTCTGGAATATTTGCCAGACTTGCTGTTTATCACTGGGGCAGCACAGTGGCTCAGTGGTTAGCACTGCAGCCTCACAGCACGAGGGACCCGGGTTCAATTCCACCGTCGGGCATCTGTCTGTGTGGAGTTTGCACGTTCTCCCTGTGTCTGTGTGGGTTTCCTCCGGGTGCTCTGATTTCCTCCCACAGTCCAAAGATGTGCAGGCTAGGTGGTTTGTCCATGCTAAATTGCCCGTAGTATTGAGGGATATGGAGCTTAGGTGGGTTATAGGGGGATGGGTTGGTGTGGACTTGTTGAGCCAAAGGGCCTGTTTCCACACTGTAGGGATTCTATGGTGTAATGAGGCAAAAACCAATTGTAGTAAAACTCTGTGTTGATATGCCATCAGTCTGTAGGCAAATCACTGAAGTACACATGCTCAGGTGAAGGTATTTATCTGTGCGTTGTCCTCCATGAAGCTTGTTTCAAATATACGTACAGATAATACCCTGCATTGCCTTGAAAATGATGTTCTTCACTATTGCATGGTTACTCCATTGATCTAACATTCAGTAATGGATGAGTAGAAATGTCCTTCAATTAAATATTGCTTTTGATTCCTGCCACAAACACCATGCCCTGTCCACCAATCCCATCTCTCTCCCAGGTCACTGTCTCTGATTGAACTGGATTGTTCACACCCTTGGACTTGACCCTGAGCTGAAGTTCCAACCCAAACATCCTCTCCGCTGCCAAAAATATCCACTGAGGACAACCATGCATTACTGAAACCATCTTTCCTAACATTGTTAGCTCCAGGTTTGACTGTTTCCAAGCAGTCCATGACACCTGAGTTTATCTAAATCTCCACTGGCCATATCCTAATCCACCCAAATTCCATTCACACATCAGCAAAACACACGGTGGTTTCTGTTCTAGCAGCATCTCAGTTTTGATACTGTCATCCTGGAATTCCAATCCTTCCATAGTTTTATTTCTTTAATTTTGTAACCACCTACAGTCCTTCAACCCTCAGAGGTATCAGTGTTCCTCCAGTTCTAGCTTCATGTGTATGCTATATTTCCTTCACCCAACTTCGTTACTGATTAGGTCTTCAGCTGACTGGCCCTAAGCTCTGAAGTTTATCTTTGAATTTATCCATCACGCTTAACTATCTAAAGACATTTTTCAAGACATTGATCAACCTTTTGGCTGCTAGTCTTTATCGTTTCAAGTTGAAGAGGAGATGTAAGAACATAAGCAATAGAGGTAGACAATACAACTTTTTGAACTTGATCTGCCAATCAATACAATCATGGTTCATTCTCTGTCTCAACAGTTGCTGTTGAGATGGAGGGAATCTTGTGGTGGGTAAGTCACCTCCTCACTTGCCAGGATTCTGTCACAGTCATACAGTATGGAAGCCCTTCAGTCCAACTCGTCCATGCCAAGCAGAAATCCCAATCTGATGTGGTCCCATTTGCCCTCATTTTGCCCATGTCCCTCTAAACCCTTTCTATTCACATATCTGTCCACCTGCCTTTTAAATGTTGTAATCATACCAGCCTCCACCACTTCCTCTGGCAGCTTGGTCTATACATGCACCACCCTCTGCATGAAAAAGTTCCCTCTCAGGATCTTTTCAAGTCTTGACACTCTCACCTTAAATCTATGCCCAATGGTTTTGGACTACCCCAACCTAGGAAAAAGACCTTGGCTTTTTGTGTTTTTATCCCCTCATTTGTTAAGGCCCCACCATCAAGGGCACAAATCAGGTGTGTGAAGGTATACTCCCCACTTGCCTGCAATACCCTAACCCAAACACTCAAGATGTTTGCCAGTATCCAGGACAAAATAGTTCAATTGATGAGCACTACAACCAATCTCTTCAACATTCACTTCCTTCTGCACTAGCACAGAGTGGCAACATTGTATACCACCCCCAAGATTCATGGCACAAGCTCAACAAAGCTCCTCGAACCACCCCTTGAAAAACCTCAAATTTTACCTCCGAGATGGACAAAGGCAACGGGAACATCAGAGCCTGCAAGTTCCCCTCCAAACCACACTCGGTCATGATTTGGAAGTTTATCACCGTTCTTTCAATGTCAATGCATCAAAATTCCAAAACTCCCTCGTTAACAGCATTGTGGGTGTTCCTACACTACTAGGACTACAGCAGTTCAAGATAGCACCATCACCTTCTACAAGCCTACTAGGGGCAGGCTAGTCTGGCCAATTTAACCTCAACTAGATGCTGGTCTGACCAATTTAACCTCACACCCTAGGAATAAATTTTTAAAAATACTTTCATTTTACTGCTCATTCCCAATATCCTTTGATCCCTGACAGACCAACATTTTGGAGTTGTTGGTTGGTTCACTGAGCTGACTAGTTTACGTGCAAATGTTTCATTTCCTTCTAGATGACATCCACAGAGCTCTGCAGCCTCTGTTGAAGCACTGTTATTCTGTCCTGCTCTGAATTTATATGGTCTGATCTGTCATGGTGGGCAGTCTCCTTTCCAGTTTTGTGCTGTAATGGTATGCAGATGGAGTCTATTTCAACATGGTTGTTAATTGTGGTTGAAAACCAGGCGTTCAGGAATTCTCATGCTTGCCTTTGTCTCCCTTGTCCCAATCCTTCTATGTCGGAACGTATTGAAGTGACGGAGTGTTGGTGGTGGGGCCTTTTTTTTGTGAGTTGGTGTATCCTGGAAGCCAGTTTCCTGCCCATCTGTCCTAAATAGTGTTTCTTGCAGTTACTGCAAGGTATTTTACGTATGATATTTATCCTGCTCATTGTGGGGATGGCGTCTTCCATTTCTGAGAGTAACTGGCAAAGTGTGGCTGTTGGTTTGTTGTCCTATGACACAGATCTTTGTTAAAATATTACTTATGTTCATCTCAGCTTTAAATATACCTATATTCAACAATGGAGCACTCAGATAGAGAATTCCAAAGATCCAAAACCCTTTGAGTGAAGCTCATCTCAGTCCCAAATAATTGTCCCTTGTAACTGTGCCCCCAGTTTTAGATTCTATCTTGATTTCAACATTTGTGCTGTGATGCGCTTTGGGAAATTTAATTACAATAAGGGAGTTATGTAAATCCAAGTTGTTGTCATATCCTAGAAATGGATAAACAGATTGTTGGCTGGTGAGCTAAATATAGCAGCTCTCAAGTATCTGCATACTAGAGGAAGTGCTGATGTAGTACATTTCTACTTAAATTACATTTTCAACCTTTAATTCATCTTTTATAGATGTAACATTTTTAAGAGATTGAATTGAAACTTACTGGCAGTTCTCCAGCCACACGTCTCCACCACGAAGCCAAGCACCGTGGTCCTGGTTTTTATATGCAATATAATTTTTGATTATAGCAGGTTCCCTCGGTTTATGAGGATCAGCTCCTTTATGGGGACTGTACCTAGGTAAGAAATCACACAGCTCCTTTATATAGTCCAAAGAAAACAAGAATTTATTTGCAATTTTATAACTTCACCAGAGAAAATTTCACTGGATGGTCACTGAGTTCATACTTTTAAATGCAAGTGTGTGAAACACAGATAGTTTTAATTAGGCTGCTTCTAAATTGGAGTCTCTGTGCATCAACTGACCTGGCACCAACCAGTGAGAGGAATGGCCTCTTGTCCTTTGCATTAGCTTCAGTTGTCTTCACTCCATTGTCAATCATCATACCAGCCTGAAACATAGATTGGAAAACATTTGAAACACCCTTTCGATATAGAGAGAGCATAATATATTAAATGCAAATAGTCCAGCCAAGAGATTGCAAATTTTGAATGGGATGTGTGATTTAACACAACATGAAATTCATTATCTTTAAAATGTCATCTGTGGGGGATCCAAAAGGAGCCGGAAAATCACCAGCCAATAGCAACAAGGCTGGAAGCCCAGTTTGAGGCCTTCCGGTTGGAGTCAGCACTCTATGGTCCATTGTGTCGGGTCTAGAATGGGGGGGAACGCTCCTGTTCTAGATCTGCCACAATGGGCCATTAACCTAATTAAGCTTCATGAGTACTCGGGCCTTTCTATTTGCTACAAAGAAACTTCATTTTCATTGAATTAAAAAGCTCCAAGGTAATCTACTTGAAGGAATCTCAACATGGTACTTTAATCATGACCAGATGTTGCCTGAAAAGATACGCTCTAATTTGCGTAGCTCAATTTAGGAAACTTGGTCAGCATGGACGAGTTGGGCCGAAGGGCCTGTTTCTGTGCTGTATGACTTTATGACCCGACTCAAGCTAAGACATTGGAAATCGTGAGCAGTAGGCACTGCTGAGAAATCTGGGCCAGAATGACTCCATGTACCAACTGCCCTAATGTTTCAGACAGGGTTTTCCCAGACTTTTCACACCCAAATCTGCCTGGAATTTTTAATCTTTTTGTTTCCTCCTCTCTCAGGAGATAACCTTGTTTTGATATAGAGGTGTGCAAAGTCACAATTTTGAAAGATGAGTTGAATGGACAGGGGAGCGTGCACTTGTCCATCACTGTACAAACTGCTTCACCAGTCTGTCGGTGTTGATATTTGTCAATGCAATTTAGATGCACACCCCATGATATTGGGAACACGTTTAATGACAAAATTGTCTAATTGTCCCCCATGTTTTTACATCAGCAGACTTCGCAACAGCTGGGAATATACTCATAAATATTCACAGAGACCCATATGTTTCAACAAATACCAGCTGAATGACTATAAAGATGTTTATCTCATTCCTTCAGTGTAGCTCTCTGCTGTATTACAGAAATTGCGTGCAGACTTACCCTATAGTTGGAATGAGCCCTGTTGTCAGTGAACTTTCCCAGTGGCACATGTTCAGAATAACCAGGGGAATACATTCCTTCTGAAGGCCCTGTGGGCACGTGGTGGAAAATAAACCAAAATCCAGTTTCCTGTGATGTAAACATGCAGATAAATATTTGTGCTTCTAAAATGTACTGTTCTGCAGTTTAAATATGGAATAAATAGCCAGCACGTGATTCTGACCTCATGGTAAATATTAACATATGAGACAGGAGAGGACCTACCTCAGACCCTGCAGCTGAGCAGTTGATGAGATTATTGTTGGGATTTGCGATCCAAAATGTGGAGACTGCACTGAAATAAAACAGCAAAGATTTACTCTGTAGGTGGGAGTGACACGTCCAATCCAAGTTCATGAATCCTTTCAGTGTGGAAGCGAGCTATTCAGCCCACTGTGTCACACCAACACTCTGAAGCGTATACCCACACAGACCCATCCCGCAACCCTATATTTCCCATGGCTAATCCACCTAGTCTGCATATCCCTGAACTCTACGGGCAATTTAGCATGGCCAATCCAGCTAACCAGCACAGTTTGCACTATTGGAGGAAACCGGAGCACCCGGAGCACCCACGCAGACAGCCTAAGGGTGGAATCGAACCCGGCCCCTGGTACTGTAAGGCAGCAGTGCTAACCACCGAACTACCCCATGCCACCCCAAAAACCAAAAGGCTCTGTACCTTGTATTTGTTAATTTTCTTAAATTGTACACAGGAAGTTACATTTTATTAGGATACTTATTCTTTTAGCATTCTGGATCTGGTCTTTTATGAAAGACAAAGCAGTTCCTCATAAAAGTTTCTGTTTGCTTTATCCCCCTGCACCCTGACGCATGTCAGAAGTGGCATCACCAGTTAAACTGTTCACAATCTGACTTTACACCAGTTTCCAACAGGGATTCCAAACAGCTCTGCTTACAAGGCCACAAAGGAGCACAGATTGTGATCGAGAGCATTGCACTAAACATTACCTACAGCTCAGCCCACACGACTTAAAGTGAAATGATTTCTTGTTCAATGCTTTCATGGATATAGACGCCACACCTAGAATCATGCAGCAAGGAATATGTCCATTCACCTCTTGTACCTCTGCTGGCATTTTCATGGGCTGTTTAATTTATTTCGATGTAACAACACTTTCCCAAAACACTTTACATTACTCTTCTTCAAGCACATGCCCAATTGCCTTGCGATATTTTACATGGAATCTGCTTCCTTACCAACAATGCTTCCCACATCTTGACAGTTCTCCATGCCTGTATAGCTCTTTGTCAATTATATTAAATCTATGATCTCTGGTTAGCAAACCATTTATCAGCGCCTGAAACATCAGCCTTCCTGCTCCTCTGATGCTGCTTGGCCTGCTGTGTTCATCCAGCTCTACACCTTGTTATCACAGATTCTCCAGCATCTGCAGTTCCTACTATCTCTGAAACATTTATCAGAGCATTTCCTTTAAGCATTTTGATCAAAATGCTTCAGATTCTGAGCATGTTTGCAGGTTGTCTCCTTGGCCCTCTGTTTCATGGTGAACAATGCCACTTCTCCAATCTCTCCATGTGGCTAAAATTTTTGCTTCCATTTAGCAAAGCTCCCCTTCAGGGCTTTGACATTGTTCCTACAGTGTGGCATCCAAGCCATCTTGTGCAGTTTTCTTCCTCTTGGGTTAGGAACATACTGATTGAGAAAGAGCACATGACAGGAAATCTTCTGTCTCATCCTAATTGGGTTAGTCCAACTACAATTCCATTATTTTTAAATTTCTCTGCATTCTGCCTGCAGATTTGCACCTCTTACCCAATTCTCACTATCTTTGGGTTTATAGTAAACATTCATCAATGTACCAGCTCTAACCAAAGCAGTTCTGCCATTGAACGTTTCCAGTGTTCCTTTGGTAAAACCTTTCTAACACACTCAATGATGCTATCACCTTCTCCACTCTTTTCTCTTTCTTTCCCTCTTCCTCCTGAATACAGTGAAACCAGGAATGCTTGGTTTTCATTCCTGCCCACATTTGATACAACTCTCCCTTATCACCAACTGGTGCCTGTAGCTCTGTAGCTTTTGCTTGAACACACTGAGTCCAGCATAATCTTTTTGTCTTCCTCTAACTTCTTCAATGAGTTACAAATCTCCAGATCTTTCTGCTCCTGCACCCCCTTCTTAAATTTTAACAATTTTTCTATACAGTGTCTCTTCATTCTTCTTTCCAACATGCATCACTGCTAACCTTTCTGTAAATCTGCTTTACTGTTCTGATCTCTTGGACAGCCTTGATTTTAATCACGCCCCATTGATGGCTGTGTCTTCAATAGCCTACGGCCAATGCCATCAAATTTACTCCTTACAACTCTGCCTCTTGGTCTCATCTTCCTTTTTTAAGGGACTCCTTAATATTGGTGCAGAAGTTGGCCATTCAGCCTGCCAAGCCTGCTGTGCCATTCAATATAATCGTGTCTGATTGAACACTTCAATACCTTATATCCATGACATTATGCTGCCATAATTATTCATGGCATTTTAATTTTACTTTTTAATTCTTATGCCTTTGAACAAGGAATTCATCACCCAACCTGGCGCCACTCAGTATGTGCCTCAGAATCTTTTGTCGTTTTATATTATTCCTGTGAGGCATCTTGAGACATCACATTACACTAAAGGTGCTATATCCAATCAGTAGCAATGGTTGTTGTGAAACTTCATTTGCCTTGTGTTCCTTTGTTCTCCCAGTCTTGCTAAGACATCCTGAAATGTGCAACAGGTGTGTGTGCGCGCGTGTGCGTGTGTATATATACATGTGTGTGTGTTTGTGTGTCTGTGTCTCTGCGTCTATGTATGCGTGTGTCTCTGTGTCTATGTGTCTGTGCACATGCGTGTTTGTGTCCGTGTCTGTATGCGTATCTGTGTGCCTGTGTGTGTATCTGTGTCTGTATCTGTGTGTCTGTGTCTATGTCTCTGTGTGTGCGCATGTGTGTCTGTGTCTGCCTGTGCGTGAGCACGTAGCTCTGTGTGTGCGCGCACACACGCATGTCTGTGTGTGTGTGTGCGCGCGAGCATGTGCGTCTGTGCGTGGCTCTGTGTGTGTATATGTGTGTGTGCTTCTGTGTGTCTCTGTGTCTATGTCGGTGTGTCTGTCTGCATGCCTGTGTGCGTGTGTATCTGTGTCTGAGAGTGTGTGTGTGTGTGTGTGTCGGTGTGTCTCTCTGTCTGTGTGTCTCTCTGTGCCTTTGTGTTTCTGTGTGTGTGTCTGTCTCAGTCTTTGTCACTGTGTGTGCACATGTGTGTTTGTGTGTGTGTGTCTGTCTCAGTCTTTGTCACTGTGTGTACACGTGTGTTTCTGTGTGTGTCTGTCTCAGTCTTTGTCGCTGTGTGTGCACTTGTGTCTGTCTGTGCATGTGCGCATCTGTGTGTCTGCATGTGTGAGAGTGAGTGAGTGAGTGAGTGAGTGAGTGAGTGAGTGTGAGTGTTTGCGTGCTCACGCTCCTTCTGCGCCATGAGTGAGGATAACCATCTTTCTGCACTGACCAGATTAGTTGATCAAACAATGTGGAGTTTACTGCATTACTGAAACTATTTACAGATTACATGAATATGATCTATATCACAGAGACTACTAGCAGTACATTAGTCTCACATCTATCTTCTACATGTTCCTTCATTATAATGACCAAATGCCCATGACATTATCACAGGTGATGCTTACTGCACTCAAGCATGTATTAACTCTTTCAGACCCAAATATAGCAGTACTGTCCTCCTCGCTATTTACTATATTTTCAACAGGGACACAGAATTCTTGCTATTGGCCACTTGATAGTAAACATATATTCCCAAGACTGTCTGTGATAAATTACTTGATTACATAAAACACTGAGGCTCTGCCACTTACATGAAATGGAAATTAGGTGTGATCCCTGGTTTTCTCTGCTCTTCTTCAAAACATTGCTCAGGGATATTTCACATCCACCTAAGGGTCAATGAGGCCTTGCTATAAAGTATCAACAGAAAGGCAGTGTCTCTGACAACGTAACCCAGATTGTCATCTTCAGTGCAAGTACTCCGACAGGGAAATGTCCTGCTGCACTTTCCTCGTGAGAAAGGACCCGGAGTAGTGGGATCTTATAGGGAAGGAGAGGGGGTAAGGGCAGGTGCAGGATGGAGACCAAATCCTGCTCCCCCCCATCGCAACACCAACCCCAGGAGCAAGTCAGAGCAGCCACAATGGCTGTCACATATCAGGAAGGATGGTTACAAGGCTCTGGGATTTTTCTCTCCAGTCTTTCATTTCAATATTAGGCCCTCTACCCCTCAAACGTACACCCTGGCCAGCCATTCCCAAAGCTCCATCTATAGCACTTCACTATACTTCATGCCCCTGTATCAATTCATACAGCCCTGATACCTTTCTTGACAAGCTATCCTCCCTCACATATCGCCATGGCTCCTTTCAGCACTCATTGAATCATAGGATTGCTACAGTGTGGAACCAGGCTGTTCAGCCTATCAAGTGCATCCCACCCATACCCACTCACTCTCCTATCCTCATAACCCTGCGTCTCCCGTGGCCAAGCCACCTAACCTGCACATCTTTGGACGGTAGGAGGTAACTGGAGCACCTGGAGGAAACCCTCGCAGACGTGTGGAGAACGTACAAACCCTACACAGACGATCGCCCGAGGCTGGAATTGAACCTGGGCTCCTGCTGCTATGAGTTGGTAATGCTAACCACTGAGCCACTGTGCTGCTCAACTTCTGCCAACGCATGCCACTCCACAGTCATCCGCATGGTTCATCACTGACCTATGCCATCTTGATACAACCAAAGGCTAAGATATACCCACCAATTATGCCCAGCCCCTTAAAGCGACTATACTAACTCACTGCTATCTCTAGCCAACACATATTGCACCAAAATCACCCTTTTCCTTACAATTGCAAAAATCAGGGCAAATGCCATTCCACCAGTACAGCAATGAAATCGCAGCCCGAATTATGGATTCCCATCTCTACAGTGGCATTTCATCCCATCACCGTTTCGCACAGAGGGGAGAGTAAAGCCAAAGCAAAAGTAAAACAAAAGCCCAAGAACTTCTTGGTTATCAGGATTTTCCTCGAATTTTGCAACAGAGTCCTATTTCCAACATAACTAAAAATAGAGTGCATCTCCAGGTCAGTTGATGTAATCTAAATAAGCTTTTCTGAATCATCTCAACTCCATCTGTAGCAGAGTTAAAATAAAATCAGAGTCTGTGATAATCTGTTTTGGTTTTGAGTTTTCAGCAAAACTGTCTTAACCACTGGAATTGTTTTTAAATAATAGAAAGCAGAGTTTCAATCAGAAACACATTCTTCTCTTAGCTTTATGGTGTTATAGTTAATAATAAACAATAAAAGCTTGATTTGTGGCACCTGATAACCTGAAAATGGGTTTACAATGGGAATTTACAACTTGCTGTGGCATTTTATTAAGCCTTTGTGGCAGTCTTCTTAATATTCTGTGTCATCTGAATCTTTCTTTCAAAGATTATTCTGTGCAGTGTATGTTTTTCAACCAATTTGAACACCAGGAAAAAGGAACTTAAGATAATGAGAAACAGAATGGATTCCACAAGGCTGTTAACATTAGTAACAATCAAATGACAGATCACAGTGTTCAAAATATCTCGCACTGCTGCTATTGTAGAGTTAAAACTGTGCCAGCTTTCATACCTTGGGAGTGCAGAAAGCAAAATAGCTCTTTCCATTCTTTAGTGCTAAAATTTACTGACACAAAACTTCAATCTTGAAATGTTGTACTCCAAATGCTAGACTCTGGGGCAGCATGGTGGCTCAGTAGTTAGCACTGCTGCCTCACAGCAATGAGGATCTGGAGTTCAATTCCAGCTTCTGGTGACTGTTGGTGTGGAGTTTGCACATTCTTCCTGTGCCTGTGTGGGTTTCCTTGGGGTGCTCCAGTTTCCTCCCACAATCCAAAAATGTGATTGGCCATGCTAAATCACTCATTGTACCCAGGGATGTGCAGACTAAGTGGATTAGCCATGGGAAATGCAGGGTTACATGTATGGGGGTGGGAAACTATTGAAGGACTAGTGTGGACATGCTGGGCTGAATGGCCTGCTTCCACACTGTAGAGATTCTAGAATTCTAGGTGTGGTTTCATCTGTGTTCTTTATAATTGAAAGAAGGTTTCTTTGCTACTTTACTCAAACCCACTTCCGGCAAAGGGTAAAGTATCATTTGTGTTCCAAATTACTTGTAGAGGCAACAGGAAATTAGAGGAGGGGTTCCTTTTTATTGGGCACTGGCATCAGTATTGGACAGGGGGGATCTGTACCGTTGGGATGGTCTCCGCCCAAATCGAGCTGGAACCAATGTTCAAGCGAAAAGGTAAATAGGCTGGTCAACAGGACTTTAAACTAGAAAGTGGGGGGGAAGGGAACAGTGAAACTTGCCCCAGTGGGAAACAAAGCAGCAGGTTAGCATCTGTAGTGGTGGATTCAACTAAGTGGATAAATATGAAAGAAACGACAGAGAAGGGAAATTCAGGAGAGGTTATTAAAGTCTCCAGCACAGTCACAAGTAGGTCAGAGTGTCTGGAAAATGCTAGCAATCAAACACTGGAAAAACAAATGAAAATGAGAAGAGGGAGGGTTAATACAGGACTGAAGGTGTTATATCTGAATGTAGGCAGTATAAGAAATAAGGTAAATGAGCTTGTGGCGCAGAACGAAACTGGCTGGTAAATGTGGTAGGCATCACGGAGACGTGGTTGCAAGAGGATCAGGATTGGGAACTGAATATCCAAGGATATACATCCTATTGAAAAGATAGGGAGGTGGGCCAAAGTGATACGGTTGCCTTATTAGTGAGAAATAAAATTAAATTAATAGGAAGAAACGAAGTAGGGTTAGATGGTGTAGTATCTGTGTGGGTAGAATTGAGGAACTGCAAAGGTAAAAAAAGAACATAATTGGGGTGGTTTATAAGCCTCCAAACAGTAGTGAGGAGCAAGGGCACAAGATACACGAGGAGATAGAAAAGGTGTGTAAGAAAGGCAAAGTCACAGTGATCATGGGGGATTTCAATATGCAGGGGGACTGGGAAAATCATGTTGGTAGTGGATTACAAGAAAACGAGTTTGTGGAATGTCTATGAGATGGCTTTTCAGAGCAGCTCGTGGTGGTAAGGGAACAGGCAATACTGGAATTAGTGTTATGCAACGGGGCAGACTTCATAAGGGAGGTTAAGGTAAAGGAACCCTACAGTGATCATATGATGATAGAATTTACTCTGCAATTAGAGAGGGAGAAGATAGAATCAGAGGTAACGGTATTACAGCTGAATAAAGGTGACTACAGGGGTATGAGGAAGAAACTAAGCAGAATTGACTGGAGGAGGAGCCTAGCAGGAAAGACAGTGGAACAGCAATGGTAGGAGTTTCTGGGACTAATTCAGGAGATGCAGAGAAAATTCATCCCCAGGAAAAAGAAGCATGGTACAGGGAGGATGAGGCAACCATGGCTGACTAAGGAAGTCAGTGATAGCATAAAAGCAAAAGAGAAAGCATATAATGTGGTGAAGAGGAGTGGGAAAACAGAGGACTGGGAAGCTTACAAAGACCAACAGAGGGCAACAACAAAAAATAAGGAGGGAGAAGATTAAATATGAGATTAAGCTAGCCAGTAATGTGAATGAAAACTGTAAGAGTTTCTTTAGGTATATAAACGGCAAAAGGGAGGCAAAAGTGGACTTTGGACACTGGAAAACGATTGTGCAGAAATGGTAGTGGGGAACAAGGAAATGACTGAGGAACTGAATAATTACTTCACATCAGTCTTCACGGTGGAAGACACGAAATTCAAAGGTGGAAGACCAAAAATTTAAGAGAGCCGGGGGCAGAGCGGAGTATGGTGGCCATCACCAAGGAAAAGGTGCTAGTAAAACTGATTGGCCTGAAGTTGGACTAATCACCTGGATCAGATGGGCTACACCCCAGAGTTCTAAAGGAGATAGCTGAAGAGATCGTGGTGATCTTTCAGGAATCACCAGAATCAGGGAGGGTCCCAGAGGACTGGAAAATCGCTAACGTGACACCCTTGTTTAAAAAGGGAGTAAGGCAAAGGTGGAAAATTACAGGCCGATTAGCCTAACCTCAGTCATGGGTAAGAATTTGGAGTCCATTGTGAAGGATGAGATTTCTGAATATATAGTATAGTGTATAGTAAGATAGGGCAAAGTCAGCATGGTTTCATCAAGGAGAGGTCATGCCTGACAAATCTGCTAGAATTCATGGAGGAAGTAATGAGCAGGTTAGACCAAGGATAGCCAATGGATGTTATCTAGTCGGACTTCAAAAAGGCCTCTGATAAGGTGAAACACGGAAAGCTGCTGAGTAAAATAAGGGCCCATGGTGTTAGAGGCAAGGTACTAGCATGGATAGAAGATTGGCTGTCTGGCAGAAAGCAGAGAGTGAGAATAAAGGGGTCTTTCTCAGGGTGGCAGCCGGTAACAAGTGGTGTTCCGCAAGGGTCAGTGCTGGGACCACAACTTTTCACTTTATACATTAATGATCTAGATGAAGTAACTGAGGGCATTCTGGCTAAGTTTGCAGACAATACAAAGATAGGTGGAGGGAGTATTGAGGAGATGG
This sequence comes from Stegostoma tigrinum, assembly GCF_030684315.1. NCBI lineage: Eukaryota > Metazoa > Chordata > Chondrichthyes > Orectolobiformes > Stegostomatidae > Stegostoma > Stegostoma tigrinum. Next base: position 4,420,441 of record NC_081386.1, on the reverse strand, counting down.
GGAGGCTGCAGAAGGATTTGGACAGGTTAGGAGAGTGGGCAAAGAAGTGGCAAATGGAGTACAATGTAGGAAAGTGTGAGGTCAAGCACTTTGGTAAGAAGAATAAAAGCATGAACTATTTTCTAAATGGGGAGAAAATTCAGAAGTCTGAAGTGCAAAGAGACTTGGGAGTTCTAGCCCAGGATTCTCTCAAAGTGAACTTGCAGGTTGAGTCAGTAGTCAGGAAGGCAAATGCAATGTTGGCATTTATTTTGACAGGACATGAACATAAAAGCAGAGATGTACTACTGAGGCTTTATAAGGCTCTGATCAGGCCGCATTTAGAGTATTGCATCTAGTTTTGGGCCCCATATGTCAGAAAGGCCCTGGAACAGATTCAGAGGAGGTTCACCAGAATGGTCCCAGGATGAAAAGCTTAATATATGAGGAATGTTTGAGGATTGTGCGACTGTAATCATTGGAGTTTAGAAGGATGGGGGGGTATCTAATTGAAACTTTCAGAATACTGAATGGCCTGGACAGAGTGGACGCTGGGAAGATGCTTCCATTGATAGGAGAGACTAGGACCCGAGGGCACAGCCTTTGAGTAAAGGGAAGACCTTTTAGAATAGAGTTAAGGAGAAACTTCTTCAGTCAGAGAGTGGTGACTCTATGGAATTCACTGCCACAGAAGGCTGTGGAGGCCAGGTCATTGAGTACATTTAAATAGATAGGCTCATGATTGTCAAGGGGATCAAGGGGTTTGAGGAGAAAGTGGGAGAATGAGGTTGAAGAACTTAACAGCCATGAATGAATGGCCTAATGTCTGCTCCGATGTCTTATGGTTTTATGGATGAAGAATCACTTTGATGCTTTAAATATACCTGCCTCTCAGTTGACAGCTTTGACTCTGATCTCTCTTCCGAATCCTCAGGTTGAAGTTCCTTGGCAAATTAATGGCTGCTGCTGTACCCAACTACACATATTATCTAGTGGCATTGCAAGAGGCTCAAGTTCACTCTCCACAAACAAGATTGAGACATTGCCGTTTGTGGGACCTTGCCAGGTGCAAGTTGATGACCATGTTTCCCCCATGAGAATGGCCACTTCACTTTGAAAATTATTTATTTGCTGTAAATCACAATGAGATTTCCACTTTCTTTGGATGGCATTGTATTTAAATATTTTATCAACAATTTACTTCTTTCTAATATAACATGTCTTCTTGAACCTCAGCAAACATCTATGTGATGCAGGCCCAGCTGAGGATTTTTCCTTTGACTTATTTTCCTTTAGCAGTTCTGTCCCTGAGCTCAAATATTCCTGCTCTCCAGGACAGTACCACTTGGGCGACCAGATTCATGATCACTAGTGGAATGAAGGTTTCTCATTGACCATTCCACTGGCTCCAGTGTTTTTGCTCAATCCATCTGTATGTTAGGTTTCTCAACAAAATTTATTTAAAAAGAGTAATGTCTTTGCCAATGGACTTTAGTTGTGCATGGTAACTTTTTATTTGATATGTTGAAATGATCTTCAGCGATTTTTGTGTTTGGAGGAATTTTTCAGAATCATTTACTGGGACTCCGATTGCTGACACATGGGATTGAGATTTAAAACCACAGGAATTTATCACATAGCATGAGGCCATTCAGCCAATTGTGGCCATGCTGATTCTTTACCAGACCAATCCAAAACTAACTCTGCTGTCTGCTATCTGCCTGAATTCATTTCCCCAACTATTCCTTCAAAGATGCAATGGTCGATTCCATAACACTAAGATATTTGGGCAGAATTAGGCTATTCAGCTTATTGAGCCTGCTCCATTATTCTATCATGGCTGATGTGTTTCTCAACCCCATTCTACTCATAACCCTTGATCCCTTTACCAGTCAAGAATTCTTTGAGGAAGGGTCACTGGACCCAAAGTGTTAACTCTGATTTTCTTCTCTACAGATGCTGCCAGACCTGCTGAGATTTTCAAGCAACTTCTGTTTTTGTTCCTGATTTACAGCATCTACAGTTCTTTTGGTTTTTAAGAACCTATCTATCTCTGTCTTAAATGCACTCAATGACTTGGCCTCCACAGCCCTCTGCAACAATGAGTTCCACAGATTCACCACACTCTGGCTGCAGAAATTAATTCCTCATCTCAGTTCTAAAGGGTCATCCCTTCACTCTGAGACTGTGCCCTTGAGTCCTTTCTCTCCAACTGGTAGAACCATCTTCTCCACGTCCACTCTATCCAAGCCTCTCAGTAATCTGCATGCATTCCTCAAATTACTCACTGTTCCAAAAATTCCATAAGCCAACAACTCTTGTTACCCTCTCTCCTTGTTTTAAAGCTAATGTTAAATTGAATATAATTGCATTTTGTCACTGAATCTTCCAAGCTCAGGAAATATATTTCCTTATTACCTCCACTAAGTTTCTTCATAATTTTAAAAATATTTATTAACTTTCCTTTGCTATGGATGCAGTTCCACAAACTTAACTCTATCCTTGCTTTCCATTCCTGACATCTTCCTCATAATTCAATGCCAGTATGCTGCTGCTTTACAATGTTTTCTGCAAAGAGGTAACTATAACAGCACCGAAGACACTAACTGTGGACCATTCATGGTGTTGGCATAGCACTGGACAAGTAGACCACTGGTCATGATTCAAACTTCTACCACAGCAAGTTGAGAATTTGGCTTGGCAATGCTAATCTGAAAATGGTGATATCAGAGGAACCCTCCACCTGTAACAAGTCTAATTTATAGATGCTTCAGGTCTCTCAGAATGTGGTTGACTCGATGCCTGCAAGACATCTATGGATGAGAAATAGTTGCATTTATTAGCAATGCTCATATCCCAAATTCTTATTTTTTTTGAAAGCAATCGTTTCACTTTCTAGCCATGAAGGAAAAATGCAAAAGTTCACCAGTTGTTCAACTATCCTTAACATTACAGTAAGCTAAACTGACATTTGAAATAGATGGAGGTGAACATGCTGGCACCAATATATTAATACATAGCATTAAAAGCACTAAAATAGGCCTCCACTATAAATCAAAGCATGGCACTGAAAGGAGATGATTAGTCAGATGACCGAAAGCTTAGTCAAAGGGGTAGGTTTTAGGGACTGTGGTAAAGGCTGAAAGCGAGCCAGAGGGACTGATCTTTGGATCGAGACAGCCTCAGTGGAATGTTGTGAGGCTCTGGTAATAGATTACAGAACAAAAGGAGGGCTGAGGTCATTGAGGGACTTGCAAATAAGGGCTGGGAATTTTAAAATCAAGGTGTTGCTTGGCAGGAGCCCATTTAGATCAATGAGTGGAGGAACAATGGAGGAACTTAGTGAGAATTAAGTGAAAGGCTGCAGAGTTTGGATGACATCAAGTTCACTGGAAGGTGAAATGTGTGGCACCTATGATGAGTTGGAACAGTCAAGTGGAGAGGTAAATAAAAAAAGAGTGAGGGTTTCAACAGTAAATGAGTTAAGGCAGGGGCAAACATGGGTGATGATATGGAAGTAAAATTTAGCTGTCCTACAATACCAATTATGAAAATGAAAGATCCTCTTGGGATCATCACAAAAGCTGCCAAAAGGCTCAGGCTGTTGCCAGGGAGGAGGAACCAGTAACTTGGGAACAGAATTTGGGGCAGAGACTAAAAGTAACAGTTTCAGTTTTTCCAATAATTATTTGGAGGGAATTTCTTTTCTGCCATATTTGCAAAGAGACATGGTTACGAGGAACTTTTGTGTAGGGGATGGTTACAGCATTGAGTGCTGAGACAAAGACCATAACTGAAGGGAATAGTTCTAGCAGAGGATTATATATGGCTACAGGGGGCTAGCAGGCAGTCAGATTAATTTTGGATTGCCAGCACAGACATGACTGCCTGAATGGCCTCCTGCTGTATTGTAAACGCTTAAAGTTAGGCATGGGCAGCTCAATACCGTTGGTAAGGACATTCCCTGTTTTATATTTGTTTTACCAATTAAACCGGTTGTGTTTATCTACTGCGTGCTTTCAACAAGGGGTTCTGTGGGTAGCATCCCTGCCTCTGATCCTTGCCTCTTCGCGTCTCACTCCAGGGCTTGGTGTCCAAATAGGTCAACTTCTAAACAATATGGATGGCAGCAGGCAGCATGTCATGTGCTACCAGTAAGCCGTGTAATGGAGAGAAACTGGAGCCTCTGCCAGTAATATCTTTAGCTCCAGGCTACAACATGCACTTGTAAACGCATCTGTCACCACAGCAACTCAGCCTTCTTTGGGGGCCAGCTGGCTGGGGAAACTGGTGCATACCTGATTGATGCCAACAGCATGGGTTTCAATCCCCATTCCAGCTGGCATAGACTCAGGGCTGCCTTCCTGTCTGACCCCCGCCAGGTGCAGTTCATCGCACAGTGTATCAGGTCTCTGCCTTTGGACAGACAAGTGGAGAACAAGATGGTCCTTCCAACAATCTGAACAGCTTCAGCTGATACGCAATCTTCTGTACTCAAACCATGTTTATATAAGCCACCTCATCATTTATAAAGATCATAAAACAGTGCATTGTAACAACCAAGATAATAAAATGAGGCTGGATGAACACAGCAGGCCCAGCAGCATCTGAGGAGCACAGGAGCCTTTGTGCTCCTGAGATGCTGCTTGGCCTGCTGTGTTCATCCAGCCTCACATTTTATTATCTTGGATTCTCCAGCATCTGCAGTTCCCATTATCATTGTAACAACCACCCTTCTCATCACTGGGTCCCGACAGAAACTCAAGCTGAGTGATAAGGCATTTGTGTGGTCTTTGTTTTAGTGTCTGAAGTGGGCCATTTGAGTCTGAAACTGCCTCTTGCTACGACTGAATGTATTGCAGGCAGCTAAAGGTGGTGACCAACAGAAGAACTACACCATTGGTCGAAGGTAAATCGGAAAAAACAAACTACTTCCAACAAAGGTTGTGGAGTTCCAGGTGGAACTTTCCCAGAATATAAATTTTATGAAGATGGTCGGAGAATCTGAATCTTATAAAAACTAGTGTCCTGGGAAGGTTCCATCTGGGCGTCGGCCATGTTTATCCTACAAACTTAACCGTCTGAAGTGAAGAACCATCTGCTGCACAAATCTCGCTGATTCCTCTTGAGACGCATTACTGGCCAATCTTTAAGTAGGTTAAAGACCGAAAAAACCGCAGATGCTGGAAATCCAAGGTAGACAAACAGGAGGCTGGAAGAACACAGCAGGCCAGGCAGCATCTGGAGGAAAGGAGCAGTCCACATTTCGGGTATTACTCTGCTTCAGGGCCGGATGTGGGGGGTAGGGGGAGCTGTGGATAGAGAGAGAGGGGAGAAGGGGTGGAGGCAAAATGGTGGTGATAGGTGGACACTGGTGGTAGGTATGACCTGGCTGGCCAATGGGAGGGATGAATCCTGTTGGTGGCTGGAAGGGAGCATCAGAAGGTGGAATGGAAGGGGAGGCAATGGATAGGTGGGAAGGCTATTTGAAATTGAAAAATTCAATGTTCATTTTCAAATAATCTTGCCACCCATCCCCTGCCTCGTCTTCCAGCCCCCCTCGCCTTCCATTCCACCTTCTGGCTGTCCCTTCCAGCCACCAACAGGATTCATCCCTCCCATTGGCCAGCCAGGTCGTACCTACCACCAGTGTCCACCTATCACCACCATTTTGCCTCCATCCTTTCTCCCCCCTCTCTCTATCCGCAGCTCCCCCTACCCGCCCCACATCCGGTCCTGAAGCAGAGTAATACATGAAACGTTGACTGCTCCTTTCCTCCAGATGTTGCCTGCCCTGCTGTGTTCTTCCAGCCTCCTGTTTGTCTACCTTTAAATAGGTTAAATGGGCAGCTGCTTTGTTTGGGAGGAATGTTGACTATCAGAAAGGCACCAAGGATATTGAGGTCACAGTGAAACATCTACCGAGCTTTAACATGTCCGTTGACTTCGCCTCCTTTTTAGTCATGCATAGGTCATACATGGTCTTCCTGGGCCATCATTTCAATAACATCAAATTAAATCTCTTTGGGCTTGTAAGCAAGATTCCATTAGAATATCATCTCAACTCCATAGAGATGGAATGAAAATAACAAACCATTTGGATGTGGTTGCCTTATATATTCTTCATGAGTGTGACTCCAGTCTGGGAGCATGCAGTCAGAAACATCTCCCTTCCCCATGTCCAGTAGATCCCTAGACCCTCAGGAATGGAAACACAAGTGGCCGCTCTGAGAAGCCCCACACTGGCAGAGCAGTTTCACAAGCAGCTAACTTGATTCAGAAAATTATGGGATGCATTTCTACAATGTGCATCGGCTACTCCATCCTCACTTACACCACCAATTCCCTGCCCCTCCACCCCTGCACAGAACCTTGGAAAAATATTGTCTGATACAGTTACATTGCTGTTATCATTAGAGATTGATTTGGACACATATGGAAGAACACAGCTATAAACCCTGTGACACAAACTGGAAAAGTTGACAATTTGCAATGCTCTGACAGGTGTTTGTCAAGTTGTTCTACAGCCAGTGAATCACAGAATCTTTTGATATCTCCTGCTCCCTTTGTGTTTTGTAGCCAGCTTGCTTGCCAGTTGTCTGCAGACATCATGTGGTTGGATTGTCATCTTCAATGCGGGTAGTGGGAGTTGGGACAATTCCTGGCTCCAGGTATCTGACTTAGAAAACCGCATATCCAGAGTGGGGCAGTTGTCAGGAGGTGGCGTTGGGGAGGTGACAGGGGAGCGGCGCAAATGCAGGCTGTATTTGGGCCAGTTAGCCACTGAAAAGAGTTCAGATGCAGCCGTTGGGGCTGCTATGGACGAGAATGTTGTGGAATTTTGCCCCAGTCACGCCTTTCCACACATCACCCATGTCATCTTGCATTTTCCATACCATGTCATTCCCCACTAACTAGCCATCCACATGGCTCGCTATGCGCCTATGAGGCATCTTCATGCCCATTCACTCAATGTGTAAAGTCAATGAACACTGCAGAGAGAATACAATTATAGAACCCCTACAGTGTGGAAGCAGGGCATTTGGCCCATTAAGTCCACCTCAACCCTCCGACACTATCCCATACAGATCCACCCCACCCCCACCCACTGTATCCCTGTAACTCTGCATTTCCCATGGCTAACTCACCTAGCCTGCACATCCCTGGACACTACGGGCAATTTAGCATGGCCAATCCACTTAACCGACACATCTTTGGACTGTGGGAGGAAAACCGAGCACTCCGAGGAAACCCATGCAGACACGGGGAGAATGCGCTAACTCCACACAGACGGTTGTTCGAGGATGGAATCAAACTTGGGTCCCTGGCAATGTGAGGCCATAGGGCTAACCGCTAAGCCACTGTGTCATCCTAGAATAGGATGTGGTAAAATATTAATTCTTAGTTTTACACTCCTTTACAAAATTTATTTCACCACAGATCAATGAAGTTGTCGACCACCCTATTCAAGTATCAATAGCAGAAACTTGAACCACTTCTCATCTTGCGTAGACAAACACTGCATCTTTGCAGAATAGATTGGAGAGCCAGAGCTGTTAATCAATGTTTTCCCTTGAGCTAAGCTGCTTTAATGGATGGTTGGCCTCTCAGCCAAGAATGCTGAATCAAGGTCAACTTTCAACAGACAACGCAAAGAGTCTGAAGATGGATGTGGGCAGGTTAAGCAAGTACATAAGATCAGGTCAGAAATTCATCTGGAACAGTGGCCCAAGTGTATCAATTTCAAGAAAGCGTGTGTTTGCAGTAAAGTGGATGGGAGAATCCCTGTAGCACCGATGGATGGAATGTTTATATTGCTGAGTTTACCACAGACCAGAAAACCATAGTTTAGTTTTGATTTCAGAACAGAAGGTTTAAATTCTCAGTTCAGAAGTATCAGAAGTTGAGTACAGAAGGGAGAATAGTTTCTCCTGCCAGGAGCTGGACACAGTTTTGTCTGCACAAGCCTTTAGTTCAGGGGAACCAGTTGCTATAGCCAATGTGTTTTAGTTTGTGGAACATTCAAATGAGGAGAGGTCAGATAGAAATCTTCAAGCTGCTATAACTGAAGTAGTTTAGGTCATCAGAATTGTGGAAGGTTCATGCCAGGGGACCAGAAAATTATTGTAAGATGATTCACCCCTTCTGTCAATAGCCCTACTTCTATCGGTCATTCATATATCCCCTATTTCTGGCTGGTGACTGGAATCGATCCTTCTCTGTGGGTGCTGGACAGTTTCGTAATAGAAACCAGAGATGTGGAGGTTGTGCTGGGCAGGGTGATACCATAAGGCTCAGGTCATCAGAGGGGGATTGCAGAATGTAGACATTCAATGGGGTGTGTCAGGTGTCTAGAAACGTACTCATCATCTCCTGGATCCAGCAGTCCTCAGCTCACTTTATCTGTCAGCATACACTGGGCCCAGGAAACCCAAGCCACCAGGGTTTAATTTACATCTCTATTAATTCCATCTCTATTGTTGTCTCTTGGAAACAGATTGCCCATCTGCCACATCTCACCACAGCAGGAATGGGTGGATTTGGATTGACCTTGTAACTTGTAACATCTTTAGACCCAATTTGACTGAAACCCTTCATTTTTGTTGGCTGACGTTGCTGCTCATGTCAGCATTTAGAAGCATGATAGATTGGTAATGAAATTAAATGCTGTAAAAGGAGTAATATTGCTCCTCCTATATAGTCAGTGTCTGGCCTGAATCAACATTGTTATTAAAGCAGCAGTTGCTCAGCAATAACCTGCTCATTGATGTCCAACTTGGGTTCTGCCAGGGCTACTCAGTTCCTACCCTTGTTATAATACTGATCCAAACAGGGGTTTTGTGCTCCTAAGATGCTGCTTGGCCTGCTGTGTTCATCCAGCTCCATACTTCGTTATCTCAGCATTAAAGATGAAAGTGGCTGCCATTGACATTAATGCTGCATTTGACCTGAATGCGACATCAAGGACCTCTGGAGTCAATTAGAATGAGGGGGAAATCTTTCTGCTGGTTGGAGTCATACTAGACAGCAGAGTTTAAATACCAGGCGGAAAACAAACAGCGCTTCATTGGAAGCTGTACTGATAATGTTACCCAGCATGTTAACGAAACATCTGCAGAACAGTGAACCAGCTCGACAAGCCAACCATCCACAACAGAAGCAGCCCAAGTCCAAATGCAGCATGACCTGGAAGACACTCAGCCTTGGGATGATAAGTGGCTAGTAACATTCATTCCACACAAGTATCACGCAATGGACATCTCTCACAAGAGAGAATCTAACCATTTTGTTTTGATGTTCAGTGGTATTACAACTCCTGAAACCCCCACAATTAACAGTCAGCATCCTGGCAGTTACCATTGACAAGGAACTGAACTGGTCCGGGCATAGAAATACTGTAACTACAAGATCAGCTCAAAGACTAGGAATCCAGTATTGAGTAACTCATCTCCTGTCTACTCATGGTGCAACTCCAACAATATTCAAGAAGCTCAACACATCCAGGGAAAAGCTGCCCACTTGACTGGCATCTCACCCATCATCAACAATGCTCAGTAGCATCATCATGTACCATCTACAAGATTCATGGCAACAACTCACCAAGTCTACTTTGACTGGCATCTTCTAAACTTGTGACCCCTACCATCCAGAAAGGCAAGGGCAGCACAAACATGGGAATGTTGCTGCCTGCAAATTCCTGGCCAAGACACACCATGACTTACATTATATCACAGTTCCCTTACTGACACTGGATCAAATTCTTAACAGTTCCTACAAGCCAAGGACTGCAACATTTAAGGATGACAGTTCACCATCAACTTCTCAAGGGAAATTGGGTATGATCAATAAATAACCATCACCAGCCAGCGATGCCCACATTGCATGAACATGTACGAAACAAAGTTTCTATGCTGCAATTTCTACAATCATTGAATTCCTACAGCATGGAACAGATCATTCAGCCCATCAAGTCCACACCAGCCCTCCAAAGAGCATCCCACCCAGAACCACTCGTCTCCACGCTAACCCTGTAATTTCCAATGGCTAATCCACTTAGCCTGCGTATCACTGGACACTAGAGGAAATGCAGTATGGCCAATCCACCTAACCTGTACATCTTTGGACTGTGGGAGGAAACTGAAGCACCCAGAGGAAACCCACACAGACATGGTGAGAATATGTAAACTCCACAGAGACAGTTGCCAGAGGGTGGGATCAAGCGTGGGTTCCTGGCAGAGTGAGTGCTAACCACTGAGCCACTGTCCCATCCTATGGTGTTTTCAGTCATTGATTTAGTTACAACCTCTAAGTGGTGCCCATCAGTGTTCCCTCTACTTTCCCTACCAGCTGTATGAGTGCCCAAGGCTCATGTGTGGCGGTAGCTTCCAGAACCAGATGTTAATGGTGTGATGGCCCTTATGTGGAACCTTGGAGCATCTGCAGGTGGGCACAGACACACAGCTTAGAGGGAACGCTAGTGCCCATCATCAAGTATTGACTGTTTTGCTAGAAAACGAGCTTTTGTTGTATCAATGTAGGCAAAATCAAAGTATTGAATTGAATAGTACAAACAGTTTCACTCTGACTGAGATTAAAACACAGAACAAACCCAAATTCATTCCCTATTTTATCAAAGTTCTCTGTTATGCTTCCTTTCCCCTTGAGGAACATTTGTTGATGCACTAAGTCCCTGGCTGTTCCACTTTATTAAGGAACATACATTAGCAAGTACTGCTGTACTGTTATCTTGCACATTACAGCAGTTAACATCTTGAACTCACCATAAAATATGGAATCGAAAATAATTCTGAACTTTCATTTTCCTTATGCAAATGCTCTACGTGATGGAGAAAACTGAGTTTAGACTCTACCAACATATTAATTTTGTTGAATATTACAGAAAGTTAGTGGAAAGTAAACTTCAATCTTAATTCCTGGGACTCCCATCCAAATGGAATGGATAATGGCGTACTTTCTCCAACAACATTTTTCCTCTGGGCTTATGGAATCATGCAATATCTCTTCAGTCCCAGTAAACCCATTCAAACTGCCTGGCAGTTACTTACTTGCAGTCCTGTCTAGGTTTTGGGATATAGCCTGGATACACGCCTTCTGTTATGCTCCTGCACATTTTGCTGTCACGATCCGATGGTAACAGAATCCCAGCTTTGACCAACAGTCCAAGGCAGTGATCAAATGTATTTCGTTCCTCAGGACCATCTTCAGTGAAGAAGCAATGCCCTAGGGTCTTGTAGCCAATTACATCTTTCACCTGTAAGGAGAAATAAAGGGGAATCAACTCTGCTCCCATGGCCTCTCTCTCTTTTTGCACTGACTCAAAGCTCGCCATTCAAGAATCAACTGAACAAATCAACATTTAACAGCTTTGGGGTAAACCAATCATTAATATGTTAACAGAAAGCCCTGTTGTTAAGGACCTTAATGATAAACTAGACAAAGAAATTTTACAGAAATGTTTTAATTCTTTTGATAAAGAACAGAATTAACCTACAAAGGGAAATGTGGGTTTTTTTTTTAAATTGAATAACCTTAGAGATTTGAACAGAGAATTTTGTAAAGGCAACTGCATAGCATTTTCATGGGAATTTGGATTGAGTTCTACTTGATATCTCTCTCTCTCAACCAGCCAGCATGTGTGCACAATTTAGTTGCTGGGTTTGGTTACTTTGCAGAGATGATGACAATCCATTGGATGTGAACACTTTGAGGCATCCAAACTCTCTGAAAGACACTGTGGATATGCAAGTTCTTCTTCACTGCCTCATGTGGCCACCATGAATTGCAAAAGTACCCGTGTTCGTTGGAGTAAACTGGCTATTGGTGCTTCAGTTGCAGTCAAAAAGAAAAATACTGCAGATGCTGGCGATCCAAACTGAATGCAGAACGTGTTGGAGAAACTCAGCAGCTCTGACAGCATCTGTGAAACGGAGTTATTCACAGAGCCCAACGTGCAATTTTTCAGAACTGAAGGATGCTGGAAAAGTGATGGAACTCCAGATCTCTTCAATTGTGAAGAAGAATCTCCATGGATGCTAAATGTTAGCTCCGATTCTCTCTCTACAGATGCTATCAGACCTCCAGCACCACTGTTTTGTCCCCTCACAGTAGCATCTGTTAGACTTGGAAACTGTCATTTAGTTCGTAAAATCATTCATTCAGCTTTGGAGTTCTGTTTTATCTTTTTAATCTTGTTAAATTGGCAGCAATTCCCTGATTATTATTCAGAAGCAGGGGATGTATTGGAATGCCTTAAAGGAGCACTCTTAGCAATGGCTGTTTAAGAGCTGGGAGTCATCAATGCAGGACAATCAGTGCTGGCTGATCAACTGTCTCTTGGATTAACAAAGATATCAGCAAAGGATGAGAGATCAGAGCAGAGTAACCCTTTCAGAAAGGGAATAGCAGGATTAGGAAGTGAGATGCAGAAAGGAAGTGAACATCTAAGATATATTGCAGGACAGAGTAGTCTGGAGGTTGGAGGGACTACACTAGAGTTTTGCGGATACATACTGACTCTTCTTGACTATCTCAAGTGATTTTCAAACGTGACCAGGATAGCAAAGTGTGGAGCTGGATGAACACAGCAGGCCAAGCAGCATCTTAGGAGCACACAAGCTGACGTTTCGGGCCTAGATCCTTCATCAGAGAGAGGGTCTTGGCCCGAAACGTCAGCTTTTGTGCTCCTAAGATGCTGCTTGGCCTGCTGTGTTCATCCAGCCCTACACTTTGATATCTCGCATTCTCCAACATCTGCAGTTCCCATTATCTCTGATCCAAATGTGACCACCTGCCTTATTGTTACTATGGGAAATGAATCAATGCAAATTTACAAATGAAATCATTCATAGGGAGATGGCGTCATATTGGTAATGTCACTAGACTCATAATCCAGAATTCCACATTGTTAGTTGTGGGGACAGCTGTTCAAAACCCACCATGACAGCTGGTGAAATTTGAAAATATCAGGAATAAAGCAAAACAGTCTAATGTAACAATGAACCCATTGTCAGTTGGTTCAATAATGTCCTTTAGGGAAGGAAATCTACCAGCTTTACCTGGCTTGACTTACATGTGACTTCAGACCCACAGCAATGTAGTTGACTCTTAACTGCCTTCTGGGCAATTAGGGGTGGGCAATGACTCTAATGGCCTAGTCAGAGTTGCCCATGTCTGATATATTTAAAAAAATAGGTTCAGTCCATTTGAACAAATTCTGCAAATGTGTACAATCCCAGCCACTAAGGCTTAAAAATCAACAATATTGTCTTCCCACAAGCTCGATCTGTTAAAATGGGATTTTATTTTTGTTGTTTACATCATTGGGAATGGTTTGTGGCTGTTTTTCCTCTTAATGTCATGAAACACACCTACTACAACCAATGGATTGGGTACCTTTCCTCTAAAATAAAAGTTTTCAAAAAAATGAAGTTACCCTCTCGTTATCTTGTGAGCTTAAGGCAAAGTCATCCTTCAAAACAGAATACTTATCAGGGTAAACACATTCTCTGGGAGTACTCAATTATTCTTTCATGTGAATTTATTTCTGGTTGAGTTAAGATGAATGAAAAGTAGACAAGCTTCCTAAGCTGATAAATGAGTTTTTACAGAAAGAATTACTTGCATTTATATAATACTTCGAACAGTCTCATGTTGTTCCAAAATGCTTTACCTTGAAGCATATTTGAAGAGTAGTCCAAATGTGGAAAATGCAAGAACTAATTAGCAACCACACATACCATAGTAAACTATATTTATAAAATGATTCTGGGGATAACCATTAGATGGGGCACCAAAGCGTACTTAGTCGAATAGTGCGACAGTATTTCTTTTACATCTACCTGAGAGAGCAGACGGAGCTTCACATTAACATCTTATGCACAAGGTAGTACTGACACTGTAGCATATTGGCAGTTCTCCACTCGGGACATCTGCCTAGGTCTTTGGGCTTGGTCTTGATTTCTAAGTAGGATATAAGGATGCTACCCACTGACCCTCAACTGAGAACTTACAGATGGTCAGAGGTGGCAAACCAATCCGTTCAGAACCAAACTGCTGTCAAAGTAAACAGATTTTGGGTGAATTTATGTGTTATTTTTAATGTGAATCCAAATTTTGTTACATGAAGAACAAAAATCCATATAGATAAGCTCCTATTGCAGTAAAATTAGATTTTGGAGCTTTAGAATGAATAACTCTCTGGCTTTGCTGTTAATATGGTATCCATTAATTAAAAAATTGAAGAGAGTGGCCAACAATCTCTCTTACGCACAAATCAAAGCAGATAATTCAGAATTCTGTGCTTGATAAATAGTATTCAAACCAATTACTAAAATAATTTTGACATAATTCAGTCAATTTCTGCCAGACCAACTTCTCATCCATATTCCTTTTTTACTGTAAGGTGATAAAAACAGCACATTCTAGTGACACAACTGCACACTGGGCACATTGCAGAATCGAAGACGTAGGTCGCAACTTTAATTCCATACAATAGTCCAGAAAAGAAATGCTTTTCATTACAATGAAGTGTGGAGCTGGAGGAACACAGCAGGATAGGCAGCATCAGAGGAATGGGAAAGCTGACATTTCAGGTCGGAACCCTTCTTCAGAAGATTTCTGAAGAAGGATCCCGACTCAAAACATCAGCTTTCCTGCTCCTCTGATGCTGCCTGGCCTGCTGTGTTTATCCAGCTCCACACTGTTATCTCTGGCTCCAGCATCTGCATTTCTTGCCAACTCTTGCTTTTTATTTTTTTTGAGCAATTGGCTCCCAGTTTGCTTTTTTTTATTCTCTTGGAAGACATGGGTGTAACTAACTGGCCATCACGTTTATCGCCAGTCCCTAGTTGCCCCTTGAGAAGGTGGTGATAAGCTTCCTTCTTGAGCAACTACACTCTACATGCTATAGGCTGACCATAATACAATTATGGGGAGGTACAGGATTTTGATTCAATGACGTTGAAGGAACGGTGACTTTCCAAGTCTGAACGATGAGTACTTCGGAGGGAAACTTGTGGGTGGTGGTGTTCTCATGTACCTGCTACTCTTGTCCTTCAAATTTCCCGAGTTTTGCTGGAGCTGCGTGCATCCAAGCAAGTGGCGAGTATTTCACCACACTCCTGACTTGTGCTTTGTAGTTGGCGGACAGACTGTGGGGAGTCAGGTGGCGAGTTGTTGCTGCAGTATTCCTCGCCTGTAGCTACTTTATAGCCACTGTGTTTACTTGGAGAGTCCAGTTGAGTTTCTGGTAAATGGGAATCCTTGGGATGTTGACAATGAAGGATTCAGTGATGATAATACCACTGAATGCCAAGTGTCAGTGGTTAGATCGTCTCTTATTAGAGATGGGCATTGGTGGTACTTGTGTGGTGCAAATGTTCCTTGCTGCTTCTCAGCCCAAGCCTGAATATTGTCCAGGTCTTGTTGCACTTGAACATGGGCTGCTTCAGTATCTGAGAAGTCGTGAATAGTGCTGAACATTGTGCAATCTTTGGCAAACAGGTCAGGCTGGAAGCAACCACAACTATCTACCTACATGCAAAGTTGTGACTCCAACCAGCAGAGAGATTTCTCCCAACTTCCATTAATTCTAGCTTTGCTTGCACTTCTTGAGAGCCTTACTCAGACTAATCCAGCCTAGATGTCAAGAGCTGTCATTTTCTCGTTTTTTGTCCATGTTTGAACCAAGGCTGTAATGAGGTCAGGAGCTGACAGACCCTGGCGGAGCCCAAACTGGACGCCACTGAGCAGGTTATTGCTGAGCAGGTGCTGCTTGATAGCGCTGTTACTGACACCTTCCACCAATTTACTGATGATCGAGAGGAGACTGATGGGATGGTAATTGGCCGGGTAGCATTTGTCCTGTTTTTGTTTGCAGGACATTCCTGAGCAATTTTCCACATTGTTGGGTAAATGCCAATGTTGTAAACTGTACTGGAAGAGCTTGCCTAGGAGTATGGAAAGTTCTGGAGCAAAACTTTTCAGTATTATTGCTGGAATGTTGTCAGGGCTCATAGCTTTTGCAATATCCAGTGCCTCTGACATGGAGTGAATCAAATTAGACAAAGTCTAGCATCTGAGATGCTGGAGGAGGCCGAGATGGAACACCCACTTGGCACTTCTGGCAAGCTTGTTGTAAATGCTTCAGCCTTATCTTTTGCACTGATGTGTTGGGCTCTTCCATCAGTGAGGATGGGGATATTTGCGGAACATTGTCCTCAAATGATCTGTTTACTTGTCCACCACTATTCACAATTGGATGTGACAGGACTGCAGAACTGAGATCTGAACTGTTGGTGGGTGATGAAGGGTCTAGGCCCGAAACGTCAGCTTTTGTGCTCCTGAGATGCTGCTTGGCCTGCTGTGTTCATCCAGCCTCACATTTTATTATCTTGGAATTCTCCAGCATCTGCAGTTCCCATTATCTCTGAACTGTTGGTTATGGGATTGGTCACTATATTACTTTCAGCTTCTGCTACTTCATGCAAGTGATCTTAGTTGGTGGCTTCACCGGGTTGACACCTCACTTTTAGGTCTGCCTGTTAGTGTAATCACTCTGGTTAAATTCACAGACCACAAATATCCATCTACTTGCAGCTCAGAAACACACCCTGATTTATTGTCAAGTTTTCTTTTACTGCACACTAACCTGCAAAATACACTGAAGTGCTGGACAAAAATCTTTCACATTGACTGCGTCATGGTTACATGGAACATACCAAATATTGGAGGCAAGAAACAACAATCCTTCCCCCCACCAAATGCCCACTCTCATTCAATTCTTGACTTTTATACCATCTTCACAGTCCACACACAAAGCATGGAAAAGATTCCAATGGGTCCTATTCAATGAGAATTGGTGAAGTTTTTCACAATGTCCTGGTGAACAATTACACAAACATTTCAAAGATTATCCAGCTTTTTCATTCTTTGCTGTTTATGGGAGCTTGCTATGCACAAGAGGGCTACCTCATTTCCAATGTTACAACAATGATTGCATCCTTTCTCTGTGAAGTGATTTAGGATTTCCTGAGGTGCTATAGAAATACAAGATGTTTATTTCTTCCTATGGAATATTGACCAAACCTCACTAGATACTTTGGGATCTTCAATTAGGCTATTTCTGCCAGACCACATAAACAGAACCGTAGCACTTAGAGTTAATATCATCAGCTAAATATAAAAATCATCCGTTAGAAGCTCCTTAATACCACAAGAAAATACCTTAGGGTTTACTAAATTATCTAGCATTGAAAAGCACATAACTGTCTTTTAAATTATCTGGAGCACCAAGCAACAGAAGCAGAATTAATTATACAGTAAGAAATGTATAATAGTGGATGAGCAACAGATCGGGACTCCCACAATCATTCTTCATCTCCTCATTATACAGATAAATCAGTGTTTCTAGAATTGGATCAAACATGATAATTATTAGCGCTGTCTAATATTTTCAGTGATGTCAAATAAGTTTACTTCAACTTGATCGCTTTTTAAAGTATTATTGCAATAGAGCCATAGGGATATACAGCATGGAAACAGACCCTTCAGTCCAACTCCTCCATGTCAACCCGGTATTCCAAATAAATCTAGTCCCATTTTCCAGCATCTGGCCCATATCCCTCTAAACACTTCCTATTCATGTACCCATCCAGATGCTTTATAAATGCTGTAATTGTGCCAGCCTCCACCACCTCCTCTGGCAGCTCATTCTATTCATGCACACGCTCTGTGTAAAAAAGTTGCCCTTTAGATCCGTTTTAAATCTTTCCCCTCTCATCTTAAACCTATGTCCCTTAGTTTTGGACCACCCCACTTCACGGAGAAGACCTTGTCGATTAACCCTATCCATGCCCCTCCAGATTTTATAAACCTCTATAAGGTCACCCTTCAGCCTCCGACACTCCAGGGAAAACAGCCCCGGCCTGTTCAGTCTCTCCCTGTAGCTTAAACACTCCAACCTCTGGCAACATCCCTGTAAATCCTTTTTGAACTCTTTCGAGTTTCATAACATCCTTCCTATAGCAGGGAAACCAAAATTGCATACAGTATTCCAAAAGTGGCCTAATCAATGTCCTATACAGCTGCAACATGACCTCCCAACTCCTATACTCAATGCACTGACCAATAAAGGAAAGCATACCAAACACCTTCTTCATTATCCGATCTACCTGTGACTCAACTTTAAAGGAATTATTAAACTCCACTCCTAGGTCTCTCTGTTCAACAACACTCCCCAGGAACCTACCATTATTAGTAGATGAAAACCAATTGAAGTTTAAATGTGAGCAGGGTAATGTTGTTAGTTTTGGATTGTTGCAGTAAAGAGCATAGGCACAATAGACTGAATGGGCTTATTCTGTGCCACAACCTCTGTAGATCCAAGTAATCAAAGTGCTGTTAAAGCAAATGGGACTAAGCTGTCAGCAAATTACATGATCCTACTAGAATTTAGAGTTA
Organism: Stegostoma tigrinum; assembly: GCF_030684315.1. NCBI lineage: Eukaryota > Metazoa > Chordata > Chondrichthyes > Orectolobiformes > Stegostomatidae > Stegostoma > Stegostoma tigrinum. The sequence continues at coordinate 4,401,982 of NC_081386.1, read as the reverse complement.
TTTGCCATTTTAACTCTGCCTTCCAAGACCACAAATCTTCAGAGAAAGAGATAAGTATAATTGCAGATTTGATCGTTAAGTGTGCTGACTACTTCTGTAAAAAGAATGTAGCTGCAAGGGGTTTGGATGAAGTGAAATTGGTCAAGAGCTTTGGACAGATTGTCCCCATTATCTATGATTTTCAGCAGCAACAGGTACAGTTGGTTGAAAACACCACTTGCTAATTGCTCTGACCTGCAGTAAACACATCAATTTTCTCCATCACAGAAATTTCTGATGTCCATAACATCGCAGTTAAAATATTTTGATTTAAAAAATGAGTTAAGCAGATTCTTTAAATGTTTCTTCAGCCAGAGAAAATTAAACAGGAGCAAATGTCACTTGTGGTTGTTGATTTGTTCACTGAGCTGGTAGGTTGGTTTGCAGACATTTCATCACCATACAAGGTAATATCATCAGTGCATCTCCGATGAAGCGTTGTTGGTCCGTCCCACTTGTTATTTATGTGGGTTCAGTCTGATGTGGTCTCATTTCTGGTTCTGCTTCACAGTGGTTGGTATAGGAGGTCTATTACCATATGTTTGTTGATGGAGTTCCGGTTCGAAAACCAGGCCTCTGGGAGATCCCGTGCGTGTTTTTGGTTGGCTTGCCCTAGGATGATTACGCTATCCTGGTTGAATCGGTGGTCTCCTTTGTCCGAGTGTATGGAAACAAGTGATAGTTGATCATGTCTATTGGTAGCTAGTTGGTGTTCATGTACCCTGATAGTGAGTTTTCTCCCTGTCTGTCCAATGTGGCATTTGTGGCAGTTCTGAAAAGGGATTTTATATATAATGTTGGTCCTGTTAGTTGTAGGTATGGGATCCTTTGCTCTGGTCAGTAGTTGTCATAGTGTAGCTGTGGGTTTGTGTGCCACCATGATTCTAGTGGTCAGGGTAGAGTGGTGGTCATTTCTGATACATTCTTGATATATGGCAGGGTCACTACTGTATCCGGTTGTGCTGTGTCTTCCTGTTGTTGCCTGTTGAGTGAGTATCGACAGACCACACTGTCGGGTAGCCATTGTTTTTAAAGACACTATAGAGGTGTTCTTCTTCGGCTTTGCGCAGTTCCGGAGTGCAGCAGTATGTTACGGGAGGCGCACTGATGATGTTATCTAGTACAGCGACAAAACCTTTGCAAAACCAACCTACCCGCTCGGCGAACAAATCAACAACCTCATCCACAACCTGAGCTACAAGTCTTCTCAAAAACTATAAACGTTACTTGTCTTTCCTGTTTATCAGTTTAGCTCCTTTCCTTTATGGTTTCCATGTCACGCATTGTAAGACAAAAGGTTTATGAACCCCTGGGCCAGCCGGCAGCTCATGTGTTAAAATCATGCTCCAATTTCCATTGACAGGATCCGATTCCAATACTACACTGAGGTTTCCCATTCCTTGTAGCTGGGCTCTTGGGGTGCAGCGGTAGTGTCTTTACCTTTGAGCCTGGAGATCTGGACTCTAGCCCTACCTGCTCCTGAGGTATGAAATGACACCCCTGAACAGGTTAATTAAAAATAATTTCCCAAAGGGTGGACTTATATCTGTCATCAGGCAGGTACACAGAAAGTCGGGGACATGATCTTCTTTCTAAACCTTCAAACCTGACACAGATATTTCCCCCCTCAACTCTTTGGGCAATTATCTTCTAGGTTGAGAGAAGCATTAGGCTGTAATACCAGTAACTGAGAAGGTGCCTCAACACAAAAATGCTGTCTTTTTCAACAGTTGAAATGAAAAGAAATGGGGAGCTGCAAGGTGAGTGAAGGGGACAACTGCACATTCTCCCCACGTCTCCTTGGGTTTCCTCCAGGTGTTCCGGTTTCCTCTGGAGATGTGGTGCAAAGATGTGCTGGTTCGGTGGATTGACCATGTTGAATTGTCCTGCAGTGTCCAGGGATGTGAGGTGAAGTGGGTTAGCTATGAGAAATGCAGGGTAGTTGGGATAAGGCAGGGGTCTGCGTTTTTGTAGGATGCTTTTCCAAGTGTTGGTGTGGATTCAATGGGCTGAATATCGGCTTTCCATACTGTATAGATTCTATGATTCTATGTATGAGCAAGAAACTTCCCACAAACTGCTTTTGTCTGGGCATCCAGCAGCAAACTGGGAGCAAATTCCTCAGGCAGCAGATAAACCCCTTCTCCTCATCCTGCCACCATTGCCTTGGGTACCTGGAGGCCATTGGGAAAATCTCAGTTAACCTCCTGTAAACAAAGGTTTTTAATGAGTCCCCCACACAACGTGGGGTAGGGGTGCACTTTCAAACCTGCCTTGGTAAAAATGGCTGGTGCTGGGAATGGGAAACTGGAAGCTAGGCTAGCGCTGGTACTTTCCAGGTTTATTCACTGCTGTTCACAAGCTCAGCAGTGTCAATGTTTAGCCTTAAGTGTCTGGTGCAAGACTTCAACCTTCTGGTTGGCAAGGGAGGAATCTATCACTGAGCCACACCCAAGACCTTTTCTGCAATACCCTCAAACAAACAAAGGTTTAAGAGGTTAGACACATTAATCTATATTCTGTGCACCTCAAGCAAAATGTGGGTCACGTTATTACTACGAAATGCTTTGAAAACGAAATAAATTCCATCAGTTTAGTGCAAGTGAAATTCACCAACGCCATGCTCCTGTGGCTACAGTGCTCTTAGAGGGCATGTGGTTGCATTTACAACATTAAGCCCATGTTTTATTTGCGTGCGGCTCACACTTGGCAAAAATATAAAAGCAACACATCGTTTTTCTGTTCTTACCAACTATGGGTGTACCTGGCTAGCTAACAGTGAAAATGTTAGACAAATTATTTACAGAGATGTTGAAAACCCCTTTCCTGTGTGAACGATTCAGATCTGAAAAGGGAACAGGCAGATAAAACATAAACCAGAGCCAGGCAAAGCTTAAACAACTGTCAGTTCAAAACTGCGAGCTTTAAACAGACAAGACAGAACTTATTTTGAATTGTCTTAAAATGGATGATTTGACACTTGCCTGAAGTAAACAGCCCAGTAATAGTCATGGTATTGCACTGAATCAGGTGGCTCAATGTCAATGTGTACAGCTGAGTTCTAACATTCATGGATTTTTTGAATTGCAAGACCAAATAAGAGTAGACAGCAAATGTTTACTTTTTGCTTCAAAAGATCTAGACATCATCCCCCATATCTGAGTGGTTGGCACAGAGATTTCCTGGCAGATGTCTGAGCCCCAGGATTAGGAAGCACAAATTTGGATAAACAGGAGTGCTGCAGCTGGGATACATTGAACTCTCAACTCACACATGCACAGGTCAGTGTATTTTTTATATTGGAGCCTAACTGACATCCAATTAGAAGACCTAAATTATAGTACGTTACATCTTCACAAGTAGCCAAAGGAATGTTAAACTCAAACTAAGTGTTTAAGAGCAAAGGGACTTTCTAGGCATAGAAGGGTAGAGTGCTTTCATTTCAATAACAGATTAATTCTCAAAGATCAAATAAAAACAAAGAAAAGGATTATACATAACAACTTTAACAGGCCACCCCAAAGCAGTTTGCAGCTTACAAAGCACTTTTTGATTTGTAGTCAATGTTGTAAAATAAAAAATGTGGCAATCAATTGGCCTCACTCAAGTTTCCACAAAGAATAAATAGGGTAATTATCAGATAACCTTTAATTAGAGAAGGTGACTAAAGGATAAATTTTAATCAGGATACCATGGATAACGCTCCTGCTCCTCTTAGAAAGGTGTTATAAAAATATTTTAAGTCTAATTGTGACCGAAATGGGGCACTGATATATCATTTCATTCTGAAAGACGGTATTGCCAACACTGTAGCATTTCCTCAGCAGCTATGCGGTGGAATGTCTGCTAAGGTTTTATAGTCAAGATTTTTTAGATAGATCAATATGGTTTTACAAAAATACTCCTGTTGTTTAATCAGCTAATAGTTAACTTAATGTCGGTTAATTCAAACACTTCAATATGAGTATTTCATAGAAATTCTTCCCCAGTTTATACCATAGCAAAAAACAGAGGAAACCATTTCACTTGCAGTTATTTGCCTACCAATAGAAATTCACTCACCAGAAGTCCATTGGACCCATGAATGGTCACACATCGAGAGAAGGATTCATGAATGGAGACGCCCTTCACGTACGTTGGAGGGTTGTAGCCGCCTTTCTCATCGAGGTCTCCCGTCATGTGAAAATGAATGGGATAATGGCCCATAGACTGCTGGCCCATATGTTTGAGCTCAACCCCTTCAATGTGAGCTGCTTTGAAACCCACACCCATCTGCAGGATACAAGGAAAAGTTTTAAAATAAACTTGATACAACAAGTAAAGCACTACTAGGTACTTCAACAACACTGTTGGGAGGTGAGGACATGAATGTCTGAAATTCCTCTCTGTCAGTTTAGTCAAACTTTAAGCCCATTTAGTTTAAATTAATTTTGAATTGCAGAAGATTATACACATAATGCACGCCGGTTACGTAAATTCAGGTTCCACAATAACCAAGGTTAATTTTGCTAACAAAGGTTTCGCAATTAATTTTAATTTAGCTTTCCAATCAATGTCAACAATCCAATATTTTGAACGCATACAGCATGCGAACCTACCTTAATGTGACCTCCAACTGTGTCAAATTCAAAAAACTTGCAAGCATTATCACCGTAGCAATGATCCTCCATTTCTCCCATAATTACTATATTCCTGGATAGTACTCCAACTTCAGCCCGCATGTCAACACCATCTACTTCTGTTCCCATGTGCAGATACTTTGCTTTTCCTAAAAGATTAAAAGGATACGCTCAGTATCAGGTAGAAGCACAGAGGAGCGTTCTTTTGTTCAACAATGAACAACATAAATAATTTGTCATCATTGGTGCAGTCATCTTTGGGTTGATATCTGGATGCATTGCATACAGACTTTTGGACAAGATCTTCCAGTAGACGGGGGAAGTGGTGGATAGTGGCAACTGTCACTGAACTAATAGTCCAGTACCTCAGGTGAATTCTCTGGGGACATGAATTCAAATCCAATCTTGAACTTGAATCCAACAAAATTTGAATCCAATAAAATTCTGGAATAAGACTTTAGCCTCATGACAACTATATAACTCCAGGAAAATCTCCCATTTTCCTGGTCTAGCCTACATTGTCCCTCTGCTATTAGGGATGAACAATAAAGACTGGTCTAGCCAGTGATGCCCACATCTCATGAAGATTAGAGAAAAAGAATTCCTTGGATCAATGAATGGGAAACACAGGAAGTCATTAACAACTGCATTTTGACAAACTCTATGACAGACTTTATACTTCACTGAGAAACTTTGTTGTGGCTCAGGACACACCAGCGACTTTGCACAGTAATCTCCACCACTGGGGTCTTAGTACAAACTCCTTCTGCATCTGTGGGCAAACACTACCAAGGAGTGCGTGCTCTGCAGATTAAAAAGATTTTGCTTGGCTTCATGGGTTTACATTCACAAAATAAAATGTGGGCAGATATCCCTTTTTGCAATTTGGGAGCAATGGGTAGTATAAAATGTTAAGAGATCTCTGGTCTAGGCCCAAAATGTCAGCTTTTGTTCTCCTGAGATGCTGCTTGGCCTGCTGTGTTCATCCAGCTTCACACTTTGTTATCTAGTATAAAATGTTAAGGCTGTTTTCAGCATCACTGCCCACAGACAGAATGATGTGGTATACTGGCCTCTCTTTAATCACAGAATCATAAAGAATAGATGGAAGCTATTTGGTTCACCATTTCTTGTGCCAGAACAGGCCATTGGATGTCAGAGTTCCGTATCAATCTTCTAACTGCAGCTCTAGTGATCTGCTTCACACTCATATGTAACACTCAATGTCCGAATGAAATTTGGAACCATATCCCAGGTCACAGATGGAAGACTGAAGAGATAAATTCTGAGGCACATTACAAGTTTATGGCTAGGCTTAGTGATTGTTTTGCACAAGTGTGAAATATTATGTGTTTAGCTATCTTTAAACTGAGCACAGCAAAGCAGGAAAATGATGAATGAAAATAGTTCTAAGAAATTCACCATATGGTGTGATTGATTTCATGATAGCTAGTAGCTTAATTTCCTTGATGTGCCACAAAGTTTAAGTAATTTGATTGGGTAACTATGCCACTTGTTCATTATAGCTGTCTCAAACTCTAATTACTTCAGAGAGCTTAATCATCTGTCCTTGAATCTCAACAGTGTTAGCACGGCTGATTTACCCACCATTCTGAGGTTATTATTTTTGAGAAACTGATCTGGAATAGCAGGTCACTGCATTACTCATCCCCTGACTCCCCAAAGCCTATCCACCATCTACAAGGCACAAGTCAGGAGCATAATAGAACACTCCCCACTTGCACGGATTAGTGAAGCTCCAGTAAAACTCAAGGAGCTCGACACCAACCAGGACAAAGAAGCCCGCTTATTTGGCAGCCCAAGCACCACCTTCAATATTCACTTTTTCTATCACTGAAGCATAGTGATTAGATTAGATTAGATTAGATTAGATTCCCTACAGTGTGGAAGCAGGACCTTTGGCCCAATAAGTCCAATCTGCCCCTTGGAGCATCCCATCCCCCTATAACCCACACACCCCTGAACACTATGGGCTATTTAGCATGGCCAATCCACCAAGCCTGCTCATCTTCGGACTGTGGGAGGAAACCCACACAGTCGTGTCTGCTGCCTACAAGATGCACTGCTACAACTGGACAAGGCTCCTTCAACAGCACTTTCCAAATCCATGACCTAGCAGGACAAGTGTAGCAAATATGTGACAAAACAGTCACGTGCATGTACCTGCCAAGTCACACACTTGGAACTATGGTATTATTTCTTTACTGTTGCTCGGTCAAACTCCACTGACCTTGAGTATGACTGAGGGATCATTAATGCTGTTGTGGTGTTGCTGTCAGATCCTTGGGTCCAGTTGCAGGAATTGGCCATTGATCCTACTTTCTTGGTCTCAGCAGGTCTCCTGATGCCTTGAAAAGCCACTTTATCTCCCTTACTATCCACCTCTACTGCTATTGAACCCAGTAGCACATTGATGAATCTCCTCTCTCTGTGACAATTTACAAGTTTTCAATTCCAGCAATATTATTCTTCCCCTCAAGAGGAATAGATGGCCTTTAAAATTCAAATTTTGGTTGCACCATGTCTTCTCACGACAATACAATTGACTCTCCTGCTGAATGCTAAGGCAGTGACAGTGCAAGGGGACAGCCTGAATCAAAGCTAGATGCTCGATCTGCACTAGAATCAGAATAGTGAGCTGGAAGCACTGAACTTGTACACTTTCCACCTTAGACAGAAAGAGCATGAGCTGCTCTTGAATCATAATCCTTGCATCCAAAAAATGGGCAAAGCAAACCTTTAGTGCCATGAGTTCAAATCCCACTCCGGCAAGTTGTGGAACTGAAATTAATAATTCTGGCATTTCATAGATGCGCAACGTTGTTGAAGGAACAAAACCAACTCACTAACATAGTTCAAGGAACAGAATCAGCCTTTCTTACACAGTCTATATGTGACTCCAGTAATATATTACAGAGCTAACTCAGGGCAACTTGATATTCACAATGAATAGTGCCTTCCCAAAGGCCCCTTGAAATCAAAATGGGCTTGATACAAGTTGCATCATGGCAAGAAAAAAAAAGTCAGTAGCTTATAACTTAATGATGCAAGGCTGTATACACTTTCACAACTAGTTAAATGTTAAAACATGGTCTGAGGCAGCGCATTTTTATTACTGTCAGTGATGGAAGCCTAAACATTCCAAGTGCAAAGAGCATGACGGGTGTGTAAGATTTGATGTCTTCACTAATTAGAAACGACACAGTGTTGAATTTTTAAAAAAAACTGCTTAATTTTAGCTCCATGATACACAAGCAGGCGTATCTGTGCTCAACAACTCCTGTCTCCTCTGTAAACTATGTTCAATGTCATCAGTTCTTATTGCCAGTGATGATGCCATGGCCATTAGTCAGGAAGGCCTGAGTAAAGTAGTTCTATGCTCAGCCTGTCATGAGGGAGTCAAAAAAAAAAACAGTCTACACTCGTGGCTGGTACATTGCTAAAGTTAACAGGAAGAGCACAGCAACACCATGCTGTATAAAATAGTCCTCAACTCATTCAAAGGCTAAAATAATTCAAAACCCAATGGTTAAGCCAGTTAAAAGATGGAGTGCTTTTCCTTGTCAACTTCTGGGCAGTACTGAACTGGAAGTTACCTCTCACTCTACAATAATTTGAGATTTTACTTCTGTTCCTCACCCCATTGCCTACTTTAAGGAGCTGCCCTAGACCCACAAAGAATCCATCTGCCATTGCTCATGGTCAGCTCTGAGAAAGGGTCATGATTCCAAAATGTTAACTCTGCTTTCTCTTCACAGATGCTGCCAGACCTGTTGAGTTTCTGCAGTGATTTCTATTTTTTTTCTGATTTTCAGCGTCAGTGGTTTTTTTCACTTTTTTTGCCATTGCTTATGCAAAGTTCAAGACGTTTAAGTTCCAGATCTCAACTGCAAAACCCCGGTGTGTGCTGCTACCCATGTCAATGGGGAACTCCACTGAGCTTTTCATGTGGGGTCAGTACAGGATGGAGGGGGTGATGGACCCAGCAAGGGTCACACACACCTCAGCAGCCTGGCATTTTCCCAAGGGCTGAGTTTATTTAAGGGGAAGATGGACAGGCTGATGAAGTAGTGAACTGAGGGTCATGATCATGGGGCTTGATGAGGAAAGATGGGAGGAGCTGGAGTGCACCATAAAAACAGGCTTGGGCTGGTCAGTGTGAAAGGCCGCTCCTGTGCTTGTTCTATCCAATAAAAGCCTTTGCAATCCATGTCCCCACAATAACAGAAAAGACAATGGGGCTGGACAGGCGGGGACTTTTTTCACTGGAACGTAGGGGGGGGGGGGGTGACCTTATACAGGTTTTATAATATCATGAGGTGTATAGATAAGGTGAATGGCAGCTGTCTTTTCCATAGGATGGGGGATTTCCAGACTTGGGGGTATACTTACACAGAGAGCAGAACGAACTTCCAGAGGAAGCAGTGGATGGGGTACAGTTACAATGTTTAAACAACATTTAGAGAAGTACATGAATAAGGAATAAGGAGTGAAATGGTCCAGGCGCAGGCAGTTGAGACTAGTATTGTTTGGGAGCACCGTCGGAATGGACTGGCTGGACTAAAGGGTCTGTTTTCACACTCAATGTCTCGATGACAATGGTTTTAAGAGCAGGCACTGACTATCTCTGAGTGAGATGCTAGTCACCAGCACACCTTCTTTGCGACCTCAAATTTGGAATCAGACTCCAATGTCCTGGTTTACATATGGAAAATGGTCTCCCACCTGGGACTGGTGAAGACTACATCCTATCAGATGGGCACTTAGTGGTCAAAAACCACTTAATAAAAGCCTGCAATGAATTTGCTGTGCTCAAATTGGCTGCCACGATTCCCACAACAGGGGGATTCGCAGGTACTTCCATGGCTGTTAAGCACCTTAAACTCTTGCTAGACTGGAAAAGGCACTACGGAAATACAAGATCTTTCCCTCCTATTGGCCCAGCACTCAGTCATTCATTATTCGGTTTCAGCAAAGCAGGTAACACATGGTTAACGGCACAAACTCTATAGCCTAAATGTTTGTTTTCTTATGCCATTTTTGATGATTTGGGTCATTCTTCAAAACAAATTATTTTTAAGCTCAGTGGAGATTTACAGATTATTGTGGAGGAAAATCAGAAACATATGCGAATAGTAAAAAGTTTCCAAAGACCTACTTTTCCACTGCTTTGAAAGTGAGTTTTTTCTTGCCAGAGAATGGAAAAAATAATTTCAGCAAGATAGCTGGAAAAATAAAAATGCACAAAGAATTAGGGAGCATGTTCAGCCATGGGTTCTACAGAATCAATGAATCCTACCATGGTTACAGTGCAGGAGGCCATTCATCTCACTGTGTCAATGCTGGCTCACTGCAAGACTAGATGACTATTCCCACTCCCCATTCCTTTCCCATACTTCTGAAAAGTGTTCTTCATTACATTATTATCCAATTCTCTTTTGAAAGCCTCAGATGATCTGTCTCTCCCACAGTTAATCCTGAGTACCCTGAAGAATGGTGGATGTTAGCTTAATTGTCTCTCTTCATTCATTGTCCCAAAATGGATGATTTTCTACTTCTTTGCATTCTTTGCTTGTTCCTACAGCCTATCTTCTCTTAAAGTCTAACTATATATTGTAGAATATTCCAATGTTTGCAAATCTTGATATTGTGTCCTGTACACACAATTCTAAGTCAGTAACATCAACTAAGAAAAGCAGTAATCCTAATACTAATCTCTGGGAAACCCCATGGTATATATCTTCCTCCAGTCAGAAAAAGCAATTTCCTTTCATTATTTCAAAGCTGTAACAATGTTAACACTGCCCTTTTCATTCCATGGGCTTTACCTTTGCTGGTGACTATATTATAGAACATAGAACAGTACAGCACAGAACAGGCCCTTCAGCCCATGATGTTGCGCCGACCATTGATCCTCATGTGTGCACTCTCAAATTTCTGTGACCATATGCATGTCCAGCAGTCTCTTAAATGTCCCCAATGACCTTGCTTCCACAACTGCTGCTGGCAACGCATTCCATGCTCTCACAACTCTGTGTAAAGAGCCCGCCTCTGACATCCCCTCTATACTTTCCTCCAACCAGCTTAAAACGATGACCCCTCGTGTTAGCCATTTCTGCCCTGGGAAATCGTCTCTGGCTATCAACTCCATTTATGTCTCTCATTATCTTGTATACGTCAATTAGGTCCCCTCTCCTCCTCCTTTTCTCCAATGAAAAAAGTCCGAGCTCAGTCAACCTCTCTTCATAAGATAAGCCCTCCAGTCCAGGCAGCATCCTGGTAAACCTCCTCTGAACCCTCTCCAAAGCATCCACATCTTTCCTATAATAGGGCGACCAGAACTGGACGCAGTATTCCAAGTGCGGTCTAACCAAAGTTTTATAGAGCTGCAACAAGATCTCACGACTCTTAAACTCAATCCCCCTGTTAATGAAAGCCAAAACACCATATGCTTTCTTAACAACCCTGTCCACTTGGGTGGCCATTTTAAGGGATCTATGTATCTGCACACCAAGATCCCTCTGTTCCTCCACACTGCCAAGAATCCTATCCTTAATCCTGTACTCAGCTTTCAAATTCGACCTTCCAAAATGCATCACCTCGCATTTATCCAGGTTGAACTCCATCTGCCACCTCTCAGCCCATCTCTGCATCCTGTCAATGTCCCGCTGCAGCCTACAACAGCCCTCTATACTGTCAACGACACCTCAAACCTTCTTGTCGTCTGCAAACTTGCTGACCCATCCTTCAATCCCCTCATCCAAGTCATTAATAAAAATTAGAGGCCCAAGGACAGAGCCCTGTGGAACACCACTCACCACTGACATCCAGGCAGAATATTTTCCTTCTACTACCACTCGCTGTCTTCTGTTGGCCAGCCAATTCTGTATCCAGACAGCTAAGTTCCCTTGTATCCCATTCCTCCTGACCTTCTGAATGAGCCTACCATGGGGAACCTTATCAAATGCCTTGCTGAAGTCCACATACACCACATCCACAGCTCGACCCTCATCAACTTTTCTAGTCGCATCCTCAAAGAACTCAATAAGGTTTGTGAGGCATGACCTGCCCCTCACAAAGCTGTGTTGACTGCATTTAATCAAGCCATGCTCTTCCAGATGGTCATAAATCTTATCCCTCAGAATTCTTTCTAACACCTTGCAGACGACAGATGTGAGACTTACTGGTCTGTAATTGCCAGGGATTTCCCTATTTCCTTTCTTGAAGAGAGGAATTACATTTGCTTCTCTCCAGTCCTCAGATACGACTCCCGTGGAGAGCGAGGATGCAAAGATCTTCGCAAGTGGCGAAGCAATTGCATTTCTCGTTTCCCAAAGCAGCCGAGGACAAATCTGGTCCGGGCCTGGCGACTTGTCAATCTTAATGTTTGACAAAATTTTCAGCACATCAGCTTCCTCTATCTCTATCCATTCCAGCATGCACACCTGCTCTTCAAAGGTTTCATTCACTACAAAGTTCGTTTCTTTCATAAAGACAGAAGCAAAAAACTCATTTAGGGCTTCCCCTACTTCCTCAGACTCCACAAACAAGTTCCCTATGCTATCCCTGATCGGCCCTACTCTTTCTTTGACCATTCTCTTATTCCTCACATAAGCGTAAAATGCCTTTGTGTTCTCCCTAATCCGTTCTGCCAAGCCTTTCTCGTGCCCCCTCCTGGCTCTCCTCAGACCATTTTTGAGCTCTTTCCTCGCCTGCCTGTAATCCTCTAGAGCTGAGCTTGACCCTAGCTTTCTCCACCTTATGTAAGCTACCTTCTTCCTTTTGACGAGAAACTCCACCGCTCTCGTCATCCAAGGTTCCTTTATCTTACCCTTAAATTATGGGGGTCAAGCAGCTTTTGGAGGTCAACATATACCACATTATCCTCGTCAAAAAAACTCAGATTAAACACCATTTGCCCGTTGCAACTTTATGCTAACTTTTGTTATCAATCACAGTTGCTCACACGGTCTTCATTTTTTTTATTCACTCTTGGGATATGGGCATTGCTGGCTTGAGGAGATGGCACTGAGCTGCCTTCTTGAACCGTAACACTCCATGTGCTCTAGGTAGACCCACAATGGCATTATGGACAGAGTTCCTGAATTTTGATTTAGCGATGGTGATGGAAGCATGATATATTTCCAAGGCAGGATGGTGAGTGGCTCGGAGGGGAACTTACATGTAGTGGCACTCTCGTATATCTGCTGCCCTTCACCTTCTCAAAACCTTTATGATATGATTTTTTTGATTTATTTATCATCACATGTATTTTGTTACAAAATACAGACAAAAGTGTCGCCACTCTCCGGCGCCACCTCAAAACACAGAAAAATAAACCAAAACATAGAACATAGAGGAGGAAAAATAAAGCTCAACTTTACTGTCCTTCTTGTTAAGTGCTCAGCCGGGAGCCTGGAGCAGCCAACCATAAGTGCTCTCACCACTCTGCCAAAACAACAGTCACCACTCTTCAATGCCATCTCACCTCCACCAAACCATCAACACCATGGATCCTTGCTAGACCTCACCAATGTAGCCACCAGCAATGCCACCAGATACCAAACCAGCCCAACCTCACCTCCACTATTGCCACAAGTTTGCTTTGGGCCCACCTCATCAACGCAGCCAATGCCAATGCTGCCGGGTCTCACACTAGGCCCAAACCTGCCTCCATGAGTCTGCACTGGATGCAAATGCTGGCAGGAACACAAACTAACCTCCACCCCCACAGAAGCCATGAGTCCGCGCTGGGCTCACCTCACTGCTGCTGATGCAGTCGCCATGAGTGAGCTTGTTACTGTGCCTGTTTTGCTGAAGAAGTGCTCAAAAAAAGCCCTCCACTGAAAAGATGATCTAGTATTAGAATCTGAGAATGACAGATCCCATTATGAAGCTGTTCTAACATTTCTGCAGGAATGAGTTGCCTTATCTTAATTCTTTTCACATTCCTTGCCTTTCTCCTTAACTGGTGTTTTCCCGTGCAACTTTCCCGAGTTGGACAAGACTGACTGTCACTGTAAAGTCAATTGGAAATCTGTTTGGAAAATGAAGCAGGGCAGCTGTCTAGTTTATACTGAATTCCATGGTGCTTTTTAAAGAGGTGCACAAAAGGCAGTTTCTAATCATGTTGATAGATAACAGTAACCATGGGTTTTGAAGATTTTCTTTCAGGATATTTAGTGAATTCTGCAGTGCATCTTGTCAATGGCATACATTGCTGCTACTGAGCATTGGTGGTGGAGAGAGTGAATGCTTGTGGATGTGGTGCCAACCGAGTGGACTGTTTTGTTTATAGAATCCCTACAGTGTGGAAACAGGTCATTACGCCCAAGAAATCCACACGGACTCTCCGAGCAACATCTCACCCAATTTCATCCCCTTATCCTATCCCTTAATTTCCCATGGCTAATTCACGTAACCTACACATCCCTGGACACTATGGGCAATTTAGCATGGCCAATCTACCTGTGCATGTTTGGATTGTGTGAAGAAACCAGAGCACCTGGAGGAAACTCACACAGGCACGGGGAGAATGTGCAAACTTCACACAGTCATCTCAGACTGGGATTGAACCTGGGTCCCTGGTGCTGTGAGGCTGCAGTGCTAACCACTGAGCCACTGTGGATGGTGTTGAGCTTCTTGAGTGTTGCTGGAGTTGCAGCCATCCAGGCAAGTGGGCAGTATTCCATCACACTCTTGACTTGTGTCCTGTAGATGGTGTAGAGATTTTCGGGAGTCAGGAGGGGAGTTACTTGCTGCAGGGCTCCTAGCCTCTGACTTGCTATTCTTAGCTCAGATTATCATCCTTAAAATACAAGTTGAACAGTCTGGCTTGTTTTTGTTGGGATTATTCTCTCAGCTCTTCTTTGAACAAAGGTGTAGCGTTTCAAATTCTCCTGTCATCTAGAACCATTTGCATATTTGGTGATAGAAAAAGTATGGCTGATATCTCTGTAATATCCACCTTTATTTCATTCAGCATCCTCAATGCAACCCATCCAGCCCTGGGGACATATCGACCCCGAAGTGCAGCTGAGCCCTTATTATTTTCTATAATCTCTTTAATCATCACTCCTGCCTCTCTCCTTTCATTCCTCAATTTTTTGGCATTATCTTGTATCCAAGGATGTTTCGTGGCTTTTTTGATCCAAAACTCTATTGTTGCAATGACATTAAATTCCCATGTGGCTGTTTACAACCAGAAGCTCACTGACCTTATTTCGCATAACCTGAGCATTTATAGATAGGTGCTGTAAAGTTAATTTAAACCTTATTGTACTCCCTCTTAGATCTCACCTAATACTTCCAATTTCTTTCTCTGGTATGAGCTGCTTCTCCCAGGGCTTTGTGAACCTTGCTTACCCTTCCTAATGCTATATCCTGGTTGCCATCCTACACTAAGCTGCTGTATGTACATATACTTTATATATGCATATATAATCAATGGATTTATCATAAATATCCACACATATCTATATATTTTAAATGTGCAGATGTCCCTCCTCTGGAGCAGGTGGGACTTGAACCCATGCCTTCAAAAGTAAGGACACTATCACTACACCATAGGAGCTCCAGTTAAATATTGATAGATACTTTCTAATCAACCTGTTCAAAGATGTTCCTACAAACCTCTGTAATATGTGGATCTTGCACCTGGACCTATTAGTCCAGAGGTAGAGACATTACCACTGTGACACAAGCACTTCAGTTAGATATTTACACATTTGCCTCAAATCTCTCTTCGCAAGTTCAATCACAATTTCTACTTGAAACATAACAGCCTTCCAACAAAACAGTGAATTCAAAGTACTTTGTTCCCATATTATAAGAGCAAGTAAATACCTTATCACCTCTTTAACTGATCATCTTAAGGTGAAAGACTGTCCTTTCAATTCTGAAAGGATGAGGGAGAGTCTTCAATGAGCAAATCAAATGGATCACCGTATCAGTTAGCCAATCTCAAATGAATACAGCACAGCCATTTGATGGCTTCAATGGTGTTAGTTTGATGTATAAAGGGCAGCTAATTTGGCCACTGCCACTTTTATGCCATTGATAAAAAAAACTCAATTTTCTCTTAACATGTGAAAAAAGTAGAAAAAACAAGCACCAAATAGGAATTAAAACAAGGGGACAGTGACCAAACTTCATCCCTTGTTAAGTTAATCATTTATCCTACGCTTGGTGTGTCTGATTGGGGAAATGTTCAGGTTTACACATTTTACAAAGTGTGCAGATGTTAGGATCCTCAAAAACTGAACAGAGCCCATTGTTGTGCTTATTTTAGACACTATTATAATAGACTGACCCCGCCAAAACAAGGTATTTTTGAAGTTTCAGGGAATGATAATATACTCTGTCAGCATGCTGGCATGCGTCAGATGTTGAAAGTTTGGAATTTCAAACCTTGGCACGTCTTGGTTGAACGATAAACGGCTGGAAATGTTTGGCAATTGTCCATTTCTCAGAGTAGAAATCTGCTGTGTTAGATTATGAACTAATTAGGCAACAAAGTACGGTATGTGGTTAGTGGAGGCTTAACACACTGGGGATCACTAGCAGGGGATGGATAAGATTGTCTAAAGGACTTATATGATGTGCTAAAATGTAATTAACCAAATTCAATTCATTCCTGAATGGCCGAGGGATAGGGAAGGAATTTTCCACTGTACTTTTCCTTATTCTGACACTTTCTTCCCTTTTGCATCTCCCGGAGATTAAGTGAGGAAGTGTGGCATTTATTCAGGATGTTCCAACCATAATGAGTGTGAACCAGCCTTTATAGATCAGCTGGTCATTTCCTGTTTGTAAATTTTGAGTTGTGAATTCCTTATCTATATAACAACTGACACTCTCTCCCTCATCCTGACCGAGTCACTAAAATCCTTCTAACTTTATGTGGACCGTACTCATAAATAAAATGGTCCAATAGTGTTAGGTAGCTCACCGTCATGACTCACCTAAAATCCTGATGACCAGGGTTTGTTTTATAGAAACTGAAACTATATGTCCCACTCAATAATACCAATGACAGCAGTCTCAATGGAATAGTAGGATTTGA
Source organism: Stegostoma tigrinum (assembly GCF_030684315.1). NCBI lineage: Eukaryota > Metazoa > Chordata > Chondrichthyes > Orectolobiformes > Stegostomatidae > Stegostoma > Stegostoma tigrinum. The sequence goes on along the minus strand of NC_081386.1, from coordinate 4,385,239 downwards.
CAACTGAACTTAAATGTTGATTTTTCAGTCAGGGTATAGGAATTGGGACATCATGTTGAGGTTATACAGGACATTGGTGAGACCACCTTTGGACTGCCGTGTACAATTCCAGTTGTCCTGCTATTAGAAGGATATTATTACATTGGAGAAGGTTCAGAATAGATTTAGCAGGATATTGAGTTATAAGGAGAGGCTAGATAGGCTGTGGCTTCTTTCATTGAAGTGCAGGAGGTTGAAGGTAGCCATATAAAGGTTTACAAAATCATTAGGGGCATAGATAAGATAACTAGCAAAGATCTTTTCCATAGGTTGGGGAGTTCAAAACTAGGGGTGTATTTTTAAGGTGAGAGAAGAAAGTTTTAAAAAAGGGCTCTGAGGGGCAACTTTTCACACAGAGGCAATATGTGGAATGAACTGCCGGAGGAAGTGGTAGATGTAGATACAGCTCCAACATTTAGAAGACATTCTGATAGATATATGAATAGGAAAGGTTTGGAGGGATATGGGCCAAATGCAGGGAAATAGGATGAGTTTAGTTTGGAAAACTTGATTGGTATGGATGAGTTTGACTTGAAGGGTCTGTTTCTATGCTGAATGACTCTCTGCCCACGAACCTAATGGAGTCTTCGTAAAATACCAAATCCTGAATTGGAATCCAGAACTACAGATTAAATGACATGCAATTTGTCTGACAAAAGTAGTAAAATAACTCTTTATTTTGACACGTTTACTTGATTTTAACATCAGAAATTGTTGGTGTTTGCACTCAGTCCGGAATGATGTAGCTAGCAGGGAGTATCTGGATAATTGTATGCCTAATGGGAAGGACCAATGCAAAGAGGTGAAAATAGGTATTAGACTATTTAGACTGACAATATTTCTAATAGACATGATAAACCTATTTGAGATAACATGTGAAATGGATAGCATTTAGTTAATTGCTATGTATGTTTCTGACAGCTGGGATGTGACAAAAAAATGTGGAAAAGACTTTGGTTATTGATTAGAAGTTTTGGATCCCCAATCCAGGATTTGGGTTTTTGTGAAGACTTCTTTAGGTTCATGGTCAAAGAGTCATACAGCACAGAAACAGTTCAACTCGTCCATGCCGGTTTCCCGAACTAAACTAATCCCATTTGCCTGCGTTTGGCCCGTATCCCTCGAAATCATTCCTATCCATGTACCTGTCCAAATGTCTTTCAGATATTGTGACTGTACCTGCATCTACCACTTTCACACAGAGAGTGGTTCATATGTGGAATGAAAAACAGTTGCCTCTCAGGTCCCTCAGTGACTAACGCTGTTGCAATAGCGACAGTTTCTTGTAGTACAGATAGATTAGATTCCAGTTTTATTCACTCATGGGATGTCAGTAAAATCTTAGCTTATATGCTTGAAACCCTGTTTGCTCAGGTGGTGAAGGAATGAATCGCAACTAGGAACAAATAAAGCGGAAAGGCGATCAGTGATTCTCAAATAATATATGGGAAAATGTGAATGCATATCTGAGATACACAAGGGAACATCACAATGGTTAGACTCTGGCCAGTCTGTTTAAAACAAACAACTTTGACCAACCTGTGACTATCCAATCTCAAAGCATTCCGTCCCCATTTATTCTGAAGAAGTTTTCCTCATTTTTCCTAGAAAGCTTTTCTTGAAATCCAATTGCATCGGCACCAAAAATTTCCCCCTTATTTGCCAACTCGTTCCTGTATTATTGTTCGATACTTGCTGCCAGCTGGCAGTGGAATTTATTTTATCAATATGGCTTTGGGTATGGGCAGCCCAGTTGCCAATGTAGCAATCTGAATGACAGCAGTTTCATAATTGTCTGCACTCAAGCTTTTCATAAGGTAGGATTTCCTTGAAGCAAGTCAATTACATCAATTAAAACAACATCATACCTTGGATTTTGACCTGGTTAGGTTTGCATTCTGGACAGTGCAGGAGTTGGAATTCCTCTGTCTGATGCATAGAATAATCTGTGCTGGCAACAAAAATGACATCACCAGGCTTCCAAGTTGTGGCGTCATCCACTAGTTGCAGAATTGTGCTATTAACATGTGTGTCTATGGTAATGGTCACCTTGGGCCGCACTGAAAGAAGAGAATTCAATGTTTAAGTTTGTAAATATTAAACAGCATCTCCTGCCAATTCTTCAATCTTCATAAGAAAAGGACCATAAACAGTCTTATATGGAACAGCTGTTACTGGGATTAAAAGAAGAAAAACATCTAAAACAAATTCTTTTGCATTCTTGAAAGTTTTGGATTGGATTTTCCTCTTTGTTCAAGGATCAACAACATATTTTAATTGCCTTCATTTTAAATAAAACCCAATGAAAATGAAGATGCGGTAATCTCTTAAACAGGCGATTTTATGTAACACCATTTTAGTAACTGGAACAGTAAACAAGAACATTCTCCACATGACAATGAACTCACGAAAAAGATTTGGTAACACTCTCAATAGTTAACTGACCACTCACTCAGTGTGAATGACTGAATGATAAAATGACCAAATGTCTCTGCAGAATATGCATCATGGATGGGATTAAGTCAAAGATCAAGACTATGAGGTCAGCAACTGCTGATTGCCACCAGTAGTAACCCAATGCACCACCTGAAAAGAAATTAGTCCATCCAATGATCAATAAAAGGCAAAGTTCATTTTATTTTCAGGTTTAGTTTCTTCACCAATGAGACCTTCCCAATCCCTTTTACATGGATGTTTACATCCCATTAATCTAGCCAACGTTAAACCAGGCAAAGTGTTTCTAGGAGAGATAACAGAAAACTGCAGATGCTGGAGAATCCAAGATGACAAAGTGTGATAACAAGATTTTTTTTCTGATGAAGGGTCTAGGCCCGAAGCGTCAGCTTTCCTGCTCCTAAGATGCTGTTTGGCATGCTGTGTTTGGCCAGCTCTACACTTTGTTATCTCAAAGTGTTCCTATGCAGTCAGTGTGCACTAAACCCACTGATTACAGCAGGGCTAATAGAGGCAGAAGAATTGCCAATAGATAAGGTAGTGAGAAATGGTATTATGCAATAGCCAAAGACTTCAGCTCCTCTGTTACATATTAATGAGATATTTTCAGTAGATCTTTTGAATGTGGTTCAATCTGAGGTGTAATTATTGTTTTACAAGTTCTTCAATGGTGCCAAATGTTTTTCACTCAACAAATCTTGAGCAGACAATAGAAAGTGGTTTCCCTGGAGGCTACTATAATGTATCATTATGCAAATTCCAGACCGGGGATGTGTTGTGCTAATATTTTCACAGGAACAGATTGAACCATATCTCTGGTTAACAGGCAGAACATAAGAAAATACAAAAAAGGAACCATTTGGCCACTCAAACCTGCTCCACCATCCTATAAGGTCATATATGATTGATCCTTAAGTCTTCTGTGTAGCTTCATAACCATTGGCCCCCTTATAGATCAAAAATCTGTCTAACTTGGGCTTGAAGATATTCAATGATCTAGACTACATTACTCTCTGGTATAGAGAATTTCAAAGATTAACTGAGAGAAGAAAATGCTTCTCATCTCTATTTTAATTGGGATCTCCCTTATTTTTACACTGTGTCCAAAAATTCTAGGTTTCCCCCAAAAAGGGAAACATTCTCTCATGCCCCTGAGGACCTTAACTATTCCAATAAAAATCACCTGTAATTCTTCTAAACTGCAATGTGCATATGCCCAAACTGCTCAATGTTTCCACAAAAAAAGCCTTTCATCCCCAGAATTAACTTCATAAACCTTTCTGAATCACCTCCAAAGAAAATACATTTCTCCTTCAGCAAGGAAACAGAAATTGTATACAATACTGATAGGTAGCAGAAAAATAAATAGCTTCGGGTACAATCGAATAGAGGAGGAACTAACATTTATGAACTCATATGTATATATTACGTGTAAGCAAATACTTCCAGAAAAGCAACTAAAAGATATTCAAATTGTATCAGTGATAATGGGCACTGCAGACACTGGAGACTCCAAGATAACAAAGTGTGGAGCTGGATGAACACAGCAGGCCAAGCAGCATCTCAGGACCACAAAAGCTGACGTTTCGGGCCTAGGCCCTTCATCAGAGAGCATCTGATGAAGGGTCTAGGCCTGAAACATCAGCTTCTGCGCTCCTGAGATGCTGCTTGGCCTGCTGTGTTCATCCAGCTCCACACTTTGTTATCTTATAAAAGATATTCAAATCCCGGGTAGAGGAGTCCAAAACTAGAGGTTATACGTTTAAGTTGACAAAGGAAAGATTTAAAAGGGGCCTAAGGGGCAACATTTTCACACCAAGCGTGGTGTGTGTGGAATGAGCTGCCAGAAGAAGTGGAGGAGGTTGGTACAATTACAACTTTCAAAAGGCACCTAAATAAGTAAATGCATAGAAAGGGTTTAGTGGGATATGGGCCAAATCCTGGCAAATGGGACTAGATTAATTTAGGATACCTGGTCAGCATGGACGAATTGGATTGAAGGGCCTGTTTCTGTGCTGTACAACTTTATAACTATACATCCTCAAAGGATTGACAAAATCTGCATGAAAGATTAAAGTGAGTAGCTTCTTTGGGGCTGTCCCCTGGCACTAGATTTTCTCAATATCAATGCAGAGATCTGGAGAATGATGGAGGCCATTGGCAGGAGAAATTTGCAGTAGGAGTCAACCTGTTTGAATAATGTGACTGATCTCCATGGTGATATAGAGAGTTTCACAGTTAGATTCCTGTCTCCATTTGAATTTGGTGAACTGAAAGTGAATTATGTCTGCTGCTGTTTCTGAGATGGACAATATCACGACAGGGACTGGCTATAAGACACAAGTGTGATGAGTAAAGTTTACAGTAAGCTGGTGTGATGTGGATTGGATTACAGAAGGAAAGTGTTTTCATTGGTGTTCACAGAAAGAAGTATCTTACAGCTTTACTGGATTTCCTATTGCACTGCACAATCAAAACATGGACTTCGAGATCAATACACTGAGACAAAGGAAAATGTTAGGAGATTGAAGGTCACAAGATCAGGAATGGAACTGAAATTCAAGGTCAGGCATTTCAATCCTGCTACTACTCAGTCTCCTTTAAACCTTACCCATTAAATGGGTAAAGCTTGAGTTTTTAAAGGCGGCTCAACACTGATTCAGTCATTGTTAACATATAGTTCTAATGTGCAAACCCAAAGACAAGGCACATTCATTTCAGAAAGGTGGACACAGTATGCACAGGGATTGGGTGCATAGCTGACTGAGCCCCAGAATCTAGGTGAGAAGATAACGAGGTGGGAGGCATCCCAGGAAAGACAGGTCACAAGGAAAAGTGCATGCATAAACAAGATGGCAGGCGGCAATGGGTAACTTCTGCCACAGCACCACCCAGTGGCCAGAAACCAGACATTACAGTGTGACAAACAAATGTTGACAGTGCCATTAAATGGCCTAGAAATGTTGGTAAGCAAGTTTAAATCTCCCACATTACTTGGCCTGGAGCTACTCAATGACATTGTGAAACAGTGCCACTGAATGGCCAGTAAGGGCTGTGAAGCCAATAAAGGCAGTATCCATAATAGTAAAGATTCTCAAGTCCCGATGGTGGAATTGGGAACTGACAGCAATTTCAACTCACTGATCTGAGCAGGAAATTGTAATAGGTTTCCTGCCAGCAAAACCTAACCCCTTCAATCCAGTGGGACAGAAATCGAAGCCAGACACTTGTTTAAATTTGTTTATGACTTAATTATTTCTCAGAGGATAGAGTCATAGAGTTATACAACATGGCGACAGACCCTTTGGTCCAACTCATCCATGCCAACTGGATATCCTAAACTGATCTAGTGTCATTTGAGCTCAATCCTTTAAACCTTTCCTATTCATGTACCCATCTAAATATCTTTTCCATGTCATAATTATTTGATTGGGTAATATACAAATGCTCCACTAACTGTAACCCAGAGGTGGGTTTAATATAGGTATGCCAAATGATCATTTGAGAAGGTTGCTCACAATAATTACTAAGTTCTAAATAAATATGTCCAAGACATGACTTAGTTACCAGTGAAGAGATATACATAGAACAGAACAGACCTGGTTTACCACAAAGAAAGCGCACTTTGTAGTTCTGGCAGATTCCATTAGCTTGATCCTTATTTCGACATACAAATCCATAGTCTTGATCATGCATGTGGAACACTTCTCCTGTACGACTGGCTGGGATTCCATTAACAGTAACAACCTAAAACATAAACAGCACCTTAATAAATACATTTTAATCAAATGCCTGCAGGAAAGCTCCCATTCTCTTGTTCTGACTTTGGCAGAAACCTCAGAGCAATAGAGAATAGAATTGTTTCTCCAGGATTCCTACCAATGCTATATTGCAGTTACTGACAGACCGGGACAAAGCTGACTACACTTTACTGTCAAACAGAAACCCACAACATCAGCAAGCCATTCCTATTTTGATAATTTGATCTTGCAAATCGACATGGGGTGGGGGTAAAGGGGAGAGCTAGAGGTCAGGGTGGAGAGGGACAAGGGAGACTCATGTTTTGCTTCAGAAGCCTGTATATTGCGGGGCTAGAGGAGAGCACTCGAACCTCATATACCCAACAATAATGATTTAAATCTCCCACAATACCTGGCCTGGAGCGGCTCAATGACACTCTGAAACAGTGCCACTGAACGGCCAGTAAGGGTTGTGAAGCTAATAAAGGCAGTGTCCATAATAGTAAAGAATCTCAAGTCCTGATGATGGAATTGGGAACAGATAGCAATTTTAACTCATTGATCTGAGCAGGAAATGGTAATAGGTTTCCTGTCAGCAAACCCTAACCCCTTCAATCCAGTGGGACAGAAATCGAGGCCAGACAAGTGTTTAAATTCATTTATGACTTAATTATTTCTCAGAGGATCAAAACAAACCGCAGGCTCAGCAGCCAATTCTGTCACTTTGCCTGGTCTCAGCTCTGGCTCACGTGACTTTCTTTCCATTTCTTTCGTGCTCCCTGCTCAGATCCAAGAAGCAAGTAAATGCCTGACATTAAAAAAAATTCCTTGCCTGCCCTCTGAAGCAGCTCAAGGAGTTTGACGTGTTCCACAGTGGTGGTGAGGTTTGCTGGCAGAGAGGATATTTGGTCAAGCGGGAGGAGGTTGTGTGGAGAATCTGCTGCCTTCTCCCCACGTCCGAAAGGTTTGTGTCCCACTCCATGATTCATCGAAACCCTGCATTGAGCAATTAATTCCCAGTGACGAGTCCCATCCTTCCACCACTGGGATTAACCCAGCCCCGGGCGAGGAAGGAATGTGACACACAAACCCCCTGAAGGTTTGCTCCCCACCTCCCAGGCTTTGGTTAGAGTGGGTGCTCCATCAAGGACAATAGCACCAGAGTTGTGGGAGGGAACCCCCACGCCCAAATTATCAAAATAAGACTGGTTTGCTAATGATGTGGGTTTCTATTTGACAGTGAAGTGTAGTAACTGGCTGAAGTTTTAACCCAGTCTATCAGCCTATCAGCCTATCAGTCTAATGGCAGTGGCTTTCCAGTGGCACATACATAGGAACACAGAGCTGTAACCCATTCAGTCCCTTGAGCTTACTGTGCCTTTCAGTAAGTTCATCACTGATCTGATCGTGACCTTAACTCTGCTTTCCTGCCAATACTGATAGCCTTTAACTCCCTAGTTAACCAAGAATGTAGCTTACTCATGCCTTAAAAATATACAATGAGACCTCCTTTCCAACTCCAGTGCTCTCTGGAAAAAAGAATTTCATGTACTTACAGTATCTTCGAGTCTCTGCTTTAAACGGAAGACCATTTATTTCTAAACCACATTGTAATCTCTCTCTCAAGGGGAGGCATCCATTCAGAATCCACCTCGGTCTTTCCCAAAATCTTTGCCATTTCAATTAAATCTTCTCTCATTCCCCTGAACTGCAATGGAAACAGTTCCAGCGTGCCCAGCCTTTCCTCATAAGGTATACTTCTCACCTGAGGCGTCAGTCAAGTGAAACAACCCCGCATTGCTTCTAATGCTATTATGTCTTTTCTTAAATAAGATGACAAACACTGCATACAGTACTTCAGGTGGGATCTCACTGAGGCCGTGTACCACTGTAGCAAACCTCCCAACTTTTACATTCAATTCCCCCATGCAACAAACAGCAACATCCCATTCACATTCCTAATCACTTTACTGTACCTGTATGCTACTTCTGACATTCATCTACCAGGACATGGTGACTGAGTGGTTAGCACCAAGGACCCGGGTTTGCTTCCACTCTCTGTCAACTGTCTGTGTGGAGTTTGCACATTCTCCCCGTGTCTGTGTGGGTTTTCTCTAGGTGCTCCAGTTTCCTCCCACAGTCCAAAGATGTGCAAGGAAGGTAGATTGATCATGCTAAAATGCCCACAGTGTCAAGGGTGGGAAATACAGGGATAGGGTGAGAGATGGGATGCTCTTTGGGAGGGTTGGTGTGGACTTGATGGGCCAAATGGCTTGCTTCCACACTGTAGAGATTCTATGACAGGAGATCCCTCTGTACTACTACATTCCACAATTTCTCTCTATTGAAATATTATACTGCTTTTCTATTCATTCTGCCAATGTGAACAATGACACATTTTCCCCACAAATATTCTGTAATTTTTGTTTTTGGTCACCCACTTAACTTATCTACCTCCTTACATCTTATTCACAACTTACTTTCCTATTTCCCTCTGTGGCACCAACAAATTTACCTACCAGATATTTGATCCTTTCAGTAGTTAGGACTTCAGCACTGAGCCCTGTGGTTTTCTACTTGTTATATCTTGCCAACCCAAAAAGAAACTATTTATGCCTAATCTGTCTCCTGTGGGCCAATCAATCCTCTATCCATAATTCCCAACCCAACAGGTCACATTTTTCAGAATGCCCTTTGATAGGGTAACTTGTCAAATGCTTCTGGCAATCAAAGTATACCACATCTATCGGTTCTCCTTTATCTACCTTAATTGTCACTCCCACTACTAAAATAGGCAAACACAATTTCCCTTTTGCAAAACCATGCTGACTCTGCCTGATTGCATTCAGATTTTCTAAGCACTCTGCTTTAACTTCCTGACAAATTGATCCCAGCAGTTTTCCTAATGACAGATGTCAATCTAACTGGCCTGTAGTTGCTGGTTTTTTTTGTCTTCCCTCCTTTCTTGAATAGAAGTCTTGGGGGGTTGGGGATGGCATCACTGAAAGTGTCACAGAAGAAAAGGCATACCTGCAACTCCAGAGCACTTTCCCCTCCATCTAGCGAATTCACTTTAAAAATATGTTTTGAGTTTTACCCCTGCCAGCAGCTCCATTCTGAAGCATCCTCAAAGTTTCCTATCTGCCTGTATAGGGCCCTCTTCCTTCTATGGTGCTGCTGACGGTCTAAGCTCCTGGTGCTGAACTGGGCCAGAATCATTGGGAGCTTGCAACAGTGGCCATTTGTTCCACGTTTAGGGCCCCTGTTTTGTCTAGATATTAGGATCTGGAAGTCCAGTTAAGAGTGTGGAGAGTGTCAAGTTCCTCAGAGTGATGATAACCAACGACCTGTCCTGGACTTCCCACATAGATGCGACAGTCAAGAAGATACAACAACACGCCGTCTTCTTCAGGCAGCTCAGGAAATTTGGCATGTCCATAAGGTCTCTCACCAACTTCTACAGAGCACAATTGAAAGCATACTGTCTGGGTATATAACAGATGCACAACTGCTCTGCCCAGGACTTTCTGAAAACTACAGAAGGTGGTGTGCACAGCCCAGAACATGACAGAAGCCTACCTTCCATCCACGGACTCTGTTCACACAGCTCGCTGCCATGGAAAAGCGGCCAATATCAAAGACCCATGGCACCCTCATAATGACCTCCTACCACCTCTTCTGACAGGCAAAGGATATAGAAGCCTGAACACGTGCTCCAACAGATTCAGAAAGAGCTTCTTCCAGACCATTATTAGACTAATGAATGGACTCTCTAACCTCAAATAACGCTGGTCTTGCTAACGTTGATCTTGCAGAGCGCACAGCCTGTGCAAATTAACCTGTATGCCTTTGTCTAAGTCTTTTTGATCTGCCTGTACCTCTGGTAAACAAAGCTTTTCACTGTACTTTGGTACACGTGACAGCAAATGAATCAATCAGAAATCTGCTGGAAAATCCTAAGTCTCCTGTCAAAACCCACCTGCAGTTAAATTCAAGTCCTTTTTCTTAAAACAAAGGTTATAATACTGGACAGCAGTGAAATAAATGGCTGTATTCTCACAGCAAGATTCAGCTTAATGCAAACCTACTGTGGAGAATAATGACTTTCTCGGCATCTTCAGTCTCATTCAGAATTCACTGAAGATATCATGGCCAGAACCTTTAACTGGCCCAGTTCATAAACAGATATAACATTGTGGCTAATAAAATGTGAGGCTGGATGAACACAGCAGGCCAAGCAGCATCTCAGGAGCACAAAAGCTGACGTTTCGGGCCTAGACCCTTCATCAGAGAGGGGGATGGGGGGAGGGAACTGGAATAAATAGGGAGAGAGCCTCCCCCTCTCTCCCTATTTATTCCAGTTCCCTCCCCCCATCCCCCTCTCTGATGAAGGGTCTAGGCCCGAAACGTCAGCTTTTGTGCTCCTGAGATGCTGCTTGGCCTGCTGTGTTCATCCAGCCTCACATTTTATTATCTTGGAATCTCCAGCATCTGCAGTTCCCATTATCTCTGATAACATTGTGGCTGTTACTTTTGCACAGGACCAGAACTGTTTTTACTCAGGTTATTACTGCCTACACAAATATATCTCATTCAGGAACATAACATGATTGGGCGAGGGTGTTTCGCTAATTAAAATTGGTTTACCAATTAAAGCTTCAATCGAAAATGCTGCCCAGTGAATACAGTAACTCATTATTGAGGGGTAAACTTTTTAATTGTTAATGGCACATTGCTGTTTCCCTCCTCAGATGTGAAATGAACCTGCCGTATAGCTGTCCAGCTACCATTCAAAGAATTTGGACTCGCAGGGTACCGTCCTTGGTTTACCTGTGTATGGTTTGATGTCTTCAGGCATAGGCTTTGGTCTGCCTGCATAGTCAATGAAGCTTTACAGGGTACAGTCCTGAGGGTTAATCTGTATTCCTACTTACCTGAATATCGATTGGGCTCTCACAGATTTTCCCAGGAAATGCAACTCTCAAGTCAGACAGTTTTTCCCAGTCTCCCGATCCTTGCTCATTATCCCGGTTAAACCACTCAGTCCATTCTACATCTGCAGACAAGGAACATTGGTTTGTTGAAGGCAGTGGAATGAAGGACACTTTAATGGGTGAAATTTGACAAGAAGGGTGCTGAATGCTAAACAAATGCCTCTCCATTATATGAATCTCTAGGTTCTCTAATGTGCACTCGCCATTTGTGTTATTGCCATTAATGTAGAATCTTAGCCTCATTATAGCTTGAATTCTGGTCCAACCAGCTTTGAGCTGTTGTTTCCAGTCAAACTGAATCTAAAAAGACAACAATTTGAAGTATCATTCAGTACAACAATCACGAAACAGGCAGGACCACCTTAACAGTTCTCCTAGACAGCACAGGAACAGGCCCTTCGGCCCTCCAAGCCTGCGCTGATCAAGATCCTCTGTCTAACTGTCATCTATTTTCTAACGGTCTGTGTCCATTTGTTCCCTGCCCATCTATGTACCTGTCCAAATATATCTTAAAAGAAGCCAACGTGTCTGCGTCTACCACCTCCGCTGGCAACGCGTTCCAGGCACCCACAACCCTCCGTGTAAAGAACTTTCCACGCATATCTCCCTTAAACTTCCCTCCTCTCACTTTGAACTCATGACCCCTAGTAATTGAGTCCCCCACTCTGGGAAAAAGCTTTTTGTTATCCACCCTGTCTATACCCCTCATGATTTTGTAGACCTCAGTCAGGTCCCCCCTCAATCTCCGTCTTTCTAATGAAAATAATCCTAATCTACTCAACCTCTCTTCATAGTTAGCACCCTCCATACCAGGCAACATCCTGGTGAACCTCCTCTGCACCCTCTCCAAAGCATCCACATCCTTTTGGTAATGTGGCGACCAGAACTGCACACAGTACTCCAAATGTGGCTGAACCAAAGTCCTATACAACTGCAACACGACCTGCCAACTCTTGTACTCAATACCCCGCCCGATGAAGGAAAGCATGCCATATGCCTTCTTGACCACCCTACTGACCTGCGTTGTCAACTTCAGGGAACAATGGACCTGAACACCCAGATCTCTCTGTTCATCAATTTTCCCTAGGACTCTTCCATTTACTGTATAGTTCGCCCTTGAATTTGATCTTCCAAAATGCATCACCTCGCATTTGCCCGGATTGAACTCCATCTGCCATTTATCTGCCCAACTCTCCAGTCTATCTATATTCTGCTGTAATTTCTGACAGTCCCCTTCACTATCAGCTACTCCACCAATCTTTGTGTCATCAGCAAACTTGCTGATCAGACCACCTACACCTTCCTCCAGATCATTTACATATATCACAAACAACAGTGGTCCCAGCACAGATCCCTGTGGAACACCACTGGTTACAGGTCTCCAATTTGAGAAACTCCCTTCTACTACTACCCTCTGTCTCCTGTTGCCCAGCCAGTTTTTTATCCATCTAGCTAGCACACCCTGGACCCCATGTGACTTCACTTTCTCCATCAGCCTGCCATGGGGAACCTTATCAAACGCCTTACTGAAGTCCATGTATATGACATCTACAGCATTTCCCTCATCAATCAACTTTGTCACATCCTCAAAGAATTCTATTAAGTTGGTAAGACATAACCTTCCCTGTACAAAACCATGTTGCCTATCACTGATAAGCCCATGTTATTCCAAATGGGAATAGGTCCTATCCCTCAGTATCTACTCCAGTAGCTTCCCTACCACTGACGTCAGGCTCACCGGTCGATAATTACCTGGATTATCCTTGCTGCCCTTTTTAAACAAGGGGACAACATTAGCAAGTCTCCAGTCCTCTGGGACCTCACCCGTGTCTAAGGACACAGCAAAGATATCTGTTAGGGCCCCGGCTATTTCCTCTCTCGCTTCCCTCAGTAACCTGGGATAGATCCCATATGGACCTGGGGACTTGTCCACCTTAATGTCTTTTAGGATACGTAACACTTCCTCCTTCCTTATGTCAACTTGACCTAGACTAAGCAAACATCTATCCCTAACCTCAATATCCATCTTGTCCCTCTCCTTGATGAATACCGATGCAAAGTACTCGTTAAGAATGTCACCCATTTTCTCTGACTCAGCGCATAACTTTCCTTCTTTGTCCTTACGTGGGCCAATCCTTTCTCTAGTTACCCTCTTGCTCTTTATATATGAATAAAAGGCTTTGGGATTTTCCTTAACCATGTTTGCCAGCAATATCTCATGTCCTCTCTTAGCCCTCTTAATCCCTTTTTTCAGATTCGGTCTACATTCCCGATATTCTTGCAAAGCTTCGTCTGTCTTCAGTCGCCTAGACCTCTCATTTTGAAGTTTAGCGTACAATTTGTTAGCAGCTAATTGCTGCAATCCCCTTCATGCAAAGCTGCAAACTTTACTCATCAGGCCAAGGACTGAATGCCAATTCAATGCAAAACAAACCCAAAACCAGAAACAATCAAGATTGAAGTTGTTAAAATCCTTCAGCTTTGAAACAGCAAGAACCGAATTTCAAGAGAAAATTATGCCTGAGGTTTTGCAATGTGTTTTGCATTGTCAGAGAACGTTAAGATGAATGACATTGAGTTGAACATGCATCTGTAGCGTTTTAAGCCTAATAATTGTGTTTGCAGTCAGCAGTTTCTTTATAATCTCTGATTTTTTTCTTAAGACTAAGTGAAAAGTAGAAGCTGTATTTCTAAACATGAGCACGATTTTACACGAGCTGTTTGCTTTCTTGAACAGTACACCCAGCTGCCATTAGACAGTAAAGGAAAGGACGCCATTCAGCCTCTCAAGCTAGTTCTGCCAATCAGTTGGATCATGGACAATCTGTGCTTCAATCCCATTTGTTCCATATCCTATGACAGACTTTCCCAAAGATTAAACAATCTGTTTGCAATCTGAATAGAGCTGGCATCCACAGCACTTTTGAGAAAAATAACAGGTTCCCACTAACCATTGTAGGAAGGATTGTTTCGAATTTTACACACCTAAAAGTCCAGCTCAAATTTTTAAGTTCAAGTCGAGCTGTTCTTACAAGTTATATCCATAGCAGCTGTCGGCACCATTAGAAATTATTCACCTACTTGACACATAAGTAATAAACACTTTGTTTCTTGCATACTTGTTGGTTTGTTGTAATTTTAACTTCAAGTTAGCAGAAATTCCTACATCAACAATAGGTTTATTGCAGTGCTTTGAAGTAGCTCAACTATTATAAACACATCTCCACATATCCTCAGAACTCAGGCCTTTCTGGAAGTGAGCATTTCTTTCAGTTTTCAGAGGCTAAACTGTGGCTTAATCAATCAAGCACAATGAACACAGATCAGCAAACAGACTAACATAATATTAGAAACATATATATTTATGGATCTTGAGAATTGTAAATGGGAAGATTTGGATAATTCCTGGGTTGTAAAGGATTTATCTTGTATCTTTCTGAAACTCAGTAGCGAAAAGGCCAAAGAAATTGGGACTGTGTGCTATTTACATAAATTCAAAGTGACTTGAGGGAAGGGATCCAGAGATCAGTCGACTATACAAAAAGCAGGGAGGCATGTTGGCTCAGTGTCTAGCCCTGCTGCCTTACAGCAGTGGGGATCCACGTTCAGTTCCAGCTCAGGTGACTGTGGCTGTATGGATTTTCTCCAGGTGTTGCTTTACAAAGATGTACAGGCTAGGTGGATTTGCCACGGGAAATTGGGTGTGGGTGGCACGCTGTTCAGAGGGTTGGTGGGTTGGGTGGCCTGCTCCCACACTGCAGAGATTCTAAACAAGAACCCCAACATCACACAATTGGCAGTTTCTCCAAATCCTTAACTCTTCAAAATCAAAGCAGAGGAAACAAGTGAACGAACACTAGCACCAAAAGGAGCTGAGAGGCCTTAACGTTTGACAATGAGTTACTCAACAGATCTTCACTTGAACCCTCTCTCCTCAACCAACGGCTGAGGCTACATTATAAGCTGTGGCAGAACTAACAGTCTCGCCTATGAGTCAGGAAGATTCTAAAGTTTTCAAAGACTTTCAAATGTTCTTGTGGGGCCAGTGAGTTCTGTTTAATGAATAGTTTGGTGTGGCATGGAGCAGTCTCAGTTGTACAGAGTAGATGCAGTATGAGGTCACAGGCGTATGGGGTGAAATGAGTGTTGTGTGCATTGTTGAGGGGAGGTGAGTTGGTGGTAGGATGGTAGTTAATGGGAAATTGGAGCAATCTGATCAGTCAGGATCATACTCATCGGTGGAATAGGTCATGCAGCCTGCCCCTGTTCATGTGAAGGGTATAGTGTGGGGTATGTCATTGGCTTTGGGTGATATGGAAGCATATGGAGTTGAGTGGGGAATGGGGGTCTGTTACAGGATAGAATTAAGAATGGGGTTTATAGTGGGTGAGGGTACTTAGGGGCTGGGCCAATGGCTCAGTAAATAGATGCGGGCATTTAATTTAGATCTCTCGGCAATAATCTATGTCCGTCTTGGGCACCATGCCTGGCTCCAGGCTGTCCTTAACGAACCAACAATGCAAATAAGATCAGTAGGTACTGTGGGGCAAGAGGCAGATTGCAATATCCAAAATTCCCCTGACTCCCAATTCTGGCCTCATAGATGAAAATCCAGCCATGTGTGTACTATTGCTGTTACTGTTCAACTCATTTTTTAAAATAAGACCTCTTGGTATACAAGGTGAATTACCTTCTTAAGACTGCAGTCCTATAACTCTATTTATTCCCCTATCCCCAGTGTTCTCCTGCCACTTTTGTTCACATGTACGATGCTTATGTTTATTGTCAGTCTGGTCTCTATCACAATGGTTTGTTGAAATTTGGACATATTCGCCTGCATGCTTCCTCTTCTGATAAAAGTAATCACATTTCAAAAGTACATTTTCGGTGACCTCAGCAAAGTGCTCTACTATCGAAAATTGCAACAGTCAATTTGTGCATAGTAAGATCCCATAGCCAACAATGGGTTAAACTGGATAATTTGTTCTATTCATATTGATGAGATGTTTGCAGCAGCAGGGGAATGCCACTGCTCTTCTTTGAAAAGTACTTGAGGTCTTTTTGTATCTATATTTGGATACCTATGAGATGTCTCTAATGAAAGACAGCCCTGCAGTAATGCGGTGCTCCCACAGTACTCAGTCTAGGCAACGTGACCAATGCAGCACAAGGTGGACTTGGACCTACAACCTTCTGATTTAGAGATGAGATTGCTATCCAATGAGCCAAAGGCTGAGATCTAATGTACTCACAAACATTGTGCTTCACCACACCTCTGGCCAGCTGCCTATTAGAGCCATTGTACCTCACCATAAATCGAAACGATGCAGATAAAGGTTTTTTTTTTGTTTTGTTCCAGCCTCGGCCTTCCTCAGCTTTCAGTTTACCTCAGAAATCCAACCATATTTGGTGATCTGTTAGCTCAAGCATGGGAGAGGCATGTTGAGATCAAAAATCAGCCATGATCATATTGAATGGCGGAGCAGACTTGATGAGCCAAATGGCCCACTCTTACTCACATTTTCTAGACTATAATACATGAAATAATTCATGTTCTGTCATTGTCAAGGATGACGGGTTTGGTTCAGAAATAAAACAATATAACACCAAAATTATCTTACCTTGTACCCACTCACTTGTAGAACCAACAGTAAAGTGATTGCCATGAGGGGAGTGGAATAGTTTAAACACTTTTGCAGCAGCAGATCCTCTGGCTCCTGTGGAATTATCAACAAAATTAACTCAAAATTGTGTGTTTCGTTCTTTTACATATAACAACATTTTCCACTATGTAAGCTCTTCCAATTAAAACTTCAGTGACAAATAAATTCCTCCATGAAATTTCTTCACTAGATATTCTGGAGCCAAAAACCTTCAATGTCTGTGGACATTCTCCTTACATCTTACTATAACATTTCCATTTAGGCTACTCCTCCTAGAGCTATATTAAATTTGAGCCAAGTTGAAACAGCAGGTTAAAGGCTGAGATAATGGGAACTGCAGATGCTGGAGAATTCCAAGATAATAAAATGTGAGGCTGGATGAACACAGCAGGCCAAGCAGCATCTCAGGAGCACAAAAGCTGACGTTTCGGGCCTAGACCCTTCATCAGAGAGGGGTCTAGGCCCGAAACATCAGCTTTTGTGCTCCTGAGATGCTGCTTGGCCTGCTGTGTTCATCCAGCCTCACATTTTATTATATTAGGTTAAAGGCTGAATTTTCTGACTGCATGTTCCTAGCTCCGAGTCTCACCAGAAGGGGGCACCCTTGGCCAACCATACATTTACCATCAAGTACGAAGCTGGATGAACACAGCAGGCCAAGCAACATCTCAGGAGCACAAAAGCTGACATTTCGGGACGAGACCCTCTCTGATGAAGGGTCTAGGCCCGAAACGTCAGCTTTTGTGCTCCTGAGATGCTGCTTGGCCTGCTGTGTTCATCCAGCTTCACACTTTATTATCTTGGATTCTCCAGCATCTGCAGTTCCTATTATCTCCCATTTACCATCAAGGACTCATTCACTTCAGTGAAGAGACAACAAAGTGCATCTAATCTACAGCACAGTCTATTGAGAGATAAGCGTCCATTATATTGTCTCAATTCTGGTATCGTTCCTGTGAAACATTTTCGCACTCCTCAATACCAACATGTTTGTATCATAATATAGAGCATCTCAGCATTGGTTTAGACTCGTGTTTATGCTCCTCACAACCCTCCTTCCATCCTTCTCCATCTAGTGCTATTATCAGCATAACCTCATATTCCATTCCCCCTCATGTAGCTTGCCCTTAAATGCATCCGTGCTATTGACTGCACTTGTCCTTGAGGTAGAGACTTCAACATGTTACTCACTGTATGGACAAAAGTCCCTCTGGAAGTTGAATTTTGCAGTATTATAATAGCTATCATGTTTTATGGGCCTCAGAAACGGAAACATCCCCTCTAAATGGGTCTCTATTTGGTTACACTTTAGCCTGCTCTTTTCCAGAGCATGAAGTCCCACTCTGTCCAGACTTTAAGTATATCCTGTCAGTCTGGCGTTGTCTTCATGAATTCTTATTAGGCCTTGTGATAACCCCGACAAGGTCCATGGGAAATCACTAACTCATCTCCTACTCTCCGTGAGTATGGGTTCCCATGGTAACAGGCATTGGCCAGCCCCTGGAACTCATCAACTAAGGTAGGAGTGATAATGGGAACTGCAGATGCTGGAGAATCCAAGATAACAAAGTGTGGATCTGGATGAAACAGCAGGCCGAGCAGCATTGCTGCGTTCATCCAGCTCCACACTTTGTTAACTGAGCTAGGAGGCCTGGGTTCAAGTCCCACCTGCTCCAGACATGCTGATTAAAGCAGACCTAGCATGCAATGTCTATCTATGCTCTCAATACCTTTAGAGTGAGGTGAGCACCAGGTAGGGAATGCAGTGCTTTATTCAACCAGCCCCCTGACTCCACTTTTATTTAGTCATTTCCCACTCTTCCTCCCATCTCACTTCTGATTGTTCACATTGCCCATAATGGACTTTGCATGTAAACTTCTAATTGGCTGCACAGGTGGTCACCGTTGGTGGTTAATTGTTGAAAACAAAAAAAAAGTTTTGCTGATTTGATGGTGGAGAAGTTGTTCAGTTGTGTAGGATAACACTTCTGGATACAAGAAGATAAAGCAGTCCCAAAGGGGCCTCAGGGTGTAATGTTAATGAGCTGAACGCTGAGGCAAGGGTTGAACCTGGGTTTCTAGCACTATGAGGTAGCAGTGCTAACCACTGGGCCATCATGCCATACATCGTTCCAAACCTGGCCCACTAAGGCTCAGAGGTAGGTTTGATTTCCTGATATAACCGTAGATTTTGACAAAAATCAAAACAGAAAACTTGTGATCAGAGACAATGGGAACTGCAGAGGCTGGATGAACACAGCAGGCCAAGCAGCATCTTCGGAGCACAAAAGCTGACCTGTTCTGAAGAAGGGTCTAGGCCCTTGAACGTCAGCTTTTGTGCTCCGAAGATGCTGCTTGGCCTGCTGTGTTCATCGAGCTCCACAATTTGTTATCTCAAAACAGAAAACTTGCCAGTTTATAAAATCTGATGTTAGAGTTGATAATAATAAGAATATAGAATGTGTCCCCTCAATTACCTTGGTAGATAACATGATCTTCAGCAGAAGACTCAGGTGATCCTTTAACTGTGATGAAACTCCAAGGATGCCTTTGGATTGAAAAAGAAAGAATATTTACATTTGCATAGCACCTCTTGCAACCAGACAATAAGACAATTATTGCAATTTACAGAGAGTGAAGCACTTTCTAAGTGTTGTCACTGTTGTAATATGGGAAATGTGGCTGCCAATTTGTATTCAACAAGATTCCACAAACAGAAATGTGGTAATGCTTGGCACTTCTTTTGTCATGTTGATTGAGGTTTAAATATTTCTGATGTATCCCAGGGGAACTTTCCTGTTCATTTTCAACTGATGCCATGGGATCTTTTACTTCTACAAGAGAGATTGGGCCCTCTGGTTCTACATCCCAACTCCAAGCCAGGGGAACATCCTTCCTCTATGTCTTCTGTGGAACTCTACACAAATTTAGTGTCCTTCATTAAGATTACCTCTCATTATTTTACACTCTAGAAAAAGATAGGCTGGCTTCACTCATAGAAAAATTCTGCCATCCGAGGAATCAGTCTTCTGAACCTTTGCTGCTCTCCCTCTCTAGCAAGTATGTCCTTCATTAAGTAATTGGACCAAAACCATACACGCGTTCTTCAAGTATTTCAAGCCCACCGACTCCCACAGCTACCTAGAATACACCTCCTCCCACCCACCCCCCTGCAAAAATTCCATCCCCTATTCCCAATTCCTTTGCCTCTGCCTCATCTGCTCTCAGGGTGAGGCATTCCACTCCCACACTACCCAGATGGCCGCGTTCTTCAAGGACCGCAACTTCCCCCCAACAGTGGTCGAGAATGCCCTTGACCGTGTCTCCCGCATTTCCCATAACTCATCCCTCACACCCCGTTCCCACAATAACCACCAAAAGAGAATCCCTCTCATCCTCACATACCACCCCACCAACCTCTGGATGCATCATCCAGCTCCACACTTTGTTATCCACAATACTTCAAGTGCAGTCTTCCTAATGCTCCATATAATTGCAGCAAGTCTTTCTGGGAAGGCCAACATTTCATGAGTCTTCCTAACTGCTTGCTGCACTTAGATGATGCCTTTCAGTGACTTATGAACGAGGGCATCCCAGTCCTATTAGTAATCAACACTTCCCAATCTGTCCTATTTCAGAAAGATTCCACATTTCCTTCTTCCCTCCAATCAAAGTGGACACTTCATATTTATCCACATTTCATCTGCTATGTTTATGCCCACTCAACCACTCTGTCCCAATCTCCTTCAATCCTTTTTTATATCCTCCTCACACTTCATCTTCCCCATGTTGTTTAATATCATCAGCAAATATGGAAATTTACATTTGATCCTCACATTCAAATCATTGAGGAACAGTTGGGTCCAAGCACCAAGCCTTTCAGTACCCCAAGAGCTCGAAGATTAAAATAATCTATTTGTTTTTACTCTTTGTTGCCTGTCGATTAACCAGTTTTCAATCCATGCCAGTTTATTGCATGTGTTCTTATTTTGTTTACTAACCTCCTGCATGGAATGGAACCTTATCAATAGCCTTCCAAAAATATAAATATACATCATTCACTAATTCCCCCTTATCTATTCTGCTCAATACATTCACAGAATTTGTCAAATATGGCTTCCCTTTCACAAACTCATGTTGACTCTGCCAGTCCTACCACTGTTTTCCAAGTGCCCAGTTTGGAATATACCTGTTACAACAGGTTCCAGCATCATTCCTCCCATTGATGTCAGGTCTGTAGTTTCTCATTTTTCTTTTCCCTTACTTAAATAGTGGGGTATTTGCTACCTTCCAATCTGCAGAAGCTGTTCTGGAATCCACAGAGTTTGGAAGATGATCACCAACACATTTGTTATATCTGTAGTTACAGAGATAGTAGGAACTTCCGATGCTGGAGAATCTGAGATAACGAAATGCGGAGCTGGATGAACACAGCAGGCCAAGCAGCAGAGGAGCAGGAAAGCTGATGTTTCATGCCTGGACCCTTCTTCAGAAGGGAAAGGTCTTTTTCTGAAGAAGGGTCTAGACCCGAAATGTCAGCTTTCCTGCTCCTCTGATGCTGCTTGGTCTGCTGTGTTCATCCAGCTCTATACCTTGTTATCTCTGTTATATCTATAGTTGCCTCTTTCAACATTCTGAGATGACAAAGTGAATGGACTGATCATTTTTCAGTCCCATAAACATTCCTGGGTACATTTTTTTACGAATATGAATTTCAGTTCCTCATTGTCACTAGTTCCTTCTCCAGTACTCCTGGGAGATTGTATCCTCCTCAGTGAAGACAGTGTGGCACTCTGTTAGCCTATTTTATATGCTCAAGTCTGCAGAATACAGCTGGCTCACAACACGTTCTGACTCAGTTGAGAGTACCACCAGCAAAGCCATAGCTGAAACTTAAATCCAAGGAGCTGGTTAAAGGCATATCTTCAGTGGGCAAAGACAAAATACTGCTTAAATTTACATGATCAAAATAAATATTTGCAAATATTAGAAACCAATTCCCTCAAATAGCCCTCAAAATTTAAACAAATATGAAGAATACAATTTAATATTAACTTGAGTTTAGATTAGATTAGATTCCCTACAGTGTGGAAACAGGCCCTTCAGCCCAACAAGTCCACACCGCCCTTTGCAGCATCCCACCCAGACCCATCCCCCTATAACCCACACACCCATGAACACTACGGGCAATTTAGTATGGCCAATCCACCTAACCTGCACATCTTTGGACTGTGTGAGGAAACTGCAGCACCCGGAGGAAACCCATGCAGACATGGGGGAATGTGCAAACTCCACACAGACAGTTACCTGAGGCTGGAATCATACCCGGGTCCCTGGTGCTGTGAGGCTGCAGTGCTAACCACTGAGCCACCATGGTGCCCCGATTCTAGTTTTGATGCATCTTCTGACTATGAAAACTTGGATAACTAAATATAATGCTGTCCAATTAGTGAAAAGATCTTTGATGAGGCAAGGTTTGTCTTACAGCTCTGTTTCCAGTCTGGTACATTTAATTTCTGAATAACCTGCTGAATGGGAACTATCGGATTACATTAATTAAATTATTAAACTTTACCAATCAAGACTCAGTGTCACATTGCCTCCCATCAGCAGACCACTTTACTTCTCTGATGATGTGATTATACAGGTCTTGCTGTCTATTTGCATTGTATCACTGCAGTGCTAAATGTTGGTGAACTGGAGTTATCACATGCCACACAACACAGTGAGCAAGTATTATCAACACTAACACTGGGATACACATCACACACTTACACGCAGCTTCAAGGGTAGCTCCAAGGAGTGGCAGAGATTTAAAGAATTTTCCGCTTGTTTTTTACAGAGGAAATTGCATATTGGGTTTGGCTGACCAGAAATATGCAAGGGACAGTTAACAGGGCTTCTAATCCGAAAAGATTTATATTTACTTGCATTTAGATTTTATTGTCACACACACTCGAGCACAGGAATATAGCAGTACAGTGAAAAGTGTACAATTGGCATTCTCTGGTGCCACCATAGAATACAAAAGAGGATTAAAAGCAGAAGCAGAAATAAATTAAACAGCCAAAAGAAAAGGAAATGTCCAGATCACTCCCCAGTCCTTGCTGCCTGAAGAACAAAGCCACGAAGCCTGGCCCTCAGTCTGTAAACACTCAGGTGTCCCTGGTCCCCACACGCTACCACAGCTGGAATGCCACCACCTCCACCATCAGGGACCTGGGCACAGCCACGGCCTGGATCCACCTCGCCGCCACTGGAGCCATGTCGCCATTTCTTCGGCGCCACCTTGTCACCACTGAGGTCATCGCCGCCATGAGGCCGCGCAGGGCTGATCTCGGCAACGCTGCTTCCACTAAAGCCATCGGGTCCTGTATTGGCTTCCAACTTGACACTTGGGCCAACTGTGCCGAAGCAGCCAGAGCCTTGCTCTGGCTTATGTTGCCGTCAGCGCTACCTCCTGGGACCACCATTTCAGCAAAGGATCCCATCGATACTGATCTCCCGGGAAGGGATCACTCCTGCTGCTGCAAACACTCCAGGATGGGAAGCTAATGAAGTTACTCAAATGTAAGGCAGACAGATTGCTAACATTTTGGACGTTTGAGAGCGGCTTGTGTTTGAAAGTGTAATGAAATTGATTCTCAGGTGATGCAAAACTAGGAGGAATAGAAGGAATGGGAGTTTAATGAAGATGCTGTGGAAATTCAGAGCTACTCATAAATATTTGCAAGTGGTCAGAATTACAAGAGGTAAGGTACAGATATATGTCAAAAAAAAATCAAAGGCAGTTAGATCTCAAAGGGAGTCTTGATGACAGGAATGGCCTTCTACCGTATTTATTGCTAAGATAAGGCATGAAAGAAAAGATGCTGGGCCAGAACACATTGCCTGTCCTTAGCTAGGAGGTGAGCCACCTTTTAACAACAACTGCTGTCCTTGGGGTATGGGTGCACATACATTGCTGTTAGAGAGGGAGTCCTAAGGATATTGGCCTGGGATTGGTGGAGGAACAGCAATATATTTCCAATTAGAAATTATTCCAAAAACCGTACTAAAGATCCCTCTAAGATTGCCCAATGCAGCAAGAGAAGCTGAACTTTTGTAGGAGGAAACATGAGTGAAGTCATTCGGATAAATTCCAATAAACTAACTATTCTCAATCCATTGATGAATAATGTTTGCTGTTGAGGACTTCCTGCCACCTTTCAACTATAATTATGAAAATATTAAGATTCTCTTGGAAAATGTGTGGATGACTGAGATAGATAAGTACACTAGGCTAGAATTACTGTTTGGCAGCTGAGACGAGGTAAATTGTCACATGTGATCAAGTCCATAAGACAATGAGTAATAGGAATAAAACTAGGCCCCTCAGCCCCTTGAGCCTAATTTGCCTTTCAGTAGGATCATGGCTGATCTGACATTCCTCACATCCATTTTCCTGCATTTCTCCCCACAGCCCTTGATTCTCCAACTGATCAAGAATCTATCTCAGCCTTCATATATAACAACTCTGCCCCCACAGCTGTCTGTCCAGAGGCTCATAACCCTCTGAGAGAAAAGAGTTTCTTCCTCAGAGATAATGGGAACTGCAGATGCTGGAGAATTCCAAGATAATAAAATGTGAGGCTGGATGAACACAGCAGGCCAAGCAGCATCTCAGGAGCACAAAAGCTGACGTTTCTAGGCCTGAAACGTCAGCTTTTGTGCTCCTGAGATGCTGCTTGGCCTGCTGTGTTCATCCAGCCTCACATTTTATTATCTCAGAGTTTCTTCCTCATCTGTTTTAAATTGGTGCCCCTTTATTCACAATGCACTCTGGTCCTCGGCTCTCTCATGAGGGGAAACTCCTCTTGGCATTTACCTTGTGAAGTCCCTTAAGAATGTTATGTTTCCAAATGCTTCTAAACTCTAGTGGAGAGTGCCAACCTGTTTATCCTTTGCCTATAAGACAATCCCTCCATAACAAGGATCATCCTAGTGAACCTTCTCTGAACTGCCTCTAATGAAATTATATCTTTCTTTAAATAAGGGGACAAAAATTGCTCACAATACTCCAGATGTGGTCTCACCACCACCTTATACAGCTGCAGTAAGACTTCCCTACTCTTATACTCCAACCCCCTTGAAATAAGGCCAACTTAAACTCCTATTTAACTCCTTTGCCATTTCCTTGTTGCCAAAAACACTCTTCATAGATTGATTTTTTTAAATGTGCACTTTGACCTTTCTCTTCCTTTCTTTATGTTTAAAGAATGCGCTCATTGTCAGTTTTTATATTCCTCACTAGTTCGCCCGCTTAACTTACTTTTTGTGTCTTTATTATCCTCTTAATCCTCCTTTGCTGTATTCTGAATTTATCCCTGTTTTTGGGGCTATCACTGACTTTAGCCTCATATTCTGCTTTTCAAGTCAAGGCATTAAAATTCACCAAGTAGTCAATTTTACTTTATGATTTAAGATTTCTTTTCCCAAAAAATATACACGTTTTAACATGTTTTACCTGAATCCGAGGTGTCTGAAGTACTTGCTCCCCAGCTTTGACAGTACATTTTTGGCAAAGTCATCCAGAAGAGTTGATCCCTCATCATTCACAGCTACTGAAATGATCATGCCTTCCTTTACTCTGTCCAGGTACTCAGCAAGCCGTTTACTTTCATCTTTGCTTTTATATGTATCAAATCTGCATTTTTTAAAACAAACAAAGTACTTAATTTGTGGACATGGTATTAAAGTCATCAATCATCTTGAGGGTAGCTAAGAACAGAATGTACGGAGTTTAAACCCAACAAGAAATCCATCAGTGTTATGAGTACACACATGCCAAACAGATGTAAATCAACGTCACATGTCACAGGAGCAGTAGCAGTTGCTATTACTCCCTTTTGAACATTGGAGAGAAGATGTTGTATCTTTTATATCTCTCAGAGCTCTGTAAGGATGACACAGAGTGACCTGATGGCTCAGTGGTCAGCAGCGCTGCTTCACTCTGCCAGGCACCTGGGTTCGATTCCTACCACTGACAAGCGTCCATTTGGAATTTGCATGTTTTCCCTCTGTCCGTGTGGGTTTGCTTTGGTTTGTACCCACAATCTAACAATCTGCAGGTTAGGTGGAATGGCCTTGGGAAATGTAAAAGTAGGGTGGGGGATGGGTCTGGGTCGGATGCTCTTCAGAGGTTTGGTGTAGGCTCAATGGGCTGAATGGCCTGCTTCCACGCTGTACAGTTTTTATGGCACGAGCTTCTATGTGTGCAACAGGTTTTATTCATAATGCTTTAAAATGCCTGCTCACCTTTCAACTTCAGCTTCCGAGACTTTCTGCAGTTTGTTTGCCTGTCTGAGTGCACACCCCAAGCTTAACCAATGAGTCACAGTAAGCATCGATAGTAAACAGATGCAATTAATCAAATGTAAAACATTAGAACACTACAGACAGGCTAGAAAGCTCAACAGAGTGGTTTGATCATACCTATCCGAGTGGACAACCTCTCCAATCTGGTTAATGACGTGCACTATGATTCCTCGGTGGCCCCAGCTTCTTTCAAAGTAGTAGCCACCTTCACTCATCCCACCAGGATGGAGGGTGCTATTTAGAAACGTCCAGGACAGTTTGTGAGCACCATGAAGTTCAAGTGTCCCTCCTCTACTAACTCCAATATATTTCAACCCAAAGTAGCTGTGAAGTCCTTCTGTTTCTTTATCCGACCTACAAATAGGGTATAACAGAGGTGAAACTCATAGCTGCATGGCACTTAAAACAAGAAAAGAACAAGCCTTTAGTATTCATAAGCTATTTGGGAAAGATATTTTGAAGCTGTGCTCCAAATGTTTAAGTAATTTTAACTTATAACCAAAAGTTGGAGGTTTTCTCAATTTCCTCCTTCAGAAGTCGCTCACTGTTTTAATTCTCAGTGAAGTTAATGAATGTCAAAATTGGGAGATAAGTGTAAGAACTTCTGGATCAATATTGTCCATTTTACACTTCATGGAGGTTTGAGAGGTCTGTTGTTACGATTCAAGTAGGAGCCAACATAACCAACATGGATAATTTTTAAAAATTATTAATTCATGGGATGAGGGTGTCACTGGATAGGCCAGCATTCATTGCCCATCACTAATCGCTCAGAGGGCAGTTAAAAGTCAACCATATTGCTGTAGGTCTGGAGTCACATGTAGGTCAGACCAGATAAGGATGTCCTGAAGGACATTAATGAATTAGATGAGTTTTTCCAACAATCGATAATAGATTTGTGGTCATCACTAGATTCCTACTGCTGATTCTTTAAAAAATTTAATTCAGATTCCACCATCTGTCATGGCAGAATTTGAATGCAGGTCCCCAAACATTATCTGGGTCTTCAGATTCATGGTCCAGCGAAAATACCACTAGGCCATCACCCCAGTGAGTGCATTGATTTCTGCACCCAAATTTGTGTGGTTCCTGATTAGTGAAGGTCCATGCTGCTAATTTGGAAAAACTACTCCGTACAGTACTGACCTGCCGTATAAAATGATGTTGACATCATTCTGAAATGGGCAGTCTTCACTGCCAATGTGCAATTCCCCACCATCTTCAATAAGAATACTCCGTGTACGAAGAATGATAGTTTCCTCATTGCCGTCTGAAATGACCAGTTTTCCTGCAGGAGGAGATAATGAACAAGTAACACATAGCAGGAATCATGGGCGGCTCATGTGATGTTACAGTTGACTAAGAGGTCATTCAGCCCATCAATGATGTGCGTATGTCTCACAGCTATCTAATGCGCCCAATTCCACACAATCATTTAAATCACTTTCGAAATTCTGGTATTCGAAGGGTGCAAACAAAGACTTCCACTAACACAGAACTGCTGATTTAAATTATTGGGACTATTCACTGGGAGGGTATGAAGATGGTCTGATGCCTTTTCTGATTTTATGGTGTGGTTTTGCACAATATTGGAATAGGGGCTTATTTTTAAGGTGCAGACTTAATGGGCCAAAGGGATGTTTTCTGTGCTGTAGACCTCCATGGCTCGATGATAAAGATTGTGTTCGTTGTTAACACTAAGCACCCACGCAGAAACACAAAACAGCAACTGCCAGGAACAAAGATGGCACTTCTCGTGTACTAGCCATGATCGAATGGCGGAGCAGACTCAATGGGCCAGATGGCCTAATTCTGTCCTTTATCTTAAGATAATCTCACTGCAGAGTCATAAAGCACAACACTCAACTATTCAAAGCAAGGAAATTAATAAAGGTACAAGTAGGTTTTTATTGTGAAAATAGGATCATTTCCAGTACAGCCAGCCTTCTTTGGGACTTTGTGGCTTTGGGAGGGGAAGAAAGGTGAGGCAGTACAAGTAGGTAGGTACTGAGGAGATCTACTGCCCAGAACTCCATTCTGTCAGCCTCACTCCCCCTCGGTTCCAGCCTCCAAGGCCTTAGTGAGAACTGCAGCACAGGCTCAAACTCAGCCAGCAGCTCATCGCAACCAGCTGATGTCACCAGTCCCATCTGCACAAGAGCTGGTGACCATCTTCTCAGCCATTTTGGTTTCTGGAGTAACCACAACGCTTTTTTTATCCCGCGCCAAACGCAGGAAATTCAGTACCACAGTGACACATTGTCTGGCTGTCAGCTTATCTTCAAATTGGCATTGAGACATGTCCCAGGCTTCTAACAGTGTGTAACATTATTAGAGCACCAATGGTGCCATTTTGAAGTTCAATACATCAATTCACGTCACCTCACAGCCTCGAACAGTAAAACATTTGAGAATAGCAAGAAGGATGCCATTCACCACCCTCAGCCTCTTCCCATGGCACCAGCACCATTTAAACAGTTTTCATCACACACTCAAGGGATGTGGCCTGGGCAGCATTTATTGCTCATCCCTAACTGCCCTAGAGAATGTGGTGGTGAGCTGCATTCCTCAACAACTGCAGTCCATTTGCTGAGAGGTAGACCCGCAATGCTGTCAAGAAAGGAGTTCCAGCAACAGTAAAGAAACAACAATATATTTCCAAGTCAGGATGCTGAGTGGCTTGGAGGGGAACTTGTAGGTGGTAGTGTTCCCAAACATCTGCTCTTGTCCTTCTAGATGGAAGGTACTGTCTAAGGGGCTTTGATGAGTTGTTGTCACACACATTGTAGATAGTATTGAATGACTGTTTGTGGATGTGGTGCTATCATCAGGCTACCTTGTTCTGGATGTGTCAAGCTTCCTGAGTGTTGTGGGATCCACAATCATTCAGTAAAATTAAGACTAGTCATCAAAATCCTGATCTGTGCCAAGTTCTGGGGAATCAGGAGTTGAATTACTTGCTGCTGAATTCTGGGCCTCAATCTGGGTCTTATATGGGGAGCCCAGACAGTTTCTGGTCAGTTGTAACTTCAGGATGTGGATAGTGGGTGGGGGAGGGGCGATGCTCCAGCCATGGCAATGTCCTTAATTGTCAAGGGGCAATGGTTGAGATGGTCAATGCCCAGCACTTGTGTGATGTGAATATTACTTGCTAATTATTGTGTCAATCTTGATGTTGCCCAGCATTCTATTTGCTATATTTGGACACAGATTGCTTCACTATTAGTATTGCCATTGGTGCTGAAATTTATGCAAACATTTTCAGCTCTGACCTTATGGTCCAGGGAAGTTTAATATCTGTGATGCTGAGGACTTCAAAAAGTGACCAAGCAAAATTGTCCAGTTGACACTTCTGGCTGAAGACGTTTGTAAAAACATCAGCCTTGTGTTTTGCTGAAATTGGTGCCCTTGACCTCTCTCATTATTGCTGATGGAGATATTTGTCGAGCCTCTTCTGCCATTGAGTTATTGATTGTCTATCATCAATTATGAACTGGATGTGGAACTACTACAGAGCTTAGGTTTGATGCTTTGATTCTGGGATCGCATGGGACATCAATTGCAGGCTGCATCCAGTATTTGACACACAGGTAGTATGGTTTGGTAGCTTCACCAGGTTGATACCTCATCTTCAGGTATGTCTTGTCCTGGCATGCCCTCCTGCACTCTCTCCGAACCATGGCTGATGATCCCTAGGCCTGATAGTAATGGTTGAGTGGGGGATATGCCAGGCCATGAGGTTGCAGATTGTGCTGGAGTACAATGTGATGACCCACAGCACTTCATGAATGCCTGGTCTGGGTTGTTAGATTTGTTTAAAGTCAAACCACTCAACATAGGGGTATTGCCACACAATGAGGTCATCCTCACTCCAAAGGTGGCACTTTTTCTCCAAAAGAAATGTGCAGAGGTCACTCTTACTGATAACATCATAGACAGACTCATCTGTGGCAGGCAAAATGGTGAGGATGAGGGTCATTTTCACATTTCCCTTTTGCTGGTTCCCTCACCAGCTGCTGCTATGTCCTTTAAGGCTGAACTAGTTAAGTGAATGGTAGTGCTGTTAGTGGGGTTATTAAGTGACCCTTCCCCACCCCCAGCTAGAGTGTTCAGGTACACTGCTGGTGTTTGCTGGTTTTTGGAATTGTTTTGAGTTGCTAACATACCTTTGGA
Source organism: Stegostoma tigrinum (assembly GCF_030684315.1). Lineage (NCBI taxonomy): Eukaryota > Metazoa > Chordata > Chondrichthyes > Orectolobiformes > Stegostomatidae > Stegostoma > Stegostoma tigrinum. The sequence goes on along the minus strand of NC_081386.1, from coordinate 4,354,819 downwards.
GCAGAACAGTGCCTGGAATATGGCTCAGCCCCAACTTGAAGAATTCTGGATGTGATTATACTGAGAAACTCCCATGTGCTGCAAACAAGCTGTTTGCAAAGCAAGGAGGAGGAGGGGAAGATGGGCCTCTGCAGGAGGATATACCCACTCACGGTCCACAGGAAGCAGCTATCCAACTACAGACTCAAGGACAAACAAGGCATTTGTCATCTCGGCTTCACTGAAACCTGCCACCGGCTGCAACCTAAGAGCAAGGAGCAGATGGCATTGTCACCATGACAACCACTTTATAATAATCAGGCTCTTTCCAAGGCTGGAGCAGGAGGCGTTTGCAACATCTCGGCAGTCTGCTGCCCACTGCTTCATGCAGCATGTCTCTGAGGCTCTAGGTTCCAGGAGAATGGAACGCATTGGGATGGACAGAAGCAGGCAGATTGAGCTGCAGGCTTTACAGGAACAATAGGCCCTACTGGGGGCATAGCTGCATGCAGCCCAGTTTGTGGGTGTTGCAGTGTCAACCCCGAGATGCTGTACAATCAAAGAGGAAGCCACTTCCTCAATGTGAGTGGACACAGAGCCTCATGCTGGTCAATGCCAGCTTTCCTGGTGGCATTCAAAATGGCTTCATCCTGTGGCTCTTCACATACTGTCTGTGTTTCAGCTACAAATCCCAACGGTACAGGTGACTACTCGATGAAGCCCTCTGGGTGACAATGGCTCTGGTACCCAACGCTGTCTCAAATCAACATCACGTATACTCTGCCCATGACCCTGCCTCTGCTCCCTCCTTTGCCAGCAGTAAAAGCTGCGCTGCCACAAACAGTATGGCACAGTAGATCAGTGGGATGCTGAACCCTTTGCCTGGGCTCATTTGGAGGACCCCTACTGTACTTAGCACAGCACCAATCAGGATTCTTGTAGCTTACTGCATGTGGCACCATGTGGCTACCATGGGTCCCAGGTCTTCGTGCCAGCTGCATGGTGAGCTGCTAAGGAAGAGGAGGAGGGAGAGGGGAGGAGTCAACAAATGCTGATCTAGCCAGTCCACGAACCCCTCCTTCTACTGATGGAGCCAGTAAATCCGCCCCATTTCCACATTCAACTCTAATTCCACACCTGCCCTGTTCCAGTGATGGCACCAGTTTGGCAACAATACCAACATAAAAGCCACCACAGAACAAACATTTCAGCAAAGTTTAAAAACTAAAACACATCATATCGCAAACTGAGGTCAACCAATCAGCCTTGTGTTGCCTGGCTTCCATGAGTCTCTCTCGGACGTAGTGTTGCTGGGTAGTGTTATCCCAATGGCTGCAGCTTGGTTGGGGGTGGATGGGAGAAGTCTGTGACTTCCATTGGGTGGTTGGGGAATGCAGAGGGACCTGTAGGTCATCCTTAAGCAGCTTGAGGCCCTGGCATTAGACTGAATCATCTTGCCATGGGTGGCAGCAGACTCAGTTGCCTGGTTGGCAAGAAACAGCAGCACATTGCATCCTTTCACGCTAAGAGATAAGAGGTTTGGGCTCCACACTCCTGTGTGCCTGCTCCCCATGGCTGGAACTTTACAAACCTGGTAATCTGGTGGGGGGCAGCAAGTTGGCTGCTAGTTCCATGCAGAAAGCCCTCATCTAAGTAGATGTTGGATCTGTTCAGCTGGACGAAGTGGTGAGGTGTTGGAGGAGGATGGTGTGGTCACTGTGTCAAAGAGAGCTCGGGATGGATGAAGCAGGATAATCTGTGGCTTTGAAAAGACTTGCTTTGGTGTTGTACTGGGGTGAAACTCCACCAAGTGACCGAAAGAGGGAGCGCCAGGAAAAGCTGGCATGGATTGGGGAGGTGGCATCATGTCAAAGTTCTCTGGCAGGGAAGGGGTGTTACCTTGCAAGAGCTGTGCTTTGAGGCATGGGGGTGATAGTGGCAGATTGAAAGGGAGAGGGGAAATCTGTAGAAAACAAAACTGTACCAGCTAACATGGAGATCAGTAGGAGAATTGGGTGGTCAGCAGTTTGGAGAAATAGGGTCAAGGGAGCAGGAGATGAATCTCAAGACATTGGAGAGGATACAAGGGGAGATGGGAGAGGAACTGGAGAGAGAGGTGAGGAAGTTTGGCTCAGTAAGCTACGGGAGCAGCAGAGGTAGTTGACAGGATGGAGTCAGTGCCAGTGAGTCCATAATTTGCTTGCCCTTGTGGCTGATGGGGGCAGAGCAGGGGAAAGGTGTTAGAGAAGATGGTGTGCAGTCAAGAAAAAAAAGTTTGTATTTAAGGATAATCACTGTGACCAATTATTAGGAGAATTGGTGGTGGTGAAGGTGGTTTTGATGCATTGAGCCATGTGACAGTCTCAGGTTCCAACAGGAAATGGCATTTGAAGTTGGTTGCACTGACCACATTCAATAACAATTTGCTTGCTGCTGCTTTGGAAATCCTGACACACATCTACCTCCATACCCATGTTGGATCTTGCTCAATTTTGTTGTAATTTGAAAAGTAAAAGGTACAGAAGCATGTTCTGAACAATCTAATTCACAATTTACAGTCACACTAGTTATATGAATCCCAAAGGGCAAAGTTTTTATTTTTTTTTATTCTATAGTATGAACTAAAAAAACTCCCTTAAAGCCTTTAAGAAGTTGTTAAAACGTACCTCCATCAAAGATGCGAATAGAATGGACTGTAGCAGAAGACGACAGCAGCAGTTTCCGATTGTGTCCAACGTTCACTCGATGTTCCTTATTGTGGCCGGGATTCCAGAGGTGGAGATCTGGGTCCTGGTCAGGACAAGCTTTTTAACACAAAACAGATTGCCATTAGTTCATAATCCAGCATTCTCAATATGTAATACAGAACCGGGCGCATAACCCATCATCCTTAATCCAGAACATGCCTGTGTCAGACAGGTTTGCACAAGTATGTACATGCACACTGAGTAAGCTAATCATTCATTGAAGCTGTCTTTGCTCTGCCATATTCCTTTCTTCATTTTATCACCTACTCCTTGGAAATTCATTATCATGGAATACAGTTTGGGAGCAAGCCATTCAGCCCATCGAGTCCACACCAACCCTCTGAAGAGCATCCCACCCAGAACCAACCCCAAACACTATACCTATAATGCTGCATTTCCCATGGTTAGTCCACCTGGACACAATGGGCATATTAGCATGACCAATCCACCTTATCTGCACATCTTTGGACTGTGGGAGGAAACTGGGGCTCCTGGAAGAAACCCTTGTAGATACAAGGAGAATGTGCAAACTCCACACAGACAGTTACTCGAGGGTGGAATCTAACCTGGGTCCCTGGTGCTGTGAGGCAGCAGTGCTGAAGATTCAGCTGCTGTGCTGCCTAAAATTATCTTGATGTAACTGTGGTAAGTCTATTTCAATGAGCAAAATGTCTTGGACAAAATGTAATCTCTGCTTTGCAGTTAAAAAGTTTATTAGACCTGCTTGAATCATTGTGGAATTGTTCTAATCCAAAGATTAATGATCATGTAAATGTTATTAATTTGCTTCCTACTTCAGTATCCAGAAACTGAGCAAATAATTGCGAATAGTGAATTAACAATTGGACAAAGGGCCTGTGTACGCAGGGTAGTGAAATCATAAATTGGTAGCTAGGACAAAGAGGCCCTCCTCATTTCCCAATGGTGAAGCCTTCAGACAATTTTCATGGCTTTAAAAAAAAAAGTCAGAATAGCTCCTTTCACAGATTTTTGTAATTTAAATGTAAGTCCTGTGCTTCAGACACAAACAAAGAATGTTTATACTTGTCGAAATCTCTGATGTCATCATGATTGGATGGTTCCGAACTATTTCTGACAAGCAATCTCTCTCTTTGCTAATCCTAGAGAGGGGACGGGAGGTGCAGAAGAAGCTGGGACATTTTTTATACAGCCTAGGCAGCTGAGGGGTGACCTTATGGAGGATTGTAAAATCATGAGGGACATAGATAAAGTGAATAGCCAAGATTTTTTTCCCTAGGGTGGGGGAGTTCAAAACAAGACAGTACATTTTTAAGGTGAGAGCGGAAAGATTCAACTGTGGCCTGAGGGGCAACTTCTTCACACAGAGGGTAGTTCATATATGGAATGAACTGTCAGAGAAAGTGGTAGATGCAGGTATAGTTACAATATTTGAAAGACTTTTAGACAGGTACATGGATAGGAAAGGTTTAGAAGGATATGGGCCAAATGCAGACAGGCGAGACTTGTTTAGTTTGAGAATCTTGGTTGGCATGGACAAGATGGACTGAAGTGTCTGTGTCTGTGCTGTATGACTGTAAGTGGCTGATTGTCGGGAGTAATTCAATCTGAGTCCTGTATATTTAGTGATATTCCAAGCATCCATCCCTACTGCAAAATAAAAAAAAAGTTAAAAGATATTGAGAAGTGAGAAGAAGGACCCATTTGGTTTATTATAAGGGCGTTATTAAGACCATAAAATATTGGAGCTGACTTAGGCCATTTGTTGCATCAACTCTGCTCCACCATTCAATGAGATCATGCCTGATCTGATAATCCTCAACCGAACTTTCCTGCCTTTGCCCCACAATCTTTACTAATTTAAAATCTATCCGTCTCAGCCTCGAATATATTTAATGACCCAGCCCTGACAGCCCACTGCGGTAAAGAATTCCACAGATTGGCTACCCTCTGAGAAAAGAAATTCCTACGCATCTCTGTCTTAAATGGGTGATCCTTATTCTGAGATTTTGCCCTCTGGTCCTAGACACTCCCAAAAGGGAAAACATTCTTTCTGCATCGACTCTGTCAAGTCCCCTAAGAATCTTAAAGTTTCAATCAAGTGACCCCTATATTCATCTAAATTCCCAGCTTTTTCAACCATATGACACTTGCTCTGTAGCTAAGGTAAACCTAGTGAGCCTTTTCTGGACTAACTAAGTAACCATTCTGCTACAGCAAAGTCATGTTTTTAAAAAAGGGCAAATTTACAGTTTGAAGTCTCATAGCGTGGGAACTAGGTAATGGGCAGCAGATTGGCATATCTTTCATACCTTTCAGCACTCGCCATTGGTTCCAATCAAAACCAATCCCCAAATGATGGAAAAGCATCTTCTCCAGGTGCTTTCCAGGCAGGTACTACGTGAAATCAACCTATACAATCTCAATCCATTTTCTAGTGAGAATCTTTGAAGCATAAATTTCAGCTGATTGCTCCTCCATAAGAGGAACACCACTCTCTTGCCAGGCCTACATCACTGCCTTTACTTCACAGCCCTGCCAATCATCTTCCTACACAAAATCATCCAATTTTCCTTTATAACGCATTATTGAACCTACCGCCCCTGCACCCTAGACCCTCACCACTCCCAATATGAAAAATACTTTTCCACACACACCATCTACTTTTTCAGCATCTGCCTTGTATCAGTATCCTCTGGTTCTTGATCCTATGCCACACTGTTCTCTCTCTCTGCCTTTCTCTCTTTCTATGTGGATAGATTCTGATCACATTCAATTTTGAGATTTATCAAATCTACTTTTAATCAGAACACAACAACAAATCACAGCAGCTGCTGGAAATTTTAAATAAAAACAGTAAATACTTGGAATACTCAGATCAGGCAGCAACTGGGAAGTTAAAAACAGAGTAAAGGTTTCAGGCTTGAGATTTTGAACTCCAATGAAAGTCAGAGTTGAAATGTTTTTCTCTTCACAAATGCAGCTTTACCTTCTCTCAAGCTTCCCTTTTCCAAGATGGTCTTCATCCTTGGAGCTATCCACTCCAATCATTTCTGTGACTTCCCTAAGGCTTCCCACTGCTTCCTTAAATTTGATGCCCCAATTGTCCAGTTGAGGTTGAGCTAGTGTTTTATGAAGGTTTGCCATAACTTGCTTGCTTTCATGCTCTATGTTCCAATGTATAAAGTTTATGTTCCTATGTAGCTTTTTTCTACCTTCCCTGTCACCCTCGAAGATGTGAGCATTTATAACCCCAGTTCTCTCTGTCCATCCTCCCTTCCTCCTTGTTCTTCTTCCCAACATGTATCAAATCACTCTTGTCTGCATTGAATTTCTTCAGGCACGTCTGCCCATTTCCACAAGCCTGTCTATATCATTGTGAAGTCTATCCCTTTCCTCCTATCAGTTTACAAAACTTCAAAGATTTTTAAAATTGGTTTTTAAAATTGTGTTTTTCACACTCAAAGACTGATGATTAATATATACCAAGCAAACAGTGCTGCTGGTACTGAGCCCTGGGAATCCTCCTTAAACATACATGCATCCAGCCTGGTAACCAAACCACTCTGTTTCCTGTCACTCAGCCAGCTTTGTATCCATGCTGTCTCTATAATTCTACGATTGCTGACAAATCTGTTATAGGGCAAATCGACAAATACCTTTAAGAAGTCTATTTAGGCTGTATCAAACACATGACCCCTCTTTCAGCCTCTCTGTTAACTCATCAATAAACTCAATAAAGGATTCAATTAAAGAATTTCCATAGCCACTCGCTGGGTAAAATGGTTACCACCATGCCACAGTTGCCTCTTTGGAAAACCATCTTAAATCAATGTCCTCTGGTTCTCTAATCTTCCACAATTTCTCCAACTGTTTTAAAGGGGATGCCATTGAAGGTGGCGAGATAGGTGGAGACGGCAATTAATAAAGCATGGAGTGCCCTTGACTTTATTAATAGGGGCATGCAGCAGAAGACAAAGGAGGGTATGTTGAATTTATAGAAGACACTTGTTAGACCTCAGTTGGGGTATTTTGCACCATTCTGGGTGCCACATTATAAGAAAGACATGAATGCATCCAAGAGAGTACTAAGGGATTTACAAGAATGAGAAACTTCAGTCATGCAAATAGATTGAAAAGGTTGGGACTGTTCTCTTTGGAGAGAAAAAAGGCAGAAGGAAATCTGATAGAGGTTTACAAAACCATGAGCAAACTTGATAGAGTAGATAGGGAGAAACTGGTCCCACTCAAATGAACAGAACGAGGGGGGCGGGCGCTTGGTTTAAGGTAATGTGCAATGAAGCAAGTGTGATGTGAGAAAATACCTGTTCACACAACAAGCATTGTCTGGAAATGTGGTGGAGGCATGTTCAATTGAAGCATTGAAGAGGTGATTATTTGAATAGAAATGGTATGCAGGGATGTGGGGAAAATGCAGGAGATTGGCATAGAACCAGTGCAAACATGATGGGCCAAATAGCCTCTTTCTGTGCTGCAGCTATTCTGTCATATAGTCTCTGTCTAGACCTCTCAATTTTGAACACTTCCATTAAATAATCTGTACATACCCACATGACTGTCAAATTGTTGTGTCTAATCTTTTTCTCACCAATAAGGTTAAACCATGTTGCTGGGTTTACCTTTAGACATTTTTTTTTGAACAAAGGTGTAACATTCATGATTCTCCGGTTTTCTGGCACAAACTCTGTTACCTGAGGAGGATGAGAAGTTTATGGGCAGCATCCTCCACAGCATCCTTCGTTCTTATTTCTCTCAACATCAGCTGACTCATCCCCTTTGGTTCTGGTGGCTTGTCCATTTTAAGTACAGTCAGCCTTTCTAATACCTTCCTTTGTCCATTCAGTGAATGGTGAAGCATTTTATATTTTGCTTTGTCAAGGAACAAAGTATTATAATTGTCATCTCTCAGCCACGTCCTCTGCCTCTGAATTTATTCCCTTAATTGATTCTGCTCTTCCCTCTTACCACCCTTTGATTGTTTATAATTTACAGGAAATTTTAGTATTTCTTATATATAAGCTGTCCTTATCCTGGTAGGCCAGTTAAATAAACAGGCAGTGGTAGCAAGCAGTTAGGAAGGCAAGTTGTATGTTGGCTTTCATTGCAAGATGATTGGAGTTCAGAAGTAGGGATACCTTACTGCAGTAATTTAGGGCCATGGTAAGACTATAGCTGGAATAGTGTGTGCAGTTTCGGTCTCCCTACCTAAGGCAGGATATACTTGCCACAGAAGGAGTGCAGTGGAGGCTGATACACAGGATGGCAGAACTGTCCTGTGGGGAAAGATTGCTTTCACTGGGCAGGTATTCACTCGAGATTGTTGGCGCTCACTAATGAGTCTGATTGTCCACCAAGAAAATCCCATGTCGCTGGTGACGGGCTCTGAGGCTCCTTATGTGGCTGAAGACCCCAATCCTAGAGCCATGTTTGCAGGAGGTGGAGTTGGTCTCAGTTCTTTAGATCATTGGCATTCCTTTCTCCAGTTCCTTTTCCATACTTCATCTTGCTGTCAGGTGGTTGCAAAGAATCGTGTCCCTTCACACAAGAGTTTATTCCAAATTGATTTCTTCTGAATGAGGGTCTCCCGTGCATTAACGGTTATGTTGCATTTCTTGTGGGAAGCCTCCATGGAGTCTTTGAAACCCCTCCCTTGTCGTCTTTTCATTCGAATACCTTCCTTGAGTTGGTTGAAGATGATTTGCTCCAGTAGTTGAAACCCAAGTATCCTAAACACAGAGCTAGACCAGAGGAGTTGGTTTTTGATGATCATGGCTTTGGTGTGGTACTATTATTTGCTTCAAGGATACTGATATTAGTACGTATGTCCTCCCAGCTGATGTGGAAATTCCTTCTCAAACAACATTACATCGCAATGGTTCTGAATTGGCATCTACATATAGTACAAACATTGAAGTCATATGAAGATTTGAAAGGATAACTGCCTTACATGTAAGGACCTTGGTATCAGCACAAAGATTTAAGACTATTATCCTTTTATGTCTGAACGTGATGCTTGCAGATTGGATACAATGTTGAATATCTCTGCTCAATGTCAGCCTTAGATGACAGGTAGCTTCCTAAGTTGGGGAAATGTTCCACCTTTGGGAGGATTTTTCCATTGATCTTAACAGAGGAATGGGCCAGAATTTGATTTGGAATTGGTCCAGAACAAGCTTCCCAGCGGTGTGGACATTGTCAGCAGGATAGACGGGAAACATTTTAACCTCAACCAGTTAAAATCCAAAAAATAAGTGTATCCAGAGTTCAGAAGATAGAGAGGGCATCTGATTGACACACTATGTGCAAGGAGGATATTTCCCCATGTTAGGAAGTCCTGAACCAGGGGCCACAGTCTCAGAGCACAGAATCGGTCATTTAGGACTGAGATGAGGAAACAGTTCTTCACGCAGAGGTTGATCAAGCCGTTGAATTCATTATCACAGAAGCTGGTATATTCAAGAAAGTGCTTGATTAATTTTTAGACAAAGGCATCAAAGAATATGGAGAGAAAGCAGGAATGAGGCATTAAAAGAGAGGATCAGCCATGATCATATTGAACAGTGCAGCAGAGTTCAAAGGGCCAAGTGGCCTAATCCCACTCCTAGTTTCTACATTTTCCTACGACAGATGTTCAGCTAACTAATCTGCAGTTTCTTACTATCGGCACTAATTCTTTTTTAAACACAGGAGTCACATTTGCTGTTTTACCAGCCCTTCTGCATCATCAGAATTGTGAAAATTTAAAATCAACACATCAACAGTCTCATGAGCCAGTTCTTTTACCATTTTAAGATGAAATCCAAAAGGATTTTCTCGCCTTCTCCTTTGAGTAAAGGAGTTGGGACATAATGTTGAGGTTGTAGAGAACATTGATAAGACTTCTTTTAGAATACTGTGTCCAGTTCTGGTTGCCCAGTTATACGAAGGATATTATTAAGCTGAAGAGGGTTTAGAAGAGATTTTCCAGGATGTTGCCGCGTATAGAAGATTTGAGTTATAAAGAAATGCTGGGCAGGCTGGGACATTTTTCATTGGAGCGTAGAAGGTTGAGAGGTGACCTTGTAGAAATTTCTATCGATAGAGTTAATACTAGTTGTCTTTTCCCTAGGATGGGTGCTTTCAAGAATAGGGGCACATTTTTAAGGTGAGAGCAGAGAGATTTTAAAAGGACATGAGGGGCAAGTTTTTACACACAGAGGGTGGTTTGTGAATGGAATGAACTTCCCGAGGAAGTGATGGTTGTGTGGTCAATTACAATGCTTAAAAGGCACGTGGAAATGTACATGAATAGGAAATGTTGAGGGATATGGAGCGGAACAGGCAGGTGGGACTAGTTTAGTTTGGGATTCTGTTTGGCATGGACTGGTTGGACTGAAGGGTCTGTTTCCGTGCTGTATGATTCTATGACTTAGAAACTTGAAGGACCACAGCTCCAAAAGTTTGCTCAGTCCCATTTGTCTGGTGTTTGTAAACTTTTTTTAGTTCATCCCTCCCTTTCACTTTGTGATTTACGGTCATTCGTGCTCCCTCTTCGCAGGAGTGATCCAATTAATCTCCCTACATTGCCCTTTCCTTAAAAATTGCTCCTTTCTATATATAAATCTAATTCCTTTCAAAACAAGAGAGAATAATTACTCAAACTGCAGCAATATCAGGTTCAGAAAGAAAGAATTGATGTTTATGTAGTTTTCATAACCTCAGCCTATCACAAAATACTTCACAGCCAATGGAACATTTTTTGAAGTATAGTCAATTACATGTAGGGAAATGGAGCAGTCAATTTAAACACAGCAAGGCCTCACATACGACAGTATGATAAATGACCAAGTAATTTATTTATGCTGGTGTTGGCTGGGAGGTAAACATTGGTCAGAACATTTGGAAGTCTGACTGCTTTTCTTTGAATGGTGTTCTGGTAATTTGAATATACACCGTGGCTCACCTGACCACGTAGAATTCTTTCAGTACCACACTGTTGCAACAGCCAAGACTTACATGCTGGGAAGGGGAGTTTCGAATCAAATTTGTACGATTTACATAGGCCAAAAATTAAGCAACACCACTTATACCAACATTTCTGATTCTTCACATACCTGCAAATAATGCAGGGAGGTTTAGGATGAGGAGGCACCCAACATTGTAGAGTAGATGTGACAACATCATCATCTTTGTGCTTCACCTGGCTCCAGGTATTGTGAAAATTCCAGTCACTAGATGTATCTGTTACTGGCTGATCATTCGCTCCCGTACATCTGGATAAAAACAATTAAAAATAATTTGTTACCAAATGAGAAATGTGATTTTTAATAGCCTGTTCATGTTACATTTCATTGAGGTGTTATATTTGGAATTCTAACAAGAATGGATTGATATGGATGTTTAAGAAAATGTTTAAAATTTTGAAGCATTCATTATAAGCGATTCTTAGGCCCAACCCCTAGGAAGTGCAGGCAGCAGCAATACAAATTGTGAATAACAGTACAAGCATAACATGACATCTTCAACTCTCACTCAAAAAAATTTTAATGTCAAGTCTCACATGAGGGACCTTCAGGTCCCTCTCCAGTCATAGGTCAATGCAGTGTTAGGGACATTACAGTGAACTTGAGATATCAACATGGCAAAAGCCAAAAGACCCATTGTGTGGATAAACACCAATTGCATTGAGGAGGCTTTCAGCTCGTGACCTTATTTATGTTTATCCTCCACAGACTCCTTAAAGAACAGATTTTACAGGACTGTCAGTGAAGTTAAGAAAAGGATTGTCATTATTGCAGATCCTCAAATTAGGCCATTCTTCCTTTCCAATTACATCAAATTAACTGAGATTTTAATCACTCAAATAATTCATATGTCAAGTCATTCGTAAGACAGATAGACCGACTGACCGGAATCGTCATACTGCAATCTTTCTATTGCAGGTGGGATGCTACAAACACATTGCAAGGACCAAAATCAAGACAGAAATGGGAGTAAATTAGTCTGAAAGAATTAGTGGAAGACTGAGCTATTGTATGGTAGTGAGATTGATATGTAAAAGGCACCAAATCTTCTGAATAAAAAAGGGCCATTTTAACCAGGGGACTGACAAGGATGCTGGTGATCACAGGGTTGGGGTGGTGATCAGATTCACCTGGTTCAAACAGAAACTCATGCTCTCAGAAATAAAATAGGCAAAGCCAAGAGGATTAGGGACTTACTGGTAATGCTGGAAGTAAAGGGACAGTTTCCCTTCGGTAATGTAAGGCAGACAAATGAACACACAACTTAGGAGCAAGGAGCCCCTCAAGTCTGCATTGCCATTTGTTAAGATTAAAGCTGATATGACTGTGGTCTACTTTCAAGTCAACCCTCTTTGACTCCCTTCAGTCAAGAATCTATCAACATAAACAAGCAATCAATACAAGGCACAGTTCCTTAAAATACAGGCCAGTAGATCATACAGGATGAGTGGATCTCAACTCTCAGTCCAGGTTTCTGAGTTCTAGTTGCTATATCTTTGTTTTTGTACCTGTTGATTTCGGAAAGGCGGCTTTTAACTCAGTTGCTCATCATCAAAATGTCAAGATTTATCGGTATTAGCAAATTAAGGTACACACAGACTCATGGTAACAAGGAATTAAAAACCATATTTAATCTTTGTACTTCACCACATGTGATCTACAAGAATTGTCACTTTAAAGGAAGTCTGCCATCTGGAATATCATATAGTGTTTTTGTCTCGTTAATTATGGAAGGATGTAAATGCATTGGGAGCAGCTCTGGAAAGATTTACCAGACAATACCTGAAATGGATGGTTTGTCTTGTCTTACAAAGAAAATGTTGGACATTCTAGACTTGTATCCATTGAAGTTTAGAAAAGACTGAACTAAGAACTGAAATATACAAGATCCTGAGTGATTTTGACAGGGTGTATGTGGAGTGTATGTTTACTCTTCAGATGGTATAAAGCTTATTTCAAAAGAAGAGATTGCTCATTTCAGACAGAGATTGGGAGAAATTGCTTCTGCAAAAAGTTCATAAGTGCTTGGAACTCTCTTCCTGATGAGAAGCTTGAAGCAGAGTCTTTGAATATTCTTAAGGCAGAGGCAGATAGCAATTCTGCAGGATCCTTAGGAAGAGCCTGTGGAAAGTATGAGATTGTACATGGCTACATTGGCATTGATCGTGATTTCAAACTTTGGTCGGCTGTTCTTTTCTGGGTGAAACTTGGATAAAAAATTGGCTTTACCAGAACAAAAGTTCACAGATATTTAAAGGAAGACTGGATTTGCTGCAATGCAAATCTCCATGGACATTTGCACTTGTTTAAACATATTGCACTGAAAGGGAGCTCCAAACATATAGCTGGCCACATTCTCTGTTAAATTATGTATTTCCACCAATTCTACCCATTTACAGGTTTTTGAAATGGCTTTAAAATAAAGATTTTTTAAAGACCCAAAAATACTACTAGATTCTTTTAAAAAGCTCTTGATTACAGAACCATACATTTGGAAGAGAGCCTATGGCCCATCGAGTCTGCCACGACATGAGAAACAGCAGACCTTCAATCTAAGCCCATTTATCGGCTCTTGGCCCGTAGCCCTAAATGTTATGACATGCCAAGTGTTCATCCAGATATTTTTAAAAAGGATATCAGGGAACTTGTCTCTATAACCCTCCCAGGCAGCGCATATAGAATCGTAGAATATCTATATTTGATAAAATCATGAAGAATCTGTAAACCAAGACCCATTGTAACTACTCTGTCTAGTTTTTAAAGTGGCATTCAGCTATTTAAAATATGGTTGCTCAGGTTGGTGCACGGGATCCTGATTGAAATGCTTATTTTCTGCAAGAATCCCAACTTCAGCCACCTGAGTGAAATGTTTCTAAGTAAGCGCACTTAAAGACATTGGAGAGAATATGCTTTAGGTCAAGGCATTTACAAAAAAAAAATGCTGAAATGCTGCACAATTTCATTTGTTTGTGTCAGAGATAGTAGGAACTGCAGATGCTGGAGAATCTGAAATAACAAGGTGTAGAGCTGGATGAACACAGCCGGCCAAGCAGCAGAGGAGCAGGAAAGCTGATATTTCAGGCCTAGACCTTTCCTCAGAAAGGGTCTAGGCCCGAAACGTCAGTCTTCATGCTCCTCTGATACTGCTTGGCCTGCTGTGTCATCCAGCTCTACAACTTATCTCTTCATTAGTTTATGGCAGGCTTTGCATTTGGCATGCCAAAGGATACAGTATTATGTGCAATTTTTGCCCAAATTGATGCCACCACACTAAGCAGGGAATCTCTGCCAATGCCTTAAATGCTGCAAGTTATCTCAACGTACATCACAAAGATACAATTCATAAAATTGGACACTAAGCCAAAGAGGCAAATAATCTTAGAAGGAGAGGAAGAAGTGGTGAGGTTTAGGGAAATAAAGGGTACGTGGCCTCGACAGCTGAAGACATAGTTACCATTGTGTGGCAAAGTGAGATTGCACAACAGGCCATAATCAGAGGAAGGGACAGTTTGGGACGTGTTAGGCTAGAAGTGGTAAATAGAAAAAGTGCAAAGCCATGAAGGGACACAAACACAAGGATGAGAATTCTAAAGTTGTGGTTTTGGGAAATGAGGCGCCAATGTTGGGGACAGATTGTTTACTTTAAGGAATGTTTTAATCCTTGAACAATAATTGTTTTTTGTATAGAAGACAAGTAAACATCAACCGTTTTGCTTAGAAATCGAATCCTTATGCAGAATATTCAGCATAATATACATTATAAAACCATTCAAAACACCACCGGAATGATACACATTGCAACAGATAATTTCACGCAGTAAAACAGTTCTCCTGATCTTTCAGGAACACCGTCAAAATTTAAACTTGACTTTGCTGTATAAAAAAAAAACCTAAGAGCTAACTCAGAGAAAATATGAAGGATTCTGACCTGTGAAATTGCATTAACGGATTTCCATTTGATTCTTGACAGACTGAAAGAACACACTTCAGCTGCACTGATTCAAGTGAGCTATAAGGTTGGTCCTACTTACTCAACGCTTTCTCTTAATTGGGTTTCCAGAGAACAAACTATTTCACATTTGCATGATTTACGTTAAACGCGAGTACAAATGACCAATTTTACAATGTGCCAAAAATGAATGCCTCTGACACAACGTTGCCATATTTGAATGTGTTAAGCATCACCCTGCAGTGGCCCTGAAGAAACATTTCGGTGAGTAAAGGAAACCTTTGTGCCCCTGCCTCTTTATCTACTTGATCAAATCACTGTCACATGGTGCATTTGTGTTTACACTCTGAAACAGATTATGCTCAAACCTCTTCTTAAAATTAATATGGAAAAACTGCTTTTGGATAGTCTATAAGAGAGTTTTAAAGTCCAACTTTTCAGCAGTTTTTTGGATGATAAAGCATCCACAGTATGGAGCGGTTGTATTTTCGCATGGCCTTCCAGCTGAGAGCTCACCCTTTGGCCTTGGTTATTGGAACATCCCAGGCACAATGCCCTCTGTTCTAATCCTTACGATTGGCAAATGAGGTTTGGAACATCGGCACTGAGTCTAATCAAAACCAAAGGTCATTCAATGTCAACAAATTAATGCATTGTCACAGGTTAAAAAAGCACCAAAATCAAAAATAAATATAACATAGGTACTGAGGGAGTCATAACAAGAGTGTGGGAAACATATTCTTGCATTGCCTTAATGAATGTAAGTACCTACGATGTCTAAATCGCAACAGTGTTCGCTAAACATTTGCTATCAAGGATGCCATGAAGTGTTAGTTGAAAAATGAATCATTAAATTACACAGCCAATCAAAAGCTATACTAAATGCTGAGCGAGCCTTTGTCCAGTTTGCACATAAATTAACAAAGCTTCTCCTATATAATTAAACTGTGTGTAGTGGGTTTACATTGAGACAAGTTGCAAGTTTAAGTCAACACAAGTTGATTTATGGCCTGAGCTGATTTGTTTTAATGTCCTGTTGCAATAAAGAGGTATTCTGTATTTCACCCACCTCCTTAAGCTTTAACTTTCTAAAATCCAGCTTTAGTAAACTGAGGACTGCAACAGAGAAAGTGTTTGGAAACCTTCAAATTAAATTTCCCTACCCAAGAAGTTAATGATAGTACTTCGTACAATGTTACATACATGAGGGTTATGTTGGTCCTGCAATACTGCAAACTACACCCAATCTTTATATGTCATGATTATAATTTATTGGCGCTTTTTAAAACCAACTAGTTTTTAAGTGTCTCTATTTTAAGAAATAGGAGAGTATGGTCTGTAGAGACCATGGTTAAATCAAACCTAATAAGGTTGATACAATAAAGCAGCTATGCATGTACCTCATTTATTACAGAACAGAAGCCATGAATAACGGCATGATTTCAAAATTATAAATCTTTGGAGGACTCTGGTACTGTTTCAGCACCACTTAGAAGTCTTGAAGTATATAACCATTCAATTTTTCTTCATTTCAAATATTCTCGCAAACAAGATTAGATCTATTCCAACACACTCTGGATAAGAAATGTACAAAGCCGAACAATCCGTTTTATATTTTGAATACCACAGACACTTTTCCCTTCGAAGATTATCAGGCATTTAAACACACTTTGATATAGTAGTGCATGTTAAATTGTGCTGTTTTAATTAGATCACTTTATAGATGTTATTTAATTGTCTTCTATCTGCAGAGGCAAGGAATAAGACAAAACACCAAAAATAATGCATATCTACCTCTACTTTCCAGCATACCATGAAATCGAGTTCATTTACCATAAAAATATGACAAATACTCACTGGTCCTGTACATAATATATTTATTTATAGCAATGATACAGAAGTTAAAGTGGCAACAATTTAACAGATTCTTTCTCCGCCTTGCAGTTGTAATCTAGTTTGAAGACATCAAGTCATGGAACAACTTTAAATCCCTCCGGTTCTCCTTTGGTTTGCCAGAACAGCCATATTCACTCAGTTTCAAAGGTACATAATGCTGCAGGGAGGCAGCCAGCTGTCCAGCGCTTTGACTCCGAATTTTTATCCATGCTGGTTTCAGCCGACTCTTGAATCCTAGCATAGCAAAACTTCCTAAAATAACAATAAATAAATTGTTATTAATTCCTAATTTTTATGAACCATAGTGGAGGTTGCACAACAGAATCTGAATATTCTCAGCTTTAGTGCATCTCAGCATATTTCTGTACAGGGAAATGTTGGAAACCTATATGGAGTAATGTATTAGAACATGTGTTAAAAGACAGGAGACAACAATACAATGTTTAATTGTGAGTAATATGCATTATTTGGGGAGAGTGGAGCAGGAGTTGGCCTTTGGCTAGCACAGTGGTTAGCGCTGCCGTCTCAGAATGCCAGGGATCTGGGCTTTGAATCCCCTCTCAGGCAACTGTGTGGAGTTATATTTTCTCCTTTGTCTCATTATAGGTGACTCAGAACAGTGCTGGTTCGAATACTTTCAGTTAGCTTTCTTGTGAATGGAATAAATCCAGTCTTCCAACAGCAATTGAACAGGACGGTAAATCATTTGCATGCCCCTGATTTCTCAATTTACACTCTCAAATGGCAAGGCTTCCCTAGAGAACATACATTTGTCAAAACAACCCTATTATCATTGTTGTTTTCGTTATAGAATAGGGAAGCTCAGTGGTTAGCACTGCTGCCTCACAGCAGTAGGGACCCAAGTTCGATTCCGTCACTGGGCGACTGTCTGTGCGGAGTTTGCACATTCTCCCTGTGTCTGTGTGGATTTACTCCAGGTGCTCCGGTTCTCCCCCCCCCCACACAGTCCAAAGGTGAGCAGGCCAGGTGGCTTGTCCAGCCTGACCAGGGATATGTGCGCTAGGTGGGTTAACCATGGGAAATGCAGGGTTAGAGCGCAGTGATGGAGGATCTGGATGTGATGTTCTTCGGAGGGTCAGTATGAGCTGTATGGTATGCTTCAACACTGCAGGGATTCTATGACTTAGCTCCTCTGCCATTTTAGATCCTAACTGCTCATCTACCTTAATGCCATATTCCTATACTACGCCTATAACATTGATTTATATCTAAATAAATCAATCTCTATTTTGGACATACGTGAAGCAGAGACATCCAAATGTTCAATACTCTGAATGAAGAAATTCTTCCTTGTCTCAGTCCAAATTGCCTGCCCCCTTACCCTGAAACTGTATCCATGGGTGTAGCCTAATCAGCTGACAGCAGTTATTCTTACTGCGTCCATATTAGGGCAGATAAGTGAATACTGAGCACGACATGTGTTTTCAAAAAGCTAGGATGATAATGAAGCTGATCATATCTGATCACTCATCCTAAACCTTTCCTGTCCCCATTATAACATTCACCAGCTAACTTGACAGATTTCAGACCCTCGCTCCTCAACCCAGAAACATCAACAGATCTTAGTCACTCTGTGACTATACGTCTAGACAAGAGCCATTAATTCTATTTCTGGAAAAGATATGTGAAAAACAATTAAAAATGCGTATGTAAAAAGACAAATAAAAGAAATCAAAAACTTCTCAAATGACAAAATCCATGCTCCAATCAAGAACACAAGAAACAGAAGCAGGAGGCCATTTGGCTGGTCGCTCTTGTGGCTGCCATCCAATACAATCATGGCTGACCTTAGGCTTCAAATCACTTTCAGGCCTACTCCCCATACCCCTTGATTCCTGGAGATTAAAAATCTGGGTGTTCCGATTTTACACGTATTCAAAAATGAAGCATCTTCAACCTTCTCTAATAGAGATTCACAAACTACTGATTGAGCAAATTTCTCCTCGTCTCAGTCCTAACTATTGTTAAGGCTGTGACACCATGTTTTAGATGCTATGAACTACAGGAAGCATAAACTCTAGAGAATTTGTGGTCTCTCATTCTTTCATTGAAAGGATGAGACCCTCATCTCAATTTTAATATTGTTAAAGTTGTTAAAATCATTAACACAATAGCTGCAGTAAGGCCATGGAATCTCATAAGACAATCAGTTGCTGCCTGAGTAAGTAGAAAGAGGAAATTTAAACACAAAAGGTTGCAATCCCAACACGATGCTGGCCTGATCTCCAATTCATTGAATTCAATCATTTAGCCAGCTGATTCAATGAGCCAGCTGATCATCAATGCCCACGGACATGTTTGCAATCCATAATGGATTCAAAACTGTCATTTTTTTATGCATCCATAATTTACATACACCAGGCTTCCAATGGCATGGAATTTACTCATTTATTTTGTGAGAATAGCCATTTGTTTCATTGCCCATTTTTAAAAAAATCACAAAATGCTCAGATCCTACTAATGCGTGGGAAGAAATGTACATGTTAATATGTCAACAGATGTTAGAATTTGTTGACTGATTTGAAACTTGCCAAGATTTTCAACACAAACACCGGGTTTGTGTGATTATAGTTTGAAATCTATGAAACTTCCTTTCTGCAGTATAATTTCAAACATTACAGAAACAAACAAAGGGTGTGACTTCCTTAGTAGAACAGAGTGGTTCGCATCAGTGAGAGCTGTGTTCCAGAATGAATACTAGCTCACACCACAAAGCTTGATGTTTTCTTATTCATTCATGGGATGAAGCATCATTGGCACTTATTGTCCATGCCTGTCTGCTCTTCAGAAGGACCTTTTTGAATCACTGCAGTGCACATGGTGTAGGAGTATCTTCAATGCTGTTAGGGAGGAGGTTCCAGTGTTTTGCCCCAGTGACAGTGAAGGAACAGTGATATATTTCCGAGTCAGAATGGTGTCTGTCTTGAAGGATAACTTGCACTTGCTTGGTGATTCCATGCATCTGCTGTATTTGCCCATCCATGTGGAGATCACAAGTTTGGAAGGTGCTGTGATGTGAAATAAACCTGTCGGGATATAACCTGGTGTCGTGTGACTTCTGACTTTGTCCACCCCAGTCCAACACCAGCACCTCCACATTATGTTTATGGAGCCTCTGCCTCCAGTTAATTATTTAATTATCCACCACTATTTACAATGAGGTATGACAAGACTACGGAGTTTTGATCTAATTTATTGCTCAGCTCTGTCAAAAATTTATTGGTACCGTTGGTTAACATGCAAGTAGTTTTCTGCTGTAGCCTCATCGAATTAACACCTTTGTTTTACTTTAGACTGATTCTGTACCTGCCCTGCTCCCCTACCCTCCAAGGGCTGGGTCCCCTGGCTTGATGTTAGTAGCTGAGTGAGGGATGTACAAGGGTCATATTGTGATGGAATACAATTCTGCAGCTGCTGATGGCTTACAGCACCTCTTAGCCGGCCAGGTTTAAGTTATTTGGGATTTATTCCATCTGACCCTGTAGTAGTGGAGTTTGAATGAGAGGGTGGCGTGTGTGAAGATTTGGATTTGTTTCCACAAGGACTGTGCAGTGGTCACTGCTACCAATAGTGCCATGGACAGATTCACCTATGGTAGATAGTTGAAGAAAGATGAATAGTAGTTCAGATCATCCAACTCAAAATGATGAATTAAAAGATCCCCTTTCAGTTCGTCTCATTAATCCTTCCACAAACGGCTCACATTCCCCAATACAGAATCTAATCATCTCTTAAATACCAGATACAGTCTTCACACAGATATATTAGGTACTGGTGATTCATCGGTAATTATGTATTCTCCATATACAGTAATTAATCAGAGAACATTTCAAACTGACATTGTTAATTTGAAAGACAGAAATGGAGAATCAGCATAATCTAAAACATCACCTTCTTTGAAAAAGTTGATTGGTTTTGCTGCACCGAGCCTCAGAAAAGCTGAAGATACATAATTTAATGCCCAGCCCAAGTCACCTCTTGAACTGATGAGAGCAATTGACCTGAAAAACAGCACTAAAGATGAAAGCACTGACAGAAATAATGGCACTTTAATGTGAACCATTTATAAAATATTCCGAGGATGGTTTTATCACAATTAAATTGGGTATTTATCCAAAACAATAATGTTTCTCCAACACTTGTGAGTGCATGGGTTAAAGGAAAAGGACAGGTGTTTAGATTATCAGCAAGCACTGAATGTTTTACAACGAGCTGGTTACAAATGCCTAGGCAAATGACTTTAAAGAGATTGAAGCCCTGTAGACAGAAAATTGACTCGGAACCAAAGAAAATGGGTGTTTCTCAGATTGGCAATGTGTTGATGTCATACTCCAGGAATCTGTGCCGAGATAACTATTTTTCTATTTGTACAAAGGCTCTGAACAGAGGCACAAGACAAACGATGTTGAAGTTTGCTATTAAAGCTAAAAGGGAGCATCGCAGCCCATGGGAAAGAATGCAAGAAAATACAATGGGGTAGCAGTTGGGCAGATAGGTATCAGATGCAGGAAAACATGAATTAGCACATTTTGGGAAAGAGCAAGACAAGTACGTGTATTTTAAATGGCATGACTCTGTGCAAGGTACAGGAGAGGAAACATTTCCTAACTCAGATCTTTTTAACACAAACACAGGAAAAGCTGGAAGCACAGTAGCAATTGTTGAAGCATCAGAGAGTCAATGTCATGAATTCATATCTTATTTCAGAACTAAAAAGTAAGAGTTGAATGAGTCAGTCATTAGAATTAGGAAACAAAATGGGAGGACAGAGGTGTAACAGCCAGTTATGAAAAGCAGAGATAACAATGGACTAAATTCTGGATAATTTAAATTAATATCTCAATGATATCTACAAGAAAATATGAGCCAAGATTAGACGAATGAAGAGGATGAAAAATCTGGGGATTGGGTTTCGAAAGTGAGAGATCAGAATGAAATGAGAACCAGGTTGACTTTTATACTGCATTTATCAAAATATCATGTTAATGAAGTTATACAAGATATGGTCAGCTCCCTCTCCTAAAGGGAGGAAGAAGCGAAGGTTAAATAATGTAGGGGGGTTCTTGGAGTCAGGGATTACTCAAGATCATTACAGACAAAGTGTGGGGACATTGAGCCTTCCACAAATGGTCACTTATTTCTTCCTGTCACAATATTAAATGATTCCACAGTTTCTGGCCTTTAACGTCGGCCTTAGAGAATATTCCAGATGTTGATCTCATTTTGCGACAATTTTTATTTATTCCCTTGTGGGGCGTGGGCATCGCTGGCCGGGCCCAGCATTTATTGCCTATCCCTAGTTGCCCTTGAGAAGGTGGGGGTGAGCTGCCTTCTTGAACTACTGCAGTCCTCTTGCTGTAGGTTGACCCACTACGATCTTAGGATACGAATTCCATAATTTTGATCCAGCAATACTAAAGGAATGGCGATATATTCCCAAGTCAGAATGGTGAGTGGCTTCGAGGGAACTTGCAGGTGGTGGTGTTCCCTGTATCTGCTACCCTTGTCTTTCTGGATGGAAGTGGGCATCGCTTTGGAAGGTGCTGACTAATAGTATTTTGTGAATTTATGCAGTGGATCTTGTAGAGATCTACACACTGCTGCTATTGAACATCAGTGGCAGATAGCATGACTATTTGTGGATGTGTTGTGAATCAAGTGGGCTGCTTTATCCTAGATGGTGTCAAGGTTCTTGAGTGTTGTTGGAGCTGCACTCATCCAGGCAAGTGGGGAATATTCCATCACACTCCTGAGTTGCACTTTGAACAGTCAAAATATAATTTTACAGCACGATAGTCTGCTTCATCCAGCTTTCATTGACTGTAAATGGATATCAATGAGCCTGGAGCACCTGATGCCTCTGAGCTCTATCATGGACAATGAGAGCTTCCTCCTCCCCAATGCCCCATCCTTCTCCTTGGAAGACTGCTCCCATTCTCCCAGTTCCTCAGTGTCTATCACATCCCCTCACTGCCTCTTCTGATTGTGCAAAGCACAGCATGCCTGGATGATGCAGCACTCTATATCCAGACTGAGGTGCATCCTGACCAACTCTGAGAGCTGGATGCCTGTATCTTTTCCCTGTGCCCTTGTAGCAGCCTTCCATACCGTTGGCATGCCTGTAACATGAGCCTATGCTTCCTCAGTGACCTAGCTGTGTATTAGAAAGATGCCACAATGGTCAGGAAGCATTTGCAAGAGTGGAATGTGAGCCGAGCTGCCATTGGATCATAGGCAACAGTCGGGTCACTCACAGCAAAGTGACGAGATGCATGTGTCAGGTGTCCCCATTGGCTTCCCTGGTGAGTTTTCCCCAGTATTGAGCTTGGTAACAGAGGAGGCTGAATATTAATAAGGTGAGTTGGATCATTGACCTAGTCTTAAACAAATGATAATCCCTATCAACAGGCAATACCCCAACTACTTAGTGAATGTCTTGATTTAAATTTGTTTTATTATTAACCTATATTTCTAGTCAACCTGTTCACAGATTACACGCCACTAGAACAGATGGAACTTGAACCTGAGAACCCTGTCCCACTGGGACATGACCACTGAGACACAAGACGGCCTCGCAATAATACAGTTAGATGCCACTAAGTAGATGGAATGCCTTAATCATTTGTGCGCTGTAAGGCCAATAGGCCCTCTTCCTTTCTTAGCATAGGGAGGTCTAACCTTCTCTCCTTTCACACAACACATGAAACACAAGGTGGTGTTTGCTGCTCTCAATGAGAGAAAATCTTCACAGCATCTCTTGTTGGATTCTGCTTTACATCATACCATAGCCCATGTTGCTCAAACCTCGAAGATTCCACTCCAGAAACATCTGGGAGATCAGATTTGATTTCAGATTACTATGGAAGCAGGTGCTGATCGAAATCATGTTGAAAACACAGAGCCCTTGGAGGGCAGAGTTCAAAGCAGAGCCAGTTGGGCTGAGGTTGTGTGTGGAGCGGTTGAAACACACAAAGATAACCTAATGGCTGGATTTAGCAGAGATAGTAGGAACTGCCGATACTGGAGAATCTGAGATAACAAGGTATAGAGCTGGATGAACACTGATGCTGCTTGGTCTGCTGTGTTCATCCAACTCTACAGCTTGTTACCGACAAAAGTCTTGTCCATCAGTTTCTTCCAATGGGATCATTTGGTGCATTTCAATTTATCGCATTCCCTGGGGATCACCATCTGTTTCATAAATCTCTGCAATATACTCTCTCATTTGCCAACTTTCAGGGTTGAGATTTATAGTTTCTCTTTGCAGCTCAGACCTTTGGTAAGCAGCATTATATTAAAACTACATCATGGAAGTTTTCAATAGTCAGCTATTAGAGCAGAGCCTCAGCTAATCCTGTGATGGTCTAACCATAGCCATGGTGCTAAACATAGAGCGGTTCCATTTCTTCTTTGGTTGTCCTCAAGTAAAGGCATAGGAATGAGGGAACTGGTAAGTCCTTTAATTAACATAAAACTCAGTTTCATAATCTTGAGGTTTTGTACATTTGACATGATTATACTTTCTATTTTTGCAAGTGTTTTGTTAACAGCAACAGTTTTGATAGTCTTTTTGTTACTTGCAAGATGTTTGTTGAGTCTGCTTTTCTAAAAAAATAAAGCTTATTTTGTTTCCTTCTTATGATTTTCTTGATCGGTTCAAAATCCCGAGTCCCAGCAGAATGTCAGACAGTAAGACAGAGCTATTTTAATGATAATGGGAACTGCAGATGCTGGAGAATCCAAGATAATAAAATGCGAGACTGGATGAACACAGCAGGCCCAGCAGCATCTCAGGAGCACAAAAGCTGACGTTTCGGGCCTAGACCCTTCATCAGAGTTCCTGTGTATAGAAGCATAAAACAGTCTTGCCACATCTTGCAGTACCTCGGGCTCAGTGTCCTTAGTTCATGCACTACATTTGAAAAAAGGGTTCTATTCATGTTGTGCAGTTCATCTCAGACCCTGTCTTAGCAGACTAGAAATGATTTGTCAATCTGTTCCAATCATCACAGCTGTTCTCACAAAGGCAGTTGGCAGTTTATGGGAAGTAGATTAGTGGCCATCTGCTTACCTTTCTCGAATGGTTTCCTGGATGTAATTAGCAATGGAGTCAGCTACCTGCAGAGTATGAGCTGTGTCAAAATACTGCCTGCTCAAAATATCTCCAGAACATGCGTCCACCATGACAAATAGCAACCCTGCCTTCTCAGCCAGGAAGACTTCATCATTCACCTACGGGAACAAAACAGCAACTCTGTGAAAATAAAGGAAGTTCTCGGGATTCAATAGAATCCAACGTGAAATTTCCCAAAAGAATTCAGGACTACCATTTGAGAATATGTTTGGATTAGTTTGGTCAACCTAACTCCCAATTGGTTGAAAAACAATGAAGTAGCATTTTTGCCAGTCACCACATTAAGGTAATTGCTACTGCCGTGTAGTTACTACACCAATGATCCAAAGAATGTGGTTTTAAATTCCACCAGAATTGAATTCTGTTTTACAAATGCTGGAAAAAAGATCAGCAAAAGTGACCATAGTTTGGATTGTTGCTAAAAGTTATCAATGGGGAAGGAAACCTGCCTTTATTATCCAGTCTGGAAGTATTTGTGAGTCCAATCACACAGCAACTCAGTTGCCTCTTAACTTCTGTCTGAAAGATCGAGCTTTAAAGCCAGTGAGTTTAATAGGAACTTTCTTGTCCATCCTTAGTTACATTTGAAACAACAGCCTTGACAACATTATCAAAACTACATTGTAAACAGCTCTGAAATTTAATATTTTTTCAGCGACAACCTCAACCAGATTCATTCCTAACAATGTCATCTTTTTTAAATACAACATACCAGATCTCATTAAATAAAGGAACAGACTTGATGGGCTGAATGGCCTACTTAAGCTCCCACACCTTATATTAGCACAGAAAAACAGCCTTTTAGCCAATGTCTTGTGAAAGGAAGGAAAAGGGAGCCAAATTAAACGAGACAAAAAAAAAATGATGTGTCATGTTCCTCCCGCAAGGGTCATCACTACCAGTCTCAAAATATAACTCTCCAATCCAATTGCCTAATCTTCATCTTAGATCGAGAAAGGAGATCTGCTCATTCTGCACTAACATATCATGGATTCCTAATAAAATTGAAACAAATATTGCAGAAAGGTCCATCCATGAACTAGTCAAAAGACAGAAAATGCAGGGGCTTTGTTAAAGATTGTTTCACTGCTGAGACAGTGAAATATGGATTTTTCTGGCCATTGAGGTCTTAAGCCGTGATACTGTTCTGAAGCAGCTTGCCATAAACTGGGTCATTTAGCACACAGCTGGTTCTTCTGTATCTCAGTTCTAGAAAACTAATGACGTGTTTATATTGCAGAATGTCTTCAAGTGAAAACAAACTTCTGTAATTAGCTGGAGCTCTTGGAGCCATAGAGTCAATTTCATCCTTGTTGTGAATCACAACTCTGAAAAAACACACAAAGTGTGACTTCATTTCTGGCTGCCATGTAGCTGCTGGTTCCTGGAAAGGCCAAAGTGAGACGCGGGCAAGCACTTCACAGCCAGCAGGTGACGAAATATGGCAGCACCAATTGCTTTGGCCTGGCACAATGCTGAAAGGACAGTGGACACTGTCAGACTGTCCTGATACCTCAGATCCCTAGAAATAGAAAGGAAGGTGGCAGCATGGATACAGCATTAGATGGGGGTCAGGAAACAGCATGGTTGTAGATGGATTTATTTTGTGTTGGAGGACAGGATAATAACGGGGGTCTCCAATAGGACCACTGCTTTCCTTGATCTATACTAATGGCATAGACTTGGGAGAACAGAGCACAATTTAAACATCTGCAGATGATAAGAGACTTGGAAGTATTGTGAACTGTGAGAAGGATAGAGAGACTTCAAGAGAAGGTAGACCACCTGGTGGAGATAACAGGAACTGCAGATGCTGGAGGATTGAGATAACAAGGTGTAGAGCTGGATGAACACAGCAGGCCAAGCAGCATCTTAGGAGCAGGAAGGCTGATGTTTCCGGCCTAGACCTTTCATGAAGGGTCTAGGCCCAAAACATCAGCTTTCCTGCTCCTAAGGTGCTGCTCGGCCTGCTGTGTTCATCCAGCTCCACACTTTGTTAGATCGCCTGGCGGAATGAGCAGAACCCACGGCAGATAAGATTTAATACAGAAAACAGTGAAGTGATATGTTTTGGGAGGAAGAGCAAAGAAAAGCAACACAAAATAAAGGGAAAGATTCTAAAGGGATTGGAGGAGCAGATGTATGTGGGGATATGTACTCAACTCACTGGGATAGGGCAACTGAAAAAGAATGATAAAATGATTAACAGCAATGCAGAATCTTGACCTTTCTAAGGATAGATAGAGTCAAAAAGAAACAATGGGGAACATTAATAAAATACTGTTTCAACATTAATTGGAACATTGCAATGTTTCTGAGCTACACATTTAGGCACAAGCTAAGGGTTTTGGATAAAGTTTGGAAAATATTTATAAGAATTAGTCTAGGTATAAAATATCTCAGTCATATGGTTAAATTCTGCTTCTACTTTAGTTGTGCGGGTATCAAAGTCTGATATCTATGTTTGTCAACTATCTAAAGCAGGCATAACCTACTGAAATGTAGACAGAAAATGTAAACTTATCAATGGCAGTAGTGCAAAGATAAGAAGATTTTAAGTGTTGGGGCTGTGACTATTTCTTTTGACAGTTTTTGCCTTTGGAGAAGCTGGGGCTGTTCTACATATAGAAGAGAAGACCAAGAGGAGATTTGTTTCAGAGACAGTAGGAACTGTTGATGCTGGAGAAGCGGAGGTAACAAGGTGTGGAGCTGGATGAACACGGCAGGCCAAGCAGCATCAGCGGAGCAGGAAAGCTAATGTTTTGGGTCTGGACCCTTCTTCAGAAATGGGGGAGGGGCAGGGGATTCTTAAATAAATGGCAGGGGGGTTGGGGTGGATAGAAGATGGATAAAGGAAAAGATAGGTGGGGAGGAGACGGACAGATCAAGGAGGTGGGGATGGAGCCAGTAAAGGTGAGCATAGGTGGGGAGTTAGGATGGGAGTTGATCAGTCAAGAGAAGACGGACAGGACAAGGAGGCGGGGATGAAGCTGGTAGGTAAGTGGTGGGGGTGGGGGTTGTGGTGGGAGGAGCCAATAGGTGGGAAAAAGGATGGACAGGTTAGGGACGAGCTGGGGTGTTGTTGGGATACGGTCAGGGGCAGGGAGATTATGAAGCTTGTGATGTCCACATGATATTTGTTTGATGTGCTCAAGGTGATCTGCAGACAAAGTAGACAGAGAGAAACTGTTTCTGTTGGTGGATAGTTCAAGAACCAAACAGCACAGATTGATGACTGTCAGAAGAAGCAAATGAGGACAAATGTTACACAGCGAGGGGTTAGGATCTATATTGCACTACCGAAGAGTGGTGGAGGCAGGGTTTAATCATGGCATTGATGGTTAAATTAGTTAATTACCTAGGGAGAATGCTCTTTGGCAGTCTACAGGGGAAATGATGAGTTGCTTTTATCAAATGACCTCTTTTTGCACTGCAACCTGTAATTCAATGGGGCCTCAGGCAATCTCATTCAGTTTCTGGTACAATATCAATTCTTGACAATTTGGGCACTCAATGATGAGAATCTTTGATGACTGTGACAATGTGCTGACACCAAGACCCTTGTGAATAAGATGTCATTCTTCTGAATCTTCTACAAGGCCCGGAAACTTGGATTATGTACAGATATCGTCTGAAGGACCTTGAGAAATACCATCAACTGGGAGGACAGGCATGCTAGTATTAGTGTCCTTGAAGCAACTAACAGCAGCAACTTCAAGGCCGTGATCACCCAAAACCAACTCTGCTGGGCCAGCCACGTGTTTAAGATACCAGAGTTCTGACTGCCAAAGCAAATCATCTGTGCCCAGATCAAGGAAGGCACTCAAATGAGAGGAGGGCAAAAGGCAAAAGCTCCATGAAAGTTTTCCTCAAACAAAAAAAGCACCATAGAAGTGAATGCACGGGCGATGTTTGTTCAGAAAAAAAAACAGCTTACGGGAACCTTCTGAAAAAGTTACACAATTCTCTGCGAACGCATGTTGGCAAGAGGAAGTCTGGGAAGGAACTGGAGCAAGGAATACCAACAATCAAGGACAAGGACCAAACCCACCTCTCAGAAATACCTGCCAAATGAGTAGTCAGAGACATTACTCTAGAACTGGCTCATCAACCATACAAAGACCCACAGAGTCAAATGACCACTGACACTGAATTTCCCAGGTGGACAATAATACTCATTTGTGAATGATTGCCAATGATGTCTATACCATAAATAGAAGGGAACACATTTTTACACTACCTACTTATACGAAGATTGAGGGTGATACATTCTATAACCCACACTGATCCCGCTCTAGGTCCATGGAGATGCTAAATTTGTCCTTTGGAAGAGGCAATCAATTGATGTTCTGCAAACGATACTTGTCCAAGAGCTGAAGATTGACTACCTGAAAGAGGATGCAGCCTGAGATAAAGCTGAATTAAGGATAATATTAAATCTTCTATTCCTGTTGGGTCCAGTGGTACAGTGGTAGTGGCATATGCTGTTCAAACTGATTTCATAAAAGCATTATAACAGTCAGCTAATTCAATATTGTTTGGTTAATTGCCGCAAAGTTACCATTGATCTCCATTGCTCCTGAATAGGTGAATAACCTGTTTCTGCTAATGCATCCCAGCGGTTTGTAAATGTTACCTCAGTTTGTTAAAAGGGTAATTTAAAACCTAGCATCAGCAAAGGTGTGCACAAATATTTCTGATTGTTGCCAAATCTCAACAGATTCACTATTGGGAGTGCAGCTGTCACTATCCAAACTGACCCATGTATGACTGCTGTAGCAAACCAGATGGTCAACTCATAATTGAAACCTGACATGGGCTGGATAGCTACTCAGTTATATTTCAGGCTTGTGTAATAAATACAGATCTTTGCTGTAACACACAATGGTTGGAAGGAGGCTGACCGTGTGAGGGACTTTCTGTTCCTCTCTCCATTCCCACTCCATTCCCTCTCAAAAACAAAGCTTACAATTCTAAAGGGGGTGCTGGAGGACAGGGACCTGGGTGTATTTGCGCACAGATCATTGAGGGTGGGGGGACAGGTGGAGAGAGAGCAGCCAATAAAGCACACAGTGCCTTCAGCTTTATTAATAGCAGCTTATAGTGTAAGAACAAGGTGGTGAGGTTGAATTTGTGTAAGACAGTTGTTAGACCTCAGCTGGAGTACTGTGTATAGTTATGGGCACCATACCATAGGTAAGATGTGAATACATTGGAAAGAATGCAAAAATGTATATGAGTTACAAGAATAATTCCAGGAATGAAAAGTTTCAGTTATGAGGATAGATTGAAGATGTTGGGACAGTTCTCCTTGGAGAGAAGCAAGCTGACAGGAGATTTGAGGGAGACTTTCAAAATCACAAGGGGGCTGGATACACTAGATAAGTAGAAACTGTTTCTGCTCATAAAAAGGAACATGAATGCGACGGCACAGATTTAAAGAGATGTGCAAACAAAGCAAGGGTGATGTGAGAATAGTTAAGGGTATGGAATCTCTGGAAATGTGGTTGAAACAGGTTCAGCTGAGGCATTCAAGAGAACTTTGGATGATTATTTGCATGTAAATAGAATGCTTGGGCATAGGGATAAAGCAGGAGACTGGCACTGGGTAGTGGTGCTCATTGGAAGAGCTGGTGCAAGCATGATGAGTCAAATGGCCTCCTACTTCACTGAAACACTGATTTGGCAATGTACCTGGCTGAGGAATCATGACCCTTATCTCCAGCAGTGTTGTTATTAGTCCATCTGATTGTAGGCATCACGTGGATTATAAGAACAAAAGAACTAGGAGCAGGAATAGGCCATCTGGCCCATTGAGCCTGCTCCGCCTTTCAGTAAGATCATGGCTGATCTTTTTGTGCAGTCAGATCCACTCACCTGCCTGCTCACCACAACCCTTAATTCCTTTACTGCTCAAAAATCTACCTTTACCTTAAAAACATTCAACAAGGTAGCCTCAACTGCTTCACTGGTCAGGAAGTTCCATTGGTTCACAACCCTTTGGGAGAAGCAGTTCCTCTTCAAATTCGTCCTAAAATCGACTTCCCCTTATTTTGAGGCTCTGCCCCCTAGTTGTAGTTTTACCCTTCCACTACAGCCTACAGAAATAACAGCATGACAATACACCGTGTCCCCAGTAATCATCTTCTAGTCTGCAGTGTGGAAAGAAAATTAATACAGCTCCTACAATTATCATGCAACATACAGCTCAACCAATTAGGATACAGGTAGCTACACTTAAAAAGTAGCTACAAGAAATTAGATACTCTCAAGATGAAGAGCATTTCAACAGTGTGACAAATTGCCCTGGTGGAGAGCATCGCAGTAGGTGACAGGTGCATACACATGGAGATTCTGAAATTATTGCACTTAGTCAACTATGCATTACTAAAGCAAAGATTTTAAGAAGGGCTCTCAAGATAGCCAGTTGATAGCATGAATAATATAAAATCAAAGTTAATTATCGCATAAAGCTGTGAATAATATTCCATGAATAACTTTTTGCTGATTAACGATGTCATTCCAAATTCGAAGTAACTGTTAAAGTGGGAAAATGAAAAGGAAATCTCAAAAGTACTGACGAGTGTAACAAAATGTTAAGTTTTTAAAAAATATTTATAATATTTTCCAAGAAAACAGAACAAAAAAAGGTCAATCAACTGATCACGCCTCCATTGGCTTTCCATTGCAGCAACCCAGAATTAATCAGAATTCCTACAGTGTGGAGGCAGGCCAATTGGCCCATTGAGTCCACACTGACCCAATGAGGAACATGCCAACCAGACCCATCCTCCTACCCTATCCCTGTGACCCTGCATTTACCACACAATCCACTTGACCTATGCATCCCCGGACACTATGGGCAATTTAGCACGGCCAATCAACTTAACCTACACTTCTTTGGGCTGTGGGAGGAAACCAGAGTACCCAGAGAAAGCCAACACAAATGCAGGGAGAATGTGCAAACTCCACACAGACAGTTGCCTGAGGACGGAACCGAACCTGGGCCTCTGATGCTGTGAGGCAGCGGTGCTAACCACTGAGACATGCTTCATCCCTTGTTCTGTATCAATCAAAAACTAACATTCTGTCCTGCCCTTTCCCACAGCACTATCAATTCACCCTTAAATCCACTGGCCTGTATCAGTCCAAAGCTAATCCCTGGGCTCTGGCCTCTCTCCATGGTGCCGTTCTACCACAAGTAAAAAATTTTTAACCAATTTTTCCCTCCACATAAAAGATTCAATGATCTCTGCCTCTTCCTGTGGTCTTAATCCCTCCCTGTGGCAAAACATTACATGTTGTAACAGACCTTTGTACAAAATATACTTGGCCTTTGTATTTTTAGATTCACTAGATTAGTGTGTGCATATTATTCACAAACTGACCGCTTTTCACTATTTCATTAAATTTCATGCGTTGGTCCAGTATTGACCCAGCCGACGATCTGGTTTTTATTTCTTCAACTGTCCCTCTATACTCAATACTTGGTCAGCTAACAAATCTCACTTCTCTTGACACTTGTTCCTATAACTATCCTGTTGTCGTCACCAGGAAGCTTTGCAAATTCCAGGGTGCAATAGCAGCTTTTAATGCTTATTGTTTGAGGCACATGTTGAAGAGGCTGACTGCAGCCACTGAGGGGGATAAGGACAGTGTTCTTCAATTCTGGAAGAGCTTTAACATCAAGAATGCAACTGACACTATCGTGAATACCTGGTGTGCTGTCAGTAAGGACTGCTTGCAATGCAGTTTGGTGGAAGCGTCTCCCAGATTTTTTTCAAGGTTTTAAAACTTTTGATCTGTCAGAGGAGCTCTCAAAGATCAAGGCACATTTTGTTGATCTTGCAAAGCAAGCTGGACTTGAAGAAATGAAGAGTGAGGATGTTGAAGAGCTACTTGAGTCCCACTGTGAAGACCTCTCTACAGCTGATCTACAACAACTTGTCACTGAGGGGGAAGTGGAAGCTGGAGATGAAGAATATGAAGTCCAGGACGCAGCACCATGAGTGTTTTGCACTTTTGTATTGTCTTCTATCCTGAGAAAAATTGAGAAGCAGTTGCATCTCTTAGAGGGCAACAATTAAACTGCAAAACACAGCAGGGTAGCAGTTTGTGGAATAAGATCTTATTTGGCATGCTATGACAAGCTTCTTCATGAAAGAAGAAAAAAGGGCAAAGCAGCAAATACTGGGTGTCTTTATTTTTAAAAAAGAACAACCCTCAAGAAACAAACAAACAGTCAGAAGACAATGAACCACAGCCACCTACTTCTGGATTAATTATTTTTCACTCTAACCCTGCAACCACAACTGCACCTGAAGGTGATGATGACAACATCGGCCCCTGCATTAGCAACCTTAAAACCTCCTCCCCCATCAGCTCATCTTGGTATTTTTTCAAGATACCAAATTTATTTTTACTTCTTTATTGATACAAATTAAACATTTATTCAAACTATACTGTACTTTGTGTTAAGCTTTTGAGTGGTTTCTGTGTAATTTTAAGGCGTTTTTTCTCCCCCAGTTCCACTTTTCCCATAGACCCCATTATTTCTATAGCACAATTTTCTATGACGTGACATTGCACAAGAACGCAACAATTATGATATAGCAGAACTGACTGTATTTCCTTTAGATGAAGGATTGAAAACCACAGCGATTGATTTGAGGTGGGAGACCTGTTGAAGGGATGAGAAGAAGAAACTCTCCTCATCCAGAACGTGGCAGAGATCTGGAACTCACTGCCTGAAAGGGTGGTTGAGTCAAAAACTCTCATAATAAGTAAGCAGTATTTCGATATTTGCTTGTGTTATCATCGCCTCTGGGGCTTTGGGCCATCAGCTGAAAAACAATGTTAGTGCAGTCAGATGTCTACTAACTGGCACAGACATGCTGGGGCTAATGGCCTCTTTCTGTCCTGTAAATACCCGAGAGACGATGAACAATCTTTTCCCTAGGTTTGGAGGAGATGTTATCCAACTTAACTATTTTATCTTCTTTTCTAGGCACAGGCTGACTCACTTGGACAGGGTCACTTTTTGATTTGAATCACTGCCCTTTCCATTACTAATGTAGTGTCAGTCCTCCCATTTGATAAACTATCACTATTTCCTTCGATCTTTGGATGGTTGTAGTAATAATAGTTGCCTGCCTGCACGAAAACATGCCAGGAGTAGAGCATAAAATCCACCAGGTGGCCATTCCTGCCATCCATCTGCCCACTTATTGAGGGACATAAATGGTCTCTTCCTGCCCATGTCAACATTTTACCCATGATTGTGGGTTGGTTGGGTTGTTGGGGGTGGAGGGAATCCATGCCATGTGTGGAAGCCTGGCAGGAAGGCAAGTGCCTCCCAGCAGAGGCACCCCTTCCAGCAATTCCGTCTGCTCATTACCTGTACAGTGGCCTCAAGTCCAGCCAGGCAATCTGCTCACTGAGGACCTTGACCCCCTCCCAACCCCCCAATGTACCCAGGGTCCTTGGCATGGCAAGACTGCCTGTAGTTCCACAGTGAGCACCACTCCCAACCGGGGGGTGATGGGACCACAAAGCGATCACAGATCTAATTGATCAGTATCTCTCTAGGTCTAGACTTTCTCCCAACAAATGGACAAAGCCCTCATCTTAAATAATTCTGTTCACACTGTGAAACAGCTGTAGGGAAGGAGGAAGCCATCAAGATTGTTAGTGTTATTTGACCAGAGTGGTGTAGGAGTCCCTTTAAAAATACAGGTCATAGTTCACCATTCGCCATAACAATACTGGGCCTTAGAGGGTTAAACAAGCTGCATAATCACAAATTGCACTCCTTGAATCCAGAAACATTCAGGGCAAGATTTAATGAGGTGTTTAAGGCATTGGAAAGATCTACTTTCTAATCAACCTGTACAGAGATGTTATTACACATCTCTGGAAGAGGTGGGGCTCGAACTTGGGCCTCCTGGCTCAGAGGTAGCACTGTGCCTCAAGAGCCCCTTGGAAGGAATCAACAGAGTGAACAGACAGAACCTATTTTCTCCAGTGGGGAGTCAAAAACAGGGAGGATAATCCTAAACTTAAGCCAGATCATTTAGGAATGAAACTAGGAAACACATTTTCACACAAAGGGTAGTGGAAATCTGGAACATGCTCCTCCAAAACAAACTATCAGATGACAACTGAAATTTTCAAAACAGAGATTGATTGACCTGATAGAAATCAGACTACCAAGTGACAGGGAGAAAACGAAGGTAAATGGAGTATGGCACAACATACTTGGGAAATTGTACTGTTACTAGCCCCATTGTTCCTGACGCATCACAAAAGTTAAAGGTTTAATCAAATTACGCAAAATCCCCCAACTTACTTGCCTGACAAACTTGGGTTAACAGAATATGGTGGCAAGCATTCTGTACTTAAAGAGAAACTACTGTTAATTACAAAGAAATCAGTTCTAACCACAGCTAAACAAAATATGTCTTATCAACTTAAATCCCTACATCCAGGTGCAGTCAGACACGGGAAAACAGAAAAAAAAAATGTAGATGCTATGAGTGAAAGGGAAAAATAAATTAGGACAATACAGTTCAATAGCACCAGTGACGCAATTTAATGAAGTGTATTTTTGCTTCCTTTAAGGCCTTTTGATCACTGATCATCTTTTCAAACCCCTTCTGGGGTTTGCTGCAGACATAAAACATGAACTATTTTTGTCTCAGTCTCTGGTTAGGGGCAGCAGCTAGCAGATGGTGAGAGGGAATAGCTAACTATCTTCCAATTCTCTATTATTACCGCACAAGGAGAGAAATAACATTGTCTGTTCAGAGTCTGGAAGTTTTCTGCCAGTGTATTGCTCACATATAGATTGTCCATTTGCCCAGGGAGGAGTTATGCCGAGCTCCACTGATGCACACAACTGTTCCTGATAGTTTTTTCAATCACAGTCTGTCTCTAGGGAAAGCTGCCCCAATCACTCCACCAATTTCCCCTCACTACCTGAACAAAATAGCAATACAAATAGAACTCAAAATGATTTCCTGCAACTCGCTTTAAAACTACAACATCTCCTTCTACAGGTTCCTTGATTTTAATCTTTTTAGTCCATAATCCAAAAATGTAAACTAAAAAGACGTGCAGTTTATACATAATGGAAAAAGCAGTGTGCTTCAGAGGCTGTATGTTCTACAATTCCTCCTGTTCTTATATTTGCCTCACATTATAAACAGAAATGTTAGATAATAACAGAACAATTTTATTCATGAATATCCCACAGAGTTCCACCTGTTCCTCTCCTTTCCTCCAAAACTGAACCATAAACTCTGGTTAGGTCACAACTAGGCACTATGTCTTGTTCAGGTCAACATACTTTAAGAAGGGTGAGGTAACATTCCTTAAGAGTATGTGGAGGGCATTTACCAGAGGGATGAGGGATTTTGGCTACACAGTAGCAAAAACTGAGTTTGTCCTTGAAGCAAAGTTAAGGGGAGGTTTGATGGAGACTAAGACTGGTTCAGATAAGGGACAAAAGGAAAGTGGGGTATTCCCTTTAGCTAATGGCACAAACAGTCAGGAAGACAGATTTGAGATTATGGACCAGAGTAACAGGGCAGCGTGGGGGGTACGTGAGGAAGTGTGGGGGGGGGGTTGTGAGGAAGTGAAGGTGCGATGAAGTGGAGGATGATGTGCTGAAGGGAGGGAAAGAATGCATGAAGAAGATTTCGACACAGTGAGCGCTGATACCCTGAAATTCGCTACCTATGGAGGGTGGTGGAAGCAGAGATGATCGTAGATTTCTTAAGGAAATTTGTTGATTACTTGAAAGAATTAAATTTCCAATGGGGAATAGGGCTGATTGGGGATTGTTTTACAGAGTGCTGCCATAGATTTGATGGGCTGAATGGCTTCCTTTTGTGTCATAGTGACTCTATGACCCTTGCAGTTTTCCTAAAACTTGTACCACCCTCATGAAGTGAGCTGGAATAAAACAATGAGCAGATAATTATTTCTTATTGCTGTGGTTGAGGAGTAAATATGTTAGGCCACTGGGGTCAACGCCTTTGCTGTTCTTCAGAATAGTACCATGGGACCTAATACTTACAGGCGAGAGATTTACTGTGGCCTTAGATATACATCTCATCCGAAAATGCAGAGGAACAGGATCAGTGGATAATTAATGCCAATACTCAGGATTGCCAATAGACTACTTATAAGTAAATGTTTGCATTCAAATATCTAGGTCTGTGTTCGCATAATCAGCAGCTGGAATTTCTCATCAGTTCCCCAGCTGTTCAGGAGATTTGTGCCAGAGTCTCAGAGTTCAGAACTGTTATGAATTTGCACATCTGAAATAGCATTCAAGATTTTGCTGTTATTCTAAAAATCTGGACAATAGTGGCAAGGTCATAATCATTGCCCATCCCTAATTATCATAAACGTATTAATCCCACAAAGTGGATCTAGAGTCACGTTTAAATCAATTTCAGGGCCATGCCCCTAAACTCAAATTAACCAACAAATGACGGGATTTATTAAAAATACGCTCCTAGTTGACTCAGAAGCTGAATCTATTACCGTGACCAGCAGAGCAACATGTAATCAACTTCCCTTCTCTTCAAAAAAATGTAGCTTGTCGTCAAGTCCGGGTCCTGCCAAACACCATTTGGTTGATAAATTCAGATTAAGGAAGAAAAATGGTTTTTTGTTCCCCTTTATCTGTTTAATTCTGTATCAAAATACTTTGACAAAACAATTAAATGAAATTCAAGAGACTGATTGTATCATCCTTTGAAGTTCCAATGTGAAAAGGAAGTCAAATTCAACATGAACTAATTTGGTTAAAGTTTTTGAGAAGATTTGTAGCTCGGGTTGTGGATGAGGTTGTAGATTTGCTCGACAAGCTGGTGTGTTTGATTGCGGACGTTTCGTTACCCTGCAAGGTAACATCATCAGTGAGCCTCCGGTGAAGCGCTGGTGTCCTGTCTCATTTGTTATTTTATTTGCCTCGGTTTGCTGGGGTGTTTGGCGTTATTTCCAGTTTTGTTCTACAGTGGAAAAACTGGAAGTAATACCAACCACCCCATATAAATAACAAGTGGGACAGAACACCAGCACTTCACTGGAGGTGCACTGACAATGTTACTTAGCAGGGCAACAAAACCTCTGCAATTAGACGGCTTGCCAAACTAACTTGTTGCTGTTACCTTAATGAAAGAGAATTTACGTCCATTTTGTAAGTCTCCTGTGCTCTGTGACTGTATCTCAATTTTGATGTACACTCTGTGCGGGTCACTTGTTATAGCAACCTAGGGAAACAAGAGAGCATCATATCATACTATCTGAGTCTTAACAGTACAATGAACATTTTTGTCAATTCAAACAAACAGGGAGATATTGAAAACTGTATGAAGATTTCTGGGACATTTCATGGTAAAAAGTAAAACACTCACTAAACACGATCGCTTGATTTTTCTCAGGGTGCTAGGAAATCTCTTATGACACTGCCCACTATCAAATGAATGATAATGTCTATTGTGCATTAAGTGGCTTGGCTTTTGTTACTTTGGGTGGAATTAATTACCTGCTCCCCTGGCAGGTTTGCTGGCAGAGAGGAACTTAATCAGGTATCAGCTTGAGAATCCACTGGCTTTCCAACCCCAGCCAATTAAATTTGTGGCAGGAAGATTTATGGACAGCCTCCCCATCCTGCTGCCAATTGAGACCCTGAAGTGGGCAATTTGCAAAACCTAAAATGTTCCTCTCACAATTGATTGTTGTGTTGGGGACATTGCCACATTCAGAAACACTCAGCACTTGATTCAGAGATCTGTTTTCAGGAAGGGCTGGGGTGGGAACCACTTCCTGTTGTTGCTGCTGACTCCTCTCCTGTCCTCTCCATTTGTCATCATTCACTTGTATCCCTCGGTGATTCTAGGGCACTCAGTGGGTTTATTGTGATCACTATTGTCCGTCAAACAGCTGGAAGCCTTTAAGTGCCCACAGCTCTTATGGGGAAGAGATTTCCACTTCCAAGCTCTTTGATCCTAAAGCCCAACACCACCCAATTAACTCCGAGTCCCCCAAAGATGGCAACTGAAGTGAGACATTATCTCCTCCATTGGGAGGATGTGGCTTGCACGGCTGTGGAAGAAAGTGTATAGAAAGCAGCTGGGAGGAAGTGGAACTGAGGTATCTGAGAGAATTAGAGGCTTATAGTGAACATTAGTTGACAATATATCACAAATAAAGACCCAATGGAGATAGTTGACAAAGTGAAAGGACAATCATGTAAGGGCGATGGAGGGGTGAAGCTAAAAAAAAGTAGAGTCACTGATGTACTGGACAGTGAGTGAGAGGGGGTATTTGGTAGAATTGGATTTAAGCATGCCCCAGGTATGAAGATTTCAGATGGATGTGAGGAAAGGGGTGATTTAGGGATGCCCGTTCTGAGAGAAACACCTAAGAAAGACAATTGTTAATATGTTAAACCTGCATGGAAAGAGCCTTGAGAGTTTAATTCCAATTGTTTTGAAGTCTCTTGCAAAGAACAAAGTTTATAAATCTTCTCAGGATGGAAAAGCATATTCCTCAATAAAATCAGAAATGTTATTCGTGCATATCAATGGGGCGGTTTGACTGAAATGAGCAAGATCCTGAATGGTCTTGACAAAGTGGACGTGGAAATGACATTTCCTCTTGTGGGCGAGTCCAGAATGAGAGGGCACTGCTTTAAGAGAGAGAGGGTGAAGGAAGTAACATCATTGAATATTTTTAAGGCAGAGGTAGCGAGATTCTTCTTAGGGTGGAGAATCAAAGGTTCAGGGATTGGTGGAAATATGGAACTCAAATACAAACTGATCAATCATGACTTTGTTAAATGGCAGAACAAGGGCTGAATGGTCTACTTCTGTTCCCATTTCATGTGCGTGCCAGGAAAAGCCCCTAATTGTGTGTATTTACCACGCTAATATGAACTATGAACTCTTTCAAAATCTGTTTTCAAGTCTCTAAGTGTGGGTTATTCAGCTAGGCTGAGATTCTACAGTGGAAATGTTAAGGATTTGATGGGTAAATTCAAATACATTGATAGTGTATTTTCCTTAATTTCTTAGTTGAACAAACTGAGCTTCACATCTAGCTGATGTACGTTAGTGACCTGAGGTCCTATTGTGTGAACTAGTGTGCTGTGATGGTCATAGATCTAAGAATAGCCACTTAAACACACTGGCGCTGCAGGTAAAGCAAAGGAAAAAGACTCTCTCTCACTCAAATGCCAATTAGCTACTGCCAAAAGGAATCAGGACAGAAGAGTTTTACTCAACTGACAAATACCGCTAATGCTAATGACAGAACACACTGCAAAGGGAGCTTAATGGTCCAGAGTATTCTGTCTGGAGTGTAACAAATTTGTCAATATTGCATGGGGAATGCTCATAACAACAGGAATACAAATAGATTTAGAAAATAGAGTTAGTTTAATATAGTTGGAGCAATTGATTCTATTTTTTCTGACCAACAGATTAAAACATGTGCAACTGGTGTCACAATGTTTTATCATCATTATCAAGTTCCACATTTATCGGACCCTTCACGATCAAGAACTAGTCAGTTCACCATCTTCTCATCACATTAAACTGCAATTACAATGACACAATGTTGCAATTATTCAATATGGCTATCAGTTAAAGCAAGAATATAAAGTTCAAGCCTCAGGCTGTTCTTCATAACAGGAAACTTTTAACATGCGATTTAATACAATTAAACTACATTTGCAGAAAGGTCATTATGCTCCTGTTAGGCTCTACCTCGAATTTTAAAAATAGCATACAGTTGTTGCTAATGTCTAAAGTTAAGGAACTGCAAATGAACCTACATTGCAAACAGATAACGTAAATTCACCAAGCTCTTGGGCTGTCAGTGAACAGCCACATTTGAAATGAGAGAGAGTCGGAAAACTGGGGAACCAGGGTTGGAGTCTTTATCCGATTTGCTCTTTCTTTTAAGTCTCACTGCCCACAAAGTTGAGGGATTGTCAACTTGGCTTGACTGTATTAATTTTGATGTTGTTTTGATAAACACCATTGTATTAAAAAATTCTCTTTAACCTAAAGGCATTCAAATATTCTTTGAGCAATGGGTCACTTGCTGTTAATTACCATTTATGACAACCAAGGTTGTCAATACAGACTGCATGACAAACTAACTGTATCTGTAATCTTAATTCATCAAATAAAAAGTGGTGTGTAATCTTTCACAATTCAGACAAGACATATGGGTTTATATGCAGTTGGACCTTCCAGTCCCTTACAGCAGAAGTGCTGTATACAGTGAAACTGTGAGCGAGAACAAGGACCCACTAAACAGCCCAGCCCACCTCCTCTCCATTTAAATGAACACTAAGTAAACTGGGTGGAACTCATTACAGCTTCATTTTCTTTCTTGTGCAATTTCCCAATCTTTAAACAACACAAGGACAGTGAAGGTCATTCAATCGCTTACATCTGCTCCAGTCTCCAATTCAATAATTAGTTGACTTCAAATCCAATCACCCTCCATCACTTACCCAGAAGCAACGGATCTTAGTTTGGAATGTAACAATTGATTCCAAAATCTACTGCCTTTTTCTGAGACAGAGAGAAAGAGGGCTCAAAGTTTCTCCAAGACTTTGAGAGATGAACTGCTTCCCGATTTCAGTCTGGCAAAATCTGAAATACTTTGTTCTAAATTCCTTGGGTACATTGAATGGTTTCTCTGTATCGCTACCAGGCCCTTTACCAGCTCAATCCTCAAAACTCGAAGCTCAGGGGGATACCCAGCTAGTTTGAGAGACCTGGCCATATAAATTAATCCTTTAAGACCTGATGCCGTTTCACTCAATCTGCACTGCATTATTTTTTGCTGAGTTCCACTGCCCTAAACATTGGACCAGCTAATCCACCCAATCCCTTCAAGAAACGATGCCACTCAATGGGCAGCATACCTGTGGGGCACCACAGTGTCTGCAAGGGGCAGCCACCCGTCCGGTCAGAGTGATGAGATGAGCCGGCTCGCCTGACTGCTTCACTGGGTGGCCTTTCCGTAAGCAGTCACTGCTTTCCCAGGAGATGACATGCGACAAGATCTTCAAACGTTCACAGCCGTGTTTGGAGCAGTAACTGTGGCCTTTCCGGACATGTTTTGCTTGAACGATAAGGAAAAGAATCCTGAGAGGAACGAAGCAAATTGTAAAGAGCAGTGGAGAGAATCATTATTGTCGAGCATTCCACAAACTAACTCGAGGTTGTTAAACACAACAAGAGTCTGTTGGGGTCACAAGTAATTTCATTCCATACATGATTCCAACAGTAAGAGAGGAGCAGCAAAGCCCCTTACTGGAAACATCCCAATCCCAATGGATGCTTGAAAGGCATCAGAATTAAGATGTGTTAGAGTTGATTTTCAGATATTGCAGCTGCCTTTGGGAATACATATTTAATCCCTACTATGTTTAAAACAGTATTAAACAGCTGCCTCTTACAGAGGTTTGTTTATTACCCAACCCCACTGTCAGAGATCCAAGCCTTTGGTTATGTGTGCGCGTGCGTGCTGCAACATTGTGTCTGCCCTCCTGCTTTTTTTTTCATATCCTTACACATCATTTCTATCTAAATGGTCATGGCTGCTGCATGAATAAATCACTCCATGAAAATCTGTCACAACATAATCATCCTCTTCCCCTCAGGTGGTGTCTGATCCTTGACTGGCTGCTGCTGTACATAATTGAAGGCTTTCCAGTGGTTCTGGCTCATCAGTAAGAGCTAATCCAGAGTCCCACACTTCCAATTGAAGCTTAAAGCCTCTTTTCCATGGATGCCCCCACTTGCAAAGAATGTATTCAAATTTCATCTGTGCTTCCATAACCTAGATCTCAAACTCTCAAATCTCCCTGAACTTAGGCCGCCTGGCTGAAGGGATCCAAAGTGAGACTGTCCATGCAATGCCAGCCACGTGCAATGGATTCATAAATCATAGATGCTGCTAGACCTTACACCGTACATTCTGTGTGGCCCATTCCTACATCCCATTTAGCTCTTCTCTTTCTGCTTTAAGAAACAAGTTGCCCTAAGTCCCAGCTCCACCATCTTGATTCCAGGCCCAACCCCTTCAAACCAACTTCTGTTCGCATCTTCATGCTCCTGACTCTATCACTTCACTTTCTGAGGACAATAGAAAACCAAAACAGAGAGGTGTGGGGTTACTTATTTTGACTGAAGGGATAAATTGAATTATTGCAGAGTTCTAAAGAGCACAGAGGCAGGGGAGCAAAGGGATGGCAGTAGGAAGCATTGATGTGCAATCTTTGAGTATGGCAGGATATACTGAGGCAGTAATTGGCAAAGTATACAGGACCCCAGACTTCACAATTGGAATTATTTGAGTCTAAAGCTGAGAAGGTTATGTTGGACCTAGATAAAACTCTGGGTTTGGCAGCACTTGGGCCTCGTGTCCAGTTCTGGTCACCACGTTTTAGGAAGGGTGCAAGGGTCTTGGACCGGATCAGACTAGGGTTTCCAAGAATGACTCCAAGAGTGAGGCATTTTAGCTATAAAAGGATGGAGATGCTACGCTTGTCGTTTCTGGGTCAAATGAGCTCAAGGGAGCAGATTTGATAGTGGAGACAAATAATGATTTCGAAAAGGAAAATGAATGGACACTTGAGGAAATAAACTAACAAGCTTATGGGAGTAGAGCAAAGGATCTTGTGGATTGCTCGAGAGAGTTAGCATGAATGCGATTGGCTGAATAGCCTTCCTCTGTATCCTAATGACTATGACTTAATGACAACGACTCTTCCCAGTCTTTTGAGGCCTTGATTTTTTCTTGCTAGATCTTTCGACTCAGGCTGCTCAAACCTACTATACATTAACTGTGATTTCCCTGTATAAATAAGATATAGACTCACCCTGCACTGCTGTCAAAGTAATACAGATTCTTGTCTGGGTTTTTCTGCAGGATATTGAAGGATGAGGCTGCTTTATACCGTTTCACGCTGTGTACTCTTCCACTCGACCGATCGTATATATCAGACATGATTTTAAAAACTGTCTTCTTCGGATAACACATGCCAACTTGGATCCAGTTCCCTCTACAACAATATTAACAATAACTGATTCAGAGATAGTAGGAACTGCCGATGTTGGAGAATCTGAGATAACAAGGTGTAGAGCTGGATGAAACAGGCCAAGCAGCATCAGAGAAGTAGGAAAGCTGACGTTTCGGGTCTGGACCCTTCTTCAGAGGAAGGATCCAGACCTGAAACGTCAGCTATCCTGCTTCTCTGATGCTGCTTGGCCTGCTGTGTTCATTCAGCTCT
This sequence comes from Stegostoma tigrinum, assembly GCF_030684315.1. Lineage (NCBI taxonomy): Eukaryota > Metazoa > Chordata > Chondrichthyes > Orectolobiformes > Stegostomatidae > Stegostoma > Stegostoma tigrinum. Next base: position 4,310,760 of record NC_081386.1, on the reverse strand, counting down.
ACACTTTGTTAAGTAATATTAACAATAATGTCCTGTTCACTTTGAGACACCAACGTTTTGTTTTAATATTAGCAAAAACACTCAATCCACAAAAGCGAACTTTCTGTGAAATAAAAAGTTGCAGATAGAGTGTTAACTGCTCCTGTGACACTGCTGGGTGAGATGTCATTGAGTATTCCTGATTTTTTTATTTATTCTGACATCAGTTGTGGACATTGTAGTATCTGCTGGTCACTAACCACTGTCACTGGTCGTCCTTTCTACTCTCTTTAAATAAAAGAAAATGATTTAGGTGGGACACAATAACGAAAAATAAATTCACTCGGTCAAAACAAATTTACCAAAAATTGGAATCCAAGCATTATTACTAGGGTTGGCTATGCATTCGACCATTATTACATCGGCCAGGCTTGTCACTTCATCCTCCACCAGGCCCTTGTGCAAGAATAAATGTTTCTCCATCCAAAAGACTATGTGATGTCATTAGATAGGAGGCGCTGGATAGGCTGGGACCATTTTCCCTGGAACGTTGGAAACTGAGGGGTGACCTTATAGTGGTTTATAAAATCATGAGAGGCATAGATAAGGTGAATAGCCAACACCTTTTCCCACCAGAGTACTGGAGTCCAGAACTAGAGGGGCATATATTTAAGGTGAGAGGGGAAAGATTTAATAGGGAGCTAAGGGGGTAACCTAATCATGCAGAAGGTAGTGCAAGCATGGAATGAGGAAGTGGTAGAATGATACAGAATCCATGCCGAACACTGCAGTGCAGTATGGAGGAAGCACTGCTACACAGTTGGAGGTACCATCTCTCACACAATCTAGTTAACATCTGATCTCACCGGTGGATGGAAAAGATTCCAGAGCACTATTTCAAAAAACAACTGAGAAATTCTACACTATCTTCTGGTCAATTACTTATCCCTCAACCAACATCACAAACAGATTGCCTTGTTGCTATTTAAGGGATTTTGCTATGCACCAACTGGTTACAGTATTTTCTGCATTACAAAAATGACAACATTCCAAAAGAACTTAATTTAAGAGTGAAACATTTTGGACTTCCTTGAGGTTATCATAGGAGCAACATAAATGCAGGGGACTTTTAAAGTTGTGAATGTAACTTGAGTCATGCAACAGGTAATTTTCTCTCAAGCAAATGATTTTTTTTTATATCTGAGGTGGCATGGATTGGATATGACAGCAATGACTTTTCCAGAATTGTACATTCAGAGAAAAGAAGGAATGAGTGATACACTGGTCCCTACATTTCTCAGCTCTCACAAGGTCCCCAAACTGGTTCTATATTGGGATAGAGAAATAGGCCATTCAGCTCTGCTTCACCATTCAATGCTATCATGGCTGATTTGACCATTTCCTCAGACCCAATTTTTCACATGTGCACCCCATAACCCTTGGTTTTTCTAATCTATCATAATTTTACCCCTTCACTCAAACAGAGTTGTACATTTTTTAGGAGGCAGAAGAATTTCAGCATTCCTTCTCCTCCTTACTGTGAGACATTGTGAACCATTTCCCCTTCCCATCTTGGATCTCTAGCAGGATCCCATTGTGATCTTAAAGGGGTTACTAGGAAGTTGAGAGGTCCATTCACCATCCCAGGACAGAGATTACGTTGATCCAGTACACTCTTACAATCTATTAGAACAGTTGTCACTCTCACCTGAGCCATACAAAAAGGTGCATTAGACAAGGCAGCCATTCATACCATTGCTGCAGAATGGCAATACTGTTTTACTGTACACACTGCTACATACAGGACATACATGCCTGAACAATGACCAGTGTCAGAGTTAATCTGAGTGCTCTTGACTGAGCACACATTCAGATCCTTCAATCCTGGCACATGGTTTTGCCAATGATGAGTGTGGGATGGGGAAAGTGAATCTGAGGTGACAATCTGACCTAATCATTTAAGCAGGCACCACATTGATTCACCTAAAGATGGTGTCTGTTCTACTTACATCCAGGTGGATGTCTACCTTCCCGTGAAACTTATGACTATTGGATATGGCAGGACATACGATGCATCATGAATTCTGAGCGCTGCTATTGGCTCAATGGATGGAATGACCACGCAACAGTAAACAGTGTAGGAGGAACCATGTATACCATTGACAAAACTTCCTGATGTTGCTTCAAGGAGATTAGGGTTTTGAAGATCTGAAAGAATTAAAGATTCTTGTCTGGAAGTAGACCAAGCGTAAACAATTGCAAACTGAGAACTGGTTTGTCAGGCTAATGAGTAAGACAAACCAAAGAGGGATTCCAAATGTGTAACTTGTTATCTTGACATTTACTTTCACTATCACCCCCACACCATGCCCATTATCAAATTTTTATTCTTTTGTCCAAACTACAACTTCTTTAAATAGTTCATAATACCGGCCTCAGCAGACCTCAGTAAATTTCATAGATTTCTTTTGCAAGGTTTCTTTTCCTCAAACAAAATGTTTCAAGGCCTAGGTGAACATTGTGGGCTAAATGACCTCCTTCGATGCCATTCCGATTTGACTGTGGTCAGTAAAATTTTTACTTTCAGCATCTGCAGTACAGTCTGTATTATTTTGAATTTAGTTCAAAGTAAGATCAGGCCAGACCTCGAGGTGATTCTTTTAAACAGTATTTGTTGACACTATGCACATGATCTAAACAGCGGGCATCACTGCCTGGACCTGCTCTAGCTACAACCACTCAGTTTCTAACACATGACTCCAGAAGTCACAGTCAGTTCACAGCATATCTCCAAGGCTTATCTGCATATTTAGTAATACCTATCCCTACATGGGCCATTAGCCTAGAGATAGTGGGAGCTTGTGATGAGATTGTACACAAAGATGAAAGGGCCCAACCATCATGCTTATCAGGACATATACATAGCATCAATATGATTGGGTACTTTGGGTTAGGGCATGAATATGGGAGAAAGAATGACTGAACAACTTCTGCTGCATGTGGCTATTTTTGGTACACAGCCAGAGGGACTAGGAGCTCTCAGTGTGAGAGATTCAACAGTGAGCATCTAGAGGGTGAACAAACAAGTCTGAAGGGAAAGTGGAATGAAGTCACAACTTCTGCCCCAGGAACACTGCAACTGGATTCTCAAATGTATCTTGGAAACTGGCTCTCAAATGCCATGCTGTCATGTTTTACTCATGTCAAATGGAACTAAGGTGCAGTGACAGCTATGGACAATTGCAAGACATTCCAAAGGACCGCTACAGGATATCTATGCCCAGAATTAGAGCAAATATAGGATAAACTACACAATATGAAGAATTGAATAGGTTTTGGTTAGACACTAGGAACAGCAGGCCATTCAGCCTATTAAGTGTGCCTCAGCATTAAATTAGATCACAGCTGACCGTCTACCTCACTATTACTTTCCTGCATATATCCCTCGAAGTCATTAGTCTCAGGAAACCTACCCATTTTTGTTCTGCTCAATGTTGGAATTTCCACAGCTCACTGGGGTACAGTATTCCAAAGATTTTCCAACTCTGAGTAAAGAAATTCCACCTATCACTCCCTAATGGTCTGTCCCTTATCTCGAGGGAATGTCCCCTGGTTGTAGACTCACCAGCCAAATGGAAACATCATATCCAAACAAATCCTGTCATATCCTGGAAAATCTTTGTAAGTTTCAAAGAGGTCACCACTTATTCTGTGAAACTCTGGAGAGAACAGGTCCAATTTCCTCAATCTCATCTCATATCATCCCAGGAATGAATCTGGCGAGCCTTTGTCACACTCACTTATGGCAAGTATATTCCTCCTTTGGGAAGGGGATCAAAACTGTACACAATATTCCAAGCAAGCACTCAGGACGCCTATTAGTTACAGCAGGACATCCTCATCGTGTACTTGAAGTCTCTTGCATTGATAGTCAACATAGTATTTGTCATCCTCATTCCACATTGCATCTGCATGCTAACTTTCAGTCATTCACAAACAAGGACTCTAAGGCTCCTATGAACATCTGTACTTCCCAACCTCTCACTATTTAAGAAATATGCGACAAACCACTAAGGAATTCTTTTCTTCTGCTCTGGCTGTTCTGGAGATGCTAAACAACTGTACTGCTGCTAGTGTAAGCCTTATTTCTGAAAAAAAATCTCAAAACACTTGGAAGAACAATCTTGCATTGCTACTGCGCAGATCATTCTGAATCATCATTAGCTCTCTTACTGATATCAACTTTTGTAAATTAGCGGATCTTTTCAAACTTGAATTCTAATTCTCCACAAGGAAACATGGCTTCTTTTTTCCAGTTTTTCAGTCAAGGCCTCTGAATGACTCATCCAGTAACATAACCATTATCTCTGGGTATGGAAGCGTAAGATGTTTTCAAATTAGTTTTCATAGATTCTGAATGTTTATCTCTGAATTTTTTTAAAAACATGCTGCTTCCAATTTGAAATTTGCAGCAACATTTTGGCTGACAAAATTACCAAACTGCTGAAGCAGTGTCTGTTTATATCATTTCTTTTCTGTCATCTGAGCTGTGTCAAGTGAAGACTGAAGAATTGTGTTATCTGGACAGATTTACACATAAAATTGACACACTAATCCCATGGTTTATGAATATGCAATACATGTGCCTTTATAAGTGAATAAAGGTCAGTTAGCTGGTTATGCGTTTTGCATTTTAAATATTTAAAAATAAACAACATTGCATTTTGTCCATTAGAACTTTACCAGTGGTGCACATGTTTAAGCAATCGGTCAGAGGGCTTCAAATTCAACTAATCTAAGTATTTCAGTGGATAATATGAAAGTTGCAGTCGAAAAGCTTACTCTAGATATGAATTCTACATATTTCTGGATGGACCTTTTTTAAAAAAACACCGTAAGTGCTCCATAATAGTTTCAGGCGTTAGAGAGGTTTTTCATCTAAATTTAGTCGTTAAATTGTAGGGGGTTGCAACAGACTGGCAATTTGAACTGAATATAGAGGGAGACCAATGACTCACAGCAGTGAAAGAGAATTCAGTTGCAGGGCAGTTTTTAGTTCTGTGTAATTTTTACTCATGTGTAACCCACAGAAACAAAATTGCAAAGATGTGCATAACTTGAGGCTGAACGGATTTTGTTCCACTTTTGTGAAAGTACACAAGACCAGATAACAGAAAGACAAATAGTCCATAGAGGGATTTGTTCTATTTTGGATCCTGTGCTCATGCAGTTTTCAGAACGCAGCTACAGAAAGGATACTTGAACCTGAGAGAAGGCAAAATGTGGATGTACCAAGAATAAGCCAGAATTAGCAAAACAAGCAAACTTGTTTAGGGTCATAGACAAAGTTAAAAAAAAACACACAACATCACGTTATAGTTCCCCCAGGTTTATTTGAAAATACAGCTTTCAGAGGTCTGCCATGAAGGAGCAGAGCTCATAAACCTTGTGTTTTCAAATAAACCTGAGAGACTCTAACCTGGTGTCATGTGATATTTTTTGACCTTGTCCACCCTAGTCCAATATCATAGAGTCATAGATCACAGGAACAGACCCTTCAGTCCAACTTGTCCATGCTGACCAGATATCCTAAATTAATGTCGTCCTGCTTACCAGCATTTAGCCCACATCCCTTTAAATCTTTCCTATTCATGTATCTACCCAGATGCCTTTCAAATATTGTAATAATACCAACCTCCACCACTTCCTCTGGCAGCTCATCCCATACACAGATCACCTTCTGCGTGAAAATGTTGCCCCTTGGGTCCCCTTTAAATCTTTCCCCTCTCACCTTAAACCTATGCTCTCTAGTTTTGAACTCCCCAGCCCAGGGAAAAGACCCATTTATTCAATCCATTCCCTTCATGATTTTAAAAGCCTCTAAGGTCACCCCTCAGCCTCCGATGCTCCAGAGAAAACAGTCCCAGCCTATTCAGCCTCTCTATAGCTCAAACCCTCCAATCCTAGCAACATCCTCGCAAATCCTTTCTGAACCCTGTCAAATTTCAGAACATCCTTCCTATAGCAGGGAGACCAGAATTGCACACAGTATTCCAAAAGTAGCCTAGCCAAATTCTTATTCAGCTGCAATAGGACATACCAACCCTCATACTCAATGCACTGACCAATAAAGGAAAGCATACCGAACACCTTTCTTCACTATGCTATCTATCTGCAACTCCACATTCAAGAAACTATGAACCTGCACTCTGTTCAGCAACTCTCCCCTTGACCTTACGTGTATAAATCCTGTCCTGATTTCCCTTTCCAAAATGCAGCACCTCACATTAATCTAAATTAAACTCCACCTGCCACACCTCGGCCCACTGGCTCATCTGATCGAGGCCTCATGTATTATGAGATAACCATCTTTGCTGCCCACTATACCTTGTCACCTACAAACTTACGAACTATATGTCCTAAATTCACATTCAAATCAAGTGACAAAAAACAGTAGACACAGCACCAATCTCTGTGGCACACCGCTGGTTACAGGCCTCTAGTCTGAAAAACAACCCTCCACCACCACCCTCCCTCTTCTACCTTTGAGCCAGTTCTGTATCCAAATAGCTAGTTCTCCCTTGTTAACCAGTCGATCATGAGGAACCTTATTGAGCACCTTACTGAAGTCCATGTAGGTCATGTCCACTACTCTACCCTCATCAATCCTCTTGTTATTTCTTTGAAAAACTCAAACAAGTAAGTGAGACATGACTTCCCACGTGCAAAGCCATGTTGGCTATCTCTAATCAGTCCTTGCTCTTTCAAATATAGGCGAATCCTGTCTCTCAGGATTTTCTCCAATTTTCCCACCACCGACGATAGCAAGAACTGCAATACTGCTGTCAGAGTCGAGTGTGTGGAGCTAGAGGAACACAGAAGGTCAGCAGCATCACAGGAGTTGGACAGTCAACGTTTCAGGCCTCGATCCTTCACCAGGTCCTGATTAGGGTCTCCAGGCATTAGTTCCCTGGCTCTTCCTTATCACCATTCTTAAATGGTGGTACCACATTATCCAGCCTCCAGACTTCCAGGACCTCACCTATGCTGACCACTGATACAAATTGACCTATGTAAAATTACAAAAACAGGTTTGATACAGCAAAAAAAAATCTAAACATTGTTATTGCTGATCAGGGAAATAAGGGGCAAACATTCAAGATTGGTTTCAGAATATTAAAGATCATGGTTAACAGAACACTTCTGCAGCACTAAGTGAAGAATGCATAAATAATAAGCACAATATAGTGAGCTGCAATATGTGAAACTTATTGAGGGAATGCAATAAAATACTCAAAGAAACTTGCGATATTTTGCTGACAGGGTAGCATTTATTGCCCATCCCTAACTGCCCTTGAGAAGGTGATATAAACAACCTCCTCGTGTTGCTGCAGTGTCTGGTATAGGAAAACTCTACATGCAGTCGGAAGGGGATTCAAGGATTTTGATCCAGTGACAGTGAAAGAACAAGGATAACCCAAAGTTAGGCTGGAGGAAGTCTTGGAGGGAACTAGCAGGTGGTGGCATTCCCTCGCCCCTGCTGCATCTCAAGGTTGTAGAGGCCACAGGTTTGGGAGGTGCTGTTGAAGGACCTTTACTGAGTTGCTGTGTACAGCTTCTAGATAGTGTACGTTGTTATCATGTTTGATAGTGGTGGAAGGAGTGAATGTCGAAGGTCGCAGATGGGGTACTGATCAAACAGGGTGCTTTATTCTGGATGGTGTCAAGCTTCTAGAATGTTGGTAGATCTGCACTCTTCTAGGCAAATAGGGAATATTCCATCACACTCCTGACTCATGCCTTTTAGATGGTGGACAGGCTCTGGGGAGTCAGAAGGTAAGGTACTTACTTAAGTTCCTCCTAATCTCTGACCTGCTCTCCTTGTTACAGTATTTATGAAACTGCTCTAGTTGAGTTTGTCGTCACTGGTGGCCTGTGGGGTGTTGGAGAATTGACTACGGTAATGCCCTTGAATGTTAAGGGGAAATGTTTAAGCACTTTCTTATTAGAGGTGTATACTGCATGCCACTTGTGTGGCACAAATATTACTTGCCACTTACATGTCCAAGCCCAATTTTTCTCCAGGCCTTGCTGTATGTAAACATGGGCTGCTTCATTACCTGAGGAACTATGAATGTTCTGAACATTCCACGGAGCAGGGAATATCTGCATTTATGACCTTCTGACGGGGTAAGGTCTTTGATGGACCTTCTAAAGATGATTGGGCGTATGATGCTGCTAGAATTTTTGCAGTGATGTCCTGGAGCTGGGATCATTGTGATTTTTGGAGAACTATCATTTTTCTTCATGCCAATTTTGACTCCCAGCAGTGGAAACATTTTTCCTGATTCAAATTTACTCAGGTTAATTAGTGTGACCATTGGTCAAATGCTGTCAAGGGCAGTCACTCACTTCACATCTGCAAATTCAGCATTATCGTCCATGTTTCGATCATGGCTATCATGAGATCTGAAGCTATGCATTGGGCAGAACCCACGCTAAACATTGGTGAGCAAGTGCCACTGAGTAATCCTGGTGAGAATAGTTTCCACTATTTCACTGACAATGGCATTAGATTAATAAAGAGTGAAACTGTCCCCATTGCATTTTCCCAGCAGTTTAGGGACAGCAATGAACTTATGTGGGCAACACCCACTTTGACAAACCCTTGTAAATTTTGCAGCTATAATGAATCAGCTTGGTTTGACACGCTGCCAGGCTGATAGCCAAAGACAAGAAGAAAGGGCAATGAAGCAGAATTAGAGTGAAGTGCTAGTTTTGGAAGAGCATTTCTCAGGCTTAAGTGTGTTGAAATGCTTAAGTCAGATGTCTCCTTAATCTCTTGTGCTGACCCATATCCTTTCAAAATGCCGGTCTTTACCAATATCTGAAAATGTCACATTTGACACTTAATTTCCTTTCCGACATTTTGGAACGTGTCATTGTCACTGCCTTTCCCTTCATATCTAAATCCGTCCTGTCTGCTTTCCACTTTGTCCACAAGATGGGGATGGGGTGGAGGGAAGCTGGTCAAACTCACTGTCAACAGTCTGTGCCGCTATAACCATGACTCACTGACGTTCCTCAATCTCACACAGTCATCGGCACGTTTGTGTTTGAACTCACACTTAATCCAATCCAGCCACTGATGGAAATACAGCTTTTCTCCCTCCTTCATAGTTTCAACTCATTTTTCCGTTACTAAATGCCTGGAACAGACCTGAAATCTATGATGGTCTATCCTTCCTGCGGTCAAAGAGTCAGGAGTTTGCTGTTATTCTCATTTAGTAGACCTGGCTTCATTTCTGGGGCAAACTTGGCCATCTCCAAATATTTTAGTTGGACAGGAAACCAACATCCTAACCCCTGTTTGGGCCTTAATCAACCACAGCAGTTACTAAATTACATGATAGTTTACACGTAGAAACCTCCTGCCGAGCTCAAACAGATGGTGTTATTTCAGCATAATAGATGCGACTGTTTCTTGAAATATATTCAAACGGTTTCCACTCAAAGTAATTTGCAGGAAAACAACTTACAAGTTGACATGTCTGTCGCTCAGTTATGTTTGCCAAAGTTGGCTACTCTGTGGGTTTAATTCATAAACTGCTCACAGGTACAGAGAGACGTCATTTGACCAGCTGTATCTGTGCAGGCTTTCTGCTGGAACAAGTCAGAAAATACCTTATTCTGGCACTCTGCATTTTTATTTTCTTTCCAAGTGCTATGCCCATTCTCCTCCTCCTCTGATTGTGATAAAGACAGATTCATTCACAGGCAATGCACTGCATTTTCTAACAATCGTTGCATTTAAAAGAAACTCTTCCCCATGTAACATTTTCTTTTAGCAATCACCTTGTGTTAGTGACATAAGAACAGGCCCTTCAGCCCACCAAACTTGTGTTGACACATATGACACCAATCTAACCTAAAAATCTTTCACCTCTATGTGAGCTGTATCCTTCTTTTCCCTCCTCTGGTTTTCACCCCTTCCATCATTCTTTTTCCCAATCTGCTCCGTACAGACCCTTCATGATCTTGATTATCTATCAAATCCCCTCTCAGCCCTCTCCTTAAGGAGAAAAACTACAGCTTCTTCAATACATCCTCATAACTAAAGTGGCTGTATTCCAGAACCACTCTGACAAGTCTTTCCTGCACCCTCTCTACAAGCTCTGCATGATATGCTGTTGAAAAAAAACTGAACTGCTGAGTTACAGAGGGATATGCGCATTCTAATTTGTCACTCACTAAAACTTAGCATGCCAGAGCAGCAAGTTATTAGGAAGGCAAACAGAATGCTGTTTATTGTAAGAGGGCTGAAATATTAAAGTAGGAACACATTGCTACAGTTGTACAAGGCATTGGCGCAATCACATTTAGAGTCCTATGCTCATTTTTAGTCAGCTTAATTCAGAAAGAACACAATTGCACTGGAAGTTGTTCAGAGAAGGGCCTAGGCCCAAAATGTCAGCTTTCGTGCTCCTAAGATGCTGCTTGGCCTGCTATGTTCATCCAGCTCTACACTTTGTTATCCCTTGACTAATTCCTTAGTTGAGGGTGTTACCTTATCAGGAAAGGCAAGACAGGCTTGGCCTGTAGTCTGCAGAGTGTTCAAGAATGAGAGGTGATCTTATTGAAGCATAAGATTCCGAGGGAACATTAGGGTGCTTCTCCCTATAGGATAGTCAGGAACTAGTTTAAAAATAAGAGGTCTCTCATTTAAGAGAAGAACGAGGAGAAAAATGTTTCTCTCAGAAAGAGTTGGAAGTCTGGGAGTTCTCTTCCCAGAAAGCAGCGGAGGTGGAGCGGGGGGAAGGGGCAATGCCTTTAAAAACATTCAGAGATAGAAAGATTCTTGACTAATAAGTTATTATTTTTGGGCTTGGCAAAATTGTGAGCAGGATTGAGATAGAGTTCAAGTGGATAAGGACTGATTGGTGACATAAGTGGACTATTGCAGGTTAAATTTAATACAGAAAGTCAAGTTGAGGCCATATTACGATCAGCAATGATCTTACTGAATAGTGAAACAGGACTGAGGGCCAAAGTACTCACTCCTGCTCAAAGTCTGGGCACTTAGAAACTCAGACTGAACTAGTGTTTTATAAAAAGGCTTGTTTTAGCTTTCCTGCCCTTGTACTTTATTACCTACAATTATAAATCCCAGGAACATAGGTGTCTTTCTCACCCTTCGACCTGCGCTGCCACTTTCAATGATTTGTGCACTATACCTTCAGGCTCATCTGTTACTGCATCAACTTTAGAATTACACCCTTTATGTCCCACTGTCTCTCTTTAGTCTTTGTGCCCTCAGATTTCTTGACATTAAGTTTAACTTGCAACGTTCCACCCATGTTGCCAGCCTGTTTATCTCCACTTGAATTCCATCCTTATCTTCCACTCAGTTCACAATATTTCCAAATCTTGTCAACTGAAAGTGTTGAAATCGGGCCTTGGGTATCAAAGTGCAGCTTAAGGTATAACAAGAAAAGCAGTGTTTCTCATATTCACCTCTGAAGAAGCCTATTCTAAACCATTTTCCAACTTGAAAAATAACTGTTCCGAACTACTAGCTGTTCCAAGTTCTTCAGCTCTCAATCCATGTTGACACTATCACTTTTATTCCATGAGCTTTAACTTTGCTCACAAGTCTACGATGTGACACTTGACAAAATGTCTTTTGGAAATCCATGTAAACACATCAACCCGATCTGTTAGTTCCTCAAAGTAGGGCAGATGGGCTAGTTGACCATGACATTGTTACACAGGAAGCCATTCAAGATTTGGGAGCAGAAGAGATTGCCACTACGACTAGTACAATCTAGTGATGGGTCTGATGCTGTTCTTTGCAGCGAAGAGCACGAATTCCAGACAGTTGTTTTTCTGGTGCTGGGGTATGGGTGATTACTCAGGACTAGAGGGGGACTTGCAATGGGACTGGTAGGATCCAGTCACCATGGTCCATATAGGTACCACAACATATAGCTCTGGTTCATGCGACACTGGCACCCTCTTTGGGGAATGTGGAACCTACATCATTGGGACAATCTAAACCTGTAACATGCTGAGGCCCATGTTCTAATGGGCCACATAATTAAAAGCCTCCATTTGCCATGTTAAGTAGTGGCGCAAGGAGTCAAATTTGGGAAGATGTAGTGACCCAATCTATAGACAAGTCAAGGGGAAGGTATTAATACTTGAAAATGATAAACGGAAAATGAAAGGAAGGAATACAGAGTACATATTTAAGAATTAATCAAAAAATCAGGCCAAATGTTACAAAAGCAATAAAAAAAAAGACAAAACTAAAGTCTATCAGAATGCATAGTGTTTGGAACAATACAAATGAGCTGCTAATGCAAAGAGTAATAACTATAAATGATCTGATAGCCAGAACAGAGATATAGCTGCAAGAATACAGTTTGGGACTTGAACCTTGTAGGCCCAGGACATTTACAAAGGAGAGAAAGCTGGAGTAAAAGTGGAGGGGTGGCTTTGTCAAATATTGATAATATTAGCATGATAGTCGGAAGTGACCCAAGTTTGGGAAACAAGGAGGTAAAAGTGGTTTGGGTCAAGATGAGGAATGACAAAGGCAAAAGGTCACTTGTGGGAGTGGTGTACAGGCCACCAAATGGTAAGATCATAAGTGTTAAAGTAGACCATTCAGTCTGCTCCACAACATAAAGTGAACATACTGATCTGATAATCCACACTCCACGTTTTTGTCATTTCCCCATAACCCTTGATTAAAAATCAGTCTCTCCCTCAGGCTTGAACATACTTAACAATCCAATCTTGACTGCCCTCTGTGACAAAGAATTCCATAGATTCAACACCCTCAGAGAGAAGAAATTCCTCCTCACCTCTGTCTTAAATGTGACCACATTCTGAAATTACACCCTTCCAGTCCTGGACTCTCCCACAAGAAGAGAAACAGCTTCTCATCATCTATCCTGTCTATCCCCAAAGAATCTTACATGTTTCAATAAAGTTGCCCTTCATTCTCCTGAACTCTGCTGAGTCCAATCTACTCAATCTCTCCTAAGAAAATTCAACCGCAACAGGATCAACCTACCAGCTGGACTGCCTCCAGCATCACGATATATTTCCTTAGATAAGGGGACGAATACTGTCACTATGTTTTAGCTCTCTCTCAATGAACAAGTCCATTTCCAGTATAACTTGCTGTCTGGTCAGCCCCAGAATGTGGTTTCCTGAGAAACCATGCTGAAGACATTCTGTGAAATCATTTTTCAGGCTATTTTTACCCATCTGCTTTTTCTCGCTTTTGGTGTAGCTTAAAATTGCATATGATTATCATTGTACATTTTGGACAACCTATTATTTCTTCTTCTTTGGTATGAGAGTTGTGCATAAATCACATATTGAAAGCATTCAAGTTCAGTGCATAATTGGGATGGCAAATGGAATGTTGGCCTTTATTTCAAAGTGGAAAGGAGGTGGCAAATGAATGGTATGGACATTTCCCATCAGTCTTCGCCATAGGAGGTTGAAAGTAACATTGCAAACATAGCTGTAATAGAGGAAATAAAACAGAGGGAGGAACTCAAGAAAATTCCAATCACCAAGGAAGTGGTAATAAATAAACTGTCAGAAGTCCAGGCTGACATCTCCCTGCGTCCTGATGGACGTCATTCTACAGTGTTAAAAGAAATTACCAAATGAGATAATTGAAGCATTGACCTTAATTTTCCAGAATTCTCGACATTCATAAGAGGCTCCATTTGATTGAAAGCCATTGAATATAACTCCTTTATTAAAAAAGAGAGGAAGACAGAGTGTAGGAATGTACAGGATAGTCAACTTCACATCTGTCATCAAGAAAGTGTTAAAAAAGAATTTTTAAAGATATTAAAGCAAGGCACTTAGAACTGTTCAGGATAACCAGGCAGAGTCAATATGGTTTTGTGAAGGGGAAATAAATTGGGCTTCTTTGAGGTAGGTTAAAAGAGGAACAGCCAATGTACTGTATTTATATTCCCAGAAGGTATTTCACAAGGTGCCACATCAAAAAGTTATAGTGGAAAATAAAGGCTCACGATGTAGGGAGCTATGCATTGTCATCGGCAGAAAAATGGTTAGCTAATAGAAACCAAAGAGTAGGTGTAAATATTTTATTTATGGTGAGAGATTGCAGAGCCTTAAGGTGCAGAGGGATCTACATCTCCTAGTTCATGAATCATAAATGGTTGGTATCCAGGTGCAGGAAGTAATCAAAAAGATAGTTGTAGAAACATAATATAGGAGCAGGAGCAGGCCTTTCAGCCCTTTCAGATTGATCTGCCATTCATTTATGATCAGGGCTGATCTTTCAACTCAATACCACATTCTTGCTTCTCCTCATCACCTTTGATTCCTTTAGCCCCAAATGCTATACCTAACTCTTGATTAAATGTTATAATTTATTGTAGAGAATTTTACACAAAAGTAGACAAGTTATGCTTCAATTTTACTGGAGGCTAGTGAGAGTACATATGTACACAGTGTACAGTATTGACTTCCTCACTTAAGGAAGGCGATAAATGTATTGGAAACAGCTCAGAGGAGACTCTTATGTGGAATAGACAGACTGATATGAGGAATGGTTAGACTGGCAAGGCTTGTACACTCTGGAGGTTAGAAGAGCAAGAAGTGATTTGGTTGAAACATAAAATACTGAGGAAGCTTGACAGTCTGGTTGTAGAAAGGATCATTCCACGTGTGGGAGAATCTGGAACTAAAGGGTTCAGTATTTATAAGGGGTCACTCACTTAAGGCAGCAATGAGGAATTATTTTTCACCTGAATGTCAAGTCTTAGGATGTCTTTTCCTGAGAAGGTGGAGGTAGCAGAGTCTACTTTCTGGGCAGAAGTAGATAGATTCTTGCTAATCAAGGAGATGAAAGGTCATTAGAGGTAGGTGGGAATGTGGAGTTGGAATTACAATCAAAATAGCCACAATCTTATTTAATGGTGGAGCAGTCTTGAAGGACCAAACTCTTGCTCGTAATTCGCATGTTCTGACGATTTACAATTAGAATTGAATGTACTTAAATTTGACTTGGTTTATATAAATGACAAGATGTCACAATGAGGCAAAAATTACAACTCACAGTCAGTGGTAAAACACAATTTTGTGATCTTAAATATAATAAAAAAGTGAAGTAGTCAGGAATTTACTTGTATGATTTGCACACTGATTATAACTCAGACTTCCAAAGTCTACTCTCTGTCACAACACTGACAGAAAGATTTGAAAGAGTGCGATTAATGAAAGCTTTCTCACTGTTTACCTGCCAACAGTGCCTACATTCCATGATGAACAGAAGGCACATTTTACATAAACTGTGGTTAAAAATGACAAGAATGATTTGTGAATGCCCAAACTTCATTCAGTAAAAGACAGCTGAGGTACCTCAACTTTTACACACCTCTGGCATCTCATGCATATAGAGGATAGTGCTCTCCATTCAGATATACACAAATACTTTGAAGGGAAGTCAGACTTCGATCTGAGAGCGAGCGGCTTTTAGTTTACTGAACTACCCATAATGCGTTGAATTAATTGCACAATGATGAAATTGATAGCACAGCCATTTAATATTAGAGAAAGTCTAGCTGCTTCCCAGCACAGCAGACCAGTCCAGACAAAACCAAAATATTTCTCCTCCCCACTCAATCTTCCATACTGATTACTGGCTTGTTGCCAATCAACAAGTCCTAACAAGTATGATTTTCTCTTTGTGTTTTCTCTATGTGCTGGCTCCTTGGAAACAGCTGAAATATAAACATTAAAATGAGCAAATACATAAATATATAGAAAAAAAAGTGGATGGAGGTCACTGAACAGTGATTGTTCTAGTAAATTTCAAGCTAATTCTTTGCTGCTGTGTATTGAATGGCCATTTCACCTCTGCTTTCCTGAACCTTAATCCGATAACAGAAATGGGAATATTGCTAAATGATGAATTTGCCTGGCTCCCTTTGAGGCCTGTTTTCAAGTTGGCTGTAGACAATCAGCATGGGATGCATTTATTGTAGCCATAAAGGTACTAATAGAAGTCAGTTTCAATGCAGCTCCTGGGAGGACATGATGATTGCCGAGTACCAAAATTGTTGCTAATTCTACGATAATGGGGACTAAATTAGCAGTCTCATTCAAAACAGCCACCAGCATGGCTGTTGTGGGAAATGGGAAATGTTACAAGTGGCAGGAGGGAAGTGCACTTGAGGTTATTGTGAAGGCTTATTGTTAGCTTAGCGTAAACACGCTTTAGCCTACGGCTAAACTGAGCTGCATCAAAAGTGGAAGTGTTGCATGTGATTCGGCGGCCAAAAAAATAAATCGTTAAATCATAATGTCACAGCAGAGAATCAAATGATATATCCCATCATCCGTTACATGAAATCATTTAATCTACTACCATTCTCCGGCTCACTCTCCATACCTTTTAATATTAGCTGCTTTCAAACAATAATAATTTAATCTCTGCTGCTGGAACTGGGAAACAATATTCAACACTCCCAGGCTATCTGCCTTAACAGTATTTTCACACAGCCCTGCCCAAATTCATTGTTCTCTTCAGAAATATCCTAAAACCACAACAGTAGGACAGCTAGGGCTACACCCATCTTTCATTTCTGTCAATCATCATTCTTAAATAGATGATGAGATACATTAACCCATTCATCAACTAAAATATCTCAGACAAACAAGGAATAGGAGTAGGCCACTCAACCCTTCATGCCTACTCGACCATTCAGTAGGATTGCGACCGATCTATAGCTATTTCTGCTATAATGTGTGCTCCTTTAACAAGAATCAGCTGTAACGTGGCTGATGAATACTGGATGCTGTTTGCATAATGAAAACTTTCTACTGTACAGGTATAGCAATTTCCCCATAACACAATTTTCTATAGCGCAACTTTCTATAGCGTGAGGTCGCACAAGAATGCAAGTGTTATAGTAAAACAACCTGCAATTTTAATCTCAACTCTACATTCCTGCATAGCCCAATCACTGACATTTACAACTGTGGTAAAAATGCAGCTAAACCTCAAATAAGCTCGTTGGTTATGAAGCGTGAAAAGATTTCCAGTCTATTTGCTTTATCACCCAAGCTGAGGAGCAGTGGCCTAATTGTTATTGTGTAATAATAGGCTAGAGCCAACTCTAAAGCATCGAGTCTCACTACAACCCAATTCAAGGCAGATGGTAGCAGAGTATTACTGCCATTGGGTTATTAACCCAAGGCTAATGCTCTGGAATATTGTTCAATTCTCACTGTGGCAGCTGATGGAATTCAAATTCAATTAATAAAATCTGGAATTGAAAGCTTTGGTCTTACCAATGGTGATTGCGGAACTATTAATGATAAAAGTCCCCACTGGTTGAATAGTGGTCTGCAAGGAATGAAATCTGTCATCCTTACCTATGCTGGCCTACATGGGACTCCACACCTGTTGAAATATGAGGACTGCACTATGGGAAATATGGTCTTTCAAATGAGAATGTTAAGTGAAGCCTTTTCAGGAGGACTTTTAAAAAAATCGCAAGACACAGATTTACCAAGAGCAGAGATGTTCTAAAATCATCCCTAAACCAGCATAATTTAAAGAGATTACTTGGTCATTTACTTCATTGCAGCTGTGGGATCTTGCTGTGCACACCATGATTACCAGGTTCTGAACATTCAAACTGCAAATTAACTTCAAAATAACTCAATCGATTGCACGTCCTGTATTTGTGAAAATCACAAAGCACAATAAATTTTCTTTATTCCTCAAATCTGTGCCTTGGTTTCGAAGTACCAGTCATTTCACTCTGGCCAATAAATCTGGAATGTGAATGTACCACTAACTGGAAATAGGAAGGAGTGAGGGCATAGCTAAATCATAGCCAAAATACAGAAAATTATTTCTTCAGCTACTTCCAGCTTTCTACATGAGAACTGAACACGTCCACTGCTCTGTGTTGCAACACACTTCACAACATTTTCTTCAAATTATTTTCTTAGCAGTGACTCAGAATTAGGGTGGGAACAGTCTAATATCCACATCAACTGTTGCCAATTTAGGTAAACTTGATGGACTTATTTTTCAACTTGTCCCAGCCTGTATCTGACAGTGCTCAATATAGCTGTGATGATCCTAAACACTCCATGCCTCAGCACACATGCCATTTTAACACATTCAGCCTGGACTAATAGTGAAGTCAGTGATTACACTGTCATACTCTCAGATGTAGCAAGCTGGGTAGACAAGATGCACAATTTTATTGTGGTGTGTAGCTGAGCATTGACAAGGAGACTGGATGTAATGACCAAGTTACTGACACTGACCATGGTCATGCTAAGTTGTTGATAACATGTGAGCTCTGCACAGTCGATGCCTGTGACTGATTTTAGTCCCAACACAAATCTCAAGGCAGTAGGAATTGGGAGAATGGTCAGTCCAGCTGAAATCTGTACAAATTGATCAGTGAAATCCCATAAACTGGTATATCCACAATTCTGACAAGTAGCAAACCATCGTACACTGAGGATTGTTCAAGCAGATGAATTGTGAAGCTTAGAAGTTAATGCAATCAAAGCATGGAGCATTTCAGTCTATTGTCCCTCTATAAATTTATCCTTTTCAAATATTTACTCAAATCTCTTTTAAAATGTTAATCCTAAATCTGATTCCACCAGCCCTTTCAGACAATCCATTCTGGAGCAGAACAACATTTCGTGTAAACAAAACTTGTCAAGCACCAGTGATCTTAAAACTGTGTCTGTACTGATTTGCCTGCCAGAGTAAACCTCATACTTCAAGCCTCACACATCATTAACCTTTTCTGCACCCTAACATTCTCTACTCTCTCAACATATCTAAAGTCCCACGTAACATGTAGAAATTTAAAGAGTCTGGCTAAATGCCAGACCTGGAAAAATTGCCGTGTTTGAGGAAGCTAAAAGCCTGTTTGGGCTTTAGATTTTGAGGCTCAGTTTTCAGTCTCAGTGGGGCTCTTACCAGATAAATGGTCTGGGTAGGAGGAAGCGAGGCTTCCAACTACCTGACTTGCTACGACACCATTCCCCTTCCCATTATCTAAACCCATGTTAATCACAGGATTGTTCCAGCATAGAAAGAGGACATTCGACCCATTGGGTCTGTTCTGGTTCATTAAATGAACATCATTATCTACTGCATGTCACCTGCTTTCCCCCCATCCCACCCCCACCTTGTATGCAATAATCATCCAATGACAGTCCTGACAAAAGGTTTTGGCTTGAATCATTGACTTTCTGCTCCTTGGATATTGTCTGACATGCTGTGCTTTTCCAGCTTCACATTTATTGACACTTGTTTCCAGCATCTTCAGTCCATACTGTCTCCACCCCTTGAACGCCTCAACTGAATCTGCTTCCACCACATTTCCAGGCAGTGTTTTCCATACTCTAACCCTTGCTGTGCGAAGATGATTTTTTTTTTCATATTACCCTTGCTTCTTTTGCACATCATTTAAAAATATTAAATTATTAAAGGTGAAATTTAAATGCAAGTTGCTGAGAGATTTTCTTCCATTTTTGATCATCTGGCCGCTAGAAAAGACTTGTACAAGTCCCTGACTAGTGAACCTTGGCTGCACTCCCTCCATAGCAGGAATATCCTCTTAGGGAGGTACACAAACTGCTGAATTTCTCCAACAATTTTTGTTTTTGATATTTCTCTGAAAGCTGGTATTCTCTTAGGTACTGTATAAATACTTGTCTGCTGTGCAATCATAACACCTTTATGTTTGAACAGCAGATACCGAGCCTTATTTCTTCTTGAACCATGTTGCCATATTGGACAGAGGATTGGTAGAGGCACAGTACACTTGACATTAAGCAAACAGGGGGAATCAACTTTGCTAAAACCATTGAAGACCACACGCTTAAATGATTCAGACTGTAGGAGGCCAAGTGGGTAGTAGGACCAGAGAGTTTGGATCTTTTGGCAAAACATCTGGAGTTGACTTTATATATATATATTATAAATAGACAGAGGGGTGTGGTATGGGGGGGGAAAAGAAGGAGAGAGGGGCGGGGGGGGCAGCAGAGGAGACTGACCTTTACCCGAATATACGTGGAACTGTTGGGTGATCTGTAAAATGGTACTGCAAAGTTAACATCTCTCACAACAGGCAGGTTACCGGCTTTTGTTTGATAATGCTCCTATGAAGAGCCCTTCATGAGAGTAAAGGATGTATACACGTGCAGGTTGTTGCTTTGGGCAGGATCATTAGTCTTTAACCCTGATGGAAATGGGGATAAGAGAACCACAACTGTTTGTTCAGATTATACTCAGGAGTTATTCTGAACAGCACCCAGATACAAACTGTTGATAGATTATTCAACTGAGGGGAAGGGGACGTCACACTAAACATGACATCACATCATGAGTGGGCAGAGTAAATTCTCATTTGTAAAATGCTGAGTCACACAGTTTGCCTGGGTGGGGAATAGAGGGGGAATGTGAAGTGGAGAACACACTGCGTCTGTTAGAGAGCTTCAGTTATTGTTGAAATGGAGGGGGGGGGGGGGCGGTGGTGAGGAAAACACAAGACAGGGCACAATCCTGCTGGACAAGGCTCCTTCACCCAAGGACGGGTCTGTACTGAGGAAGGGTCACTGGACCAGAAATGCTAACCGTTTCCTCCTTCACAGATGCTGCCAGACCTGCTGAACTTTTCCAGCCACTTTGTTTTTGTTCGTTCACCTGACTTCCTTCTCTACTCCACCTTAATGGTATGGATTAAAACCTACCCTGATAGGTCCACCTCTTCACAGAGTCTCAACAGAAACCAAAATTCCAAATCCTGGCAAAATAGACCATCTCTGGCTGTGGGTACTGAGGCCAACTGCAGCATCATTACTATCAGCCTGCCCTAGGTCAGCTGAAGCATCTTGGAACCACACTGACCTTGTCACTTCAGTTCAATAATGCATTGCTCTCTCACCAGGTTCTTACAATTAGTTTTACTTTTCCTCTGAAATAGTTCGTCAAAATTATTAACTCATCTACTGTAGCATCATCCTCCCTTGGAAGGATGAGAGCTTTAAAGTGGTTTAAACAAAACTTTTGATGTACACGAAACCAAATCAGGAGCCAGATGACTTCGGCTGCCTTCAGTTGAGCAGGGCTCCTACCCGCAAGAAAATGTTTCCAAAGTTCACACAATCTGCGCCTGAAACTTTAGACTGGGAAATGAATACATTAAAACTGAGAGGTGTTCCCAGCAAATTACCGGTTGAAGTTGATTGGATAGAGGACAATCTGTTCAGGCGTTCGGCCATTCCACCGTAACGTGTAGGCTTGTTCCAGCATGACGACAGGCTGGTACTGTTGATAAGATGCCCCTCGATTTACACCCTGCAGCTTCAGGGGGTGGTCTGGGTATGAATCCTTTGAGATTAGCAGAGACAGGTTGTCTGGGCGCCAGGCCTGAACATATAGCTGAGAGAGTTGAGAGAGAAATTGTGCTTCAATTAAAAACAGCATGTTTCAAATTTTTTGTTCTCCTACAGCTGGCAAGGGCCATTTATTGTTTCCTCCCTCTGAATATTCAATGCCAAAGGGAAAAGACAGCCTGTCCTAGGTACTCAATACGCACCACCACCATCTCGATGTCAAGAGTTAGAATCGAAGTTGTAAATTAAGATAACAAGGTGTAGAGATGGATGAACACAGCTGTTCAAGCACCAGACAAGCACGAAAGCTGACGTTTCTGGCCTAGATCCTGCTTCAGAAATGGAGGGGGGGGGGCAGGGGCGAAAGGGGGTTCTGAAATAAATAGGGAGCGAGGGGAGGCGGATCGAAGGTGGGTAAAAGGAGGAGGAGAAGTAGGTAGAAAGGAGACAGACAGGTCAAAGAGGCGAGGATGGAGCCAGTAAAGGTGAGTGTAGGCGGGGAGTTAGGGGAGGGGATAGATCAATCCAGGGAGGATGGACAGGTCAAGGGGGTG
Source organism: Stegostoma tigrinum (assembly GCF_030684315.1). Classification (NCBI taxonomy): domain Eukaryota; kingdom Metazoa; phylum Chordata; class Chondrichthyes; order Orectolobiformes; family Stegostomatidae; genus Stegostoma; species Stegostoma tigrinum. The sequence continues at coordinate 4,288,783 of NC_081386.1, read as the reverse complement.
GGATGAGATTAGTAGGTAGGAGATGGGGGTGGGGCTTGAGGTAGGAGGAGATAGGTGGGAGGAAAGGACAGCTTAGGGAAGTGGGGACAAGCTGGGCTGGTTTTGGGATGTGGTAGGGGGCGGAGAGATTTGTGGAGTCCATGTTGATACCATTGGGCTGCAGGATTCCCAAGTGGAATATGAGTTGCTGTTCTTACAACCTTCAGGTGGCACCATTGTGGCACTGCAGGAGGCCCAAGATGGACATGTCTTCCCCCCCACCTATCCTTCCTCCTACCTATCCCCTTAGCCCACCTCAAGCCCCACCCCCATCTCCTTCCTACTAGCCTCCTCCCGCCCCCTTGACTTGTCCATCCACCCTGGACTGACCTATCCCCTCCCTAACTCCCCACCTACACTCACCTTTACTGGCTCCACCCCCTCCCACTTTGACCTGTCTGTCTCCTCTCCACCTATCTTCTCCTCTATCCATCTTCAATCCGCCTACCCCTCTCTCCCTATTTATTTCAAAACCCCCTTCCCCCTGCCTCTCTATTTCTGAAAAAGGGTCTAGGCCCAAAATGCCAGCTTTCCTGCTCCTCTGGTGCTTGAACGGCTGTATTCATCCAGCTCTACACCTTGTTATTGCAGATTCTCCAGCATCTGTAGTTCCTACTATCTCTGAAACAATTGTAAATGTACCTAGTTTTAGGCCAGATTGATAAATAAAAGCTGATTTTGTCAGTGATTTGCTGGCAAGAGCATCTGGCAATGCTATGAAAATTGATGAGTCTTTGTATCCTACTGACTGAACAAAGGCCTATCTGTTGTGATCTTTGACTAGGCCCTGAGTTTGCTTCTAGCACTTTATTTACTTTAATGATTACAGCACAAGACAAATATGATTTTCTTGGATCTGTCACCAAAGTTAATGTCACACATTCACTGTAGCTTTGTCTCTCATGTGGAGAAACCCAAGCTGTAGGTTGCGCCAAAAATGGCCAAGTCTGTATTTCTTTATTATTTTAAGGAGTTGGAACAAACATGAGTTTTTTTTTCCATTCATTAACAGGATTTGGATCTCTCTGGCACACCACTATTAATTACCCATCCTTAATTGCCTAGAGGGCATTTAGGGGTCACCCACAATGCTGTGGGTCTGAAGTCACATGTAGACCAGACCAAGTAATAATAGCTGATTTCCCTCTGAAGGACAGTAGTGAAGCATTTGTATCTTTTTTTAAAATGATACTTTACAGCGGTTACACAATTATCATTCGGCCAGCTATTTATTCCAGTTTTTCATTTGTTGCAAAGTTGGGTAGAGTATTTGTGGATTAGAAAGTAGGATGTTAGAATTCGGTATGTGTAAAATGCAGGGGGTGGTGGGATAATAGTGCATGGCCCCTTTAAAGATGACGTGCTTTGTCTAAGAGCATAGACATTTAAACAATATGTCTGTGGGCAGCAGCTTGTGGGTTTGCAGGTGTAGAGAGAGCCCTCGAACGGAAACATCTACATCAAAAAGCTGTCTAACTAGCATGCAAAGCTGCAGGTTTTTGTTATTAAACAACAAATTTTGGTTTTAGCCAATCAATTTGAACCAGGCACTTAGATACCAAAAATCAATCTGTTGGTTTGGACATTATAGGACCAATCCTGTTGTAATAAAGTGATATGTTATCAGAGGTGATAAAGAAGAGGGCAGTTGGAAAATCAGGAGAATTAACTGCCAGAGTTAACAGCTCTCAGCTCAAGATAGACTGTGAGAACTAATGATTCTTTCTCTAAGTTCTAGAGAAAGCACCATCTGAATCAAAAGGTTCCTATGGCACAAGTAGCTAATATCCCTGACAGACGAATTCAACAGAGAGTGTTCCTCACAGAACATTTGACGGAGAAGCACAGAGCATTCCAGAAGATACAAGCTGGCTGTAATTTTGAGAGACTAAAGGCTGTGTCTTTTTTAAAATTTTATATAAAAGTGGGGCTTATATTTATTGGAATGGCATGCTATTAGAATCTTGTTTCAGTCAGGAATAGTTAGTAGTTAAAAGGGGTTTATTTAATTTGTGAATACTTTAGCTAATTTTATTTATCCAACTCTAACAATGGACAATTGTTACTTGTTGATGGTAGCACGAGTATCAGGGACTTGTTTTGTTTAACTGCTAGAAGTTGCTGAGGAGTGGGTTATACCACTTTTCACACTCTTTTTAACAGATTATAGGGCAAGGTGCACCTCTGAGTATTGTAGCTTTAGTTCTCAGAGGCAGGTGGGATGGAGTCAATCTCCACTTTGTAACCTATTGAGTTTAAATTTCATCATCTGCAATGGTCAGATTTGAACCCATGTCCCCAGAACCTGGGGTTCAGGATTAGCAGTGTAGTGACATTACAACTGTGCCACTGACTCCCCTCAGAACAGTCATACAGAAGTCACAAAAAAATAAACACCAAGCGGTCTACACATCCTTCTCTATGCCATGCTATTGCCCTCCCATCCTCACTCCTAAACAAGGTGTAGAGCTGGATGAACACAGCAGGCCCAGAAGCATCATAGGATCAGGAAGGCTGACATTTCTAGGCCTGAAACATCAGCCTTCCTGCTCCTCTGATGCTGGTTGGCCTGCTGTGTTCACCCAGCTCCACACTTTGTTATCTTGGATTCTCTAGCATCTGCAGTTCCTACTATCTCACTCCCAACAATCCTCTCTTCCTCGCTCTCACATCCATGACTGGCTGCTCAGGACTGAAGTTGCTGTATTTTTGTCTTTCCATTCCAATAAGCTGCCTTTGATTGCTCATGTGGCACTCACTGTTTTAGTCCACAATATCACTTAGCGAAGGATAGAACTCGAGCCAGTCTTTATACACTTTTCTAAAGCATTTATTTGCAGACACACACGCTACATGCATGCATTTCCTAACCCAATGAGTTTCAGTCTGTGTCAACTTATCAGGACAGAAGTGAATCCCCACTTAATACTTGTATGTCCAATTAAAGACAAATAACAGAGCTCGCCAGGCATGTTCTAATTACATTCTACCACCAAGGCAAGTGTTTTGGGATGTGCTGAGGCTGTGAAAGAAGATATATAAATGATTGTTCCATAGCCCAAGGCTCACCACTTGCTCAGTAACTACAGCAAATCAAAGTCAGCCTCAAACGTCCAATCTGTCCCCAATGAGACGGCTACCAAGACTTGCAAACATTCAGAAAGCTATAAACATTTGTTTTTCTGAACTGGAAATTTCACCTGGGCATACTTGCCACTGCAGATCACTCCATTCCACCTGGGCACACTGAGGCATCCTGGATGGCGAACCAGGTAGTTGTCAGCCCTAGCTACGAACGTGTCAGGATATCCTGTCATTGAACCATCCAAATCATGGAATATTGATGTCTGGTCACCATCAAGACTATTTGTTCCAAACCACTGTCCTGGTTTTCCAAAGAATACTTCAAGGTTAACCTGTATGGAAGGACAGAAAACAGGGAAGTGGGCACAGTGGCTGAAATGAAACTGTGCTCAGTCCAATAACAAGGCTGGCATTCTTTACTATGGAGAAGTGCTACAATCATGTTCTGAGGGATGAATGCCTTTCCTTGTCCCATTTCTCTACTGGGCCAAACAAAGTTGGATTTTAGAACGGAAGGTCATATTCCCAGTCATTTCAGAATATGCACACACGTATCTATATATTCTGTACGCATGATATACTACATATAGCTCAGTATCAAAATTGAGTCAGCCACGTTCCTCAAATATCACAAAGATCAAGGTTATCGTAAACTAAAGTTACTCAAGCGAAGATAAACATTTTATCAACAATGTTTAAACTAAATTAAAAAAAACTTTGACCAAGTAACAGTTAAATTCAGAACAAAAAATAAAATCACAAATTGCCCAAATGCTGGCCTATAGACAAAGTCACTTTGCACATAAGCAGTTGGCACAGGGATGCCTTCCTGGATCAGTAATGGCTGACTGAAGGTGTTTTTTTTAAAACCTGGAGACAGTTGTAGTAGATTCTGGATCCGCATTTTCAAACACTTGGGTAATTAAGATTTTCCCCAATCCTTCACTTGATGGGAGAAGACCTTCTAGTAGGTTTTCAACTCTCAATCTTTTAATGAAAAAGGAGTTACAAAGAAAGCAGAGAGGGGCAGAGGCTATTTCCTCAGTCAAGTTACCTAGCTGTCTCCTGTTCAAATTGAATAGCTTATTACATCCACAAACTGGGAGTCTGGAAGTTCTGCAGTCTTGGTGCCTCAAGTCCAGCAGCTTGTGTCTTTTGCAAAATGCAATATATTCCTTGCAGTAGCCAGCTTCCTTTGCAAACTATCCTCTCCAAAAATCCAAGGTATAGTTAAATGATATTCCAAAGTTAAACTGCAGGTAACTCATCTCCACAATAAGTTAGAAAACTGAGAAATCTTTCAAATTACCAAAGGGTCGGATAAAGAAATGTAACACGGATGGGGCTAAACTGGATAGCCCCCTAAAAGCTGGCACAGGTAGTGTGTCACAGGATTAGCCTGCTGCACAAGTAGCATTGACTAAAGGAAGTTGGCAATATTTAAAGCGGAGGTGTCTTCTGGCTGAAGCAACTATTGCAATTCATTCTACAACTAATTTGGATCTGGGAAACAGACAAAAACAGATCAACTCGACAGAGCGTCTCCAATGTTTTCTGACAGTAAACTAGATGAGTCATGAGGCAATAGAGGTGGAGAGAGATATGTTAATGCTTGGAGCATGCAGGACTAACACCCAAATTGTAGTTGGATCTGGCAACCTTCATAGTCACGAGAAGTCAAACCAGAAAAGCAGCTAGCAGTGTACAAAAGCTTTACGATCCCAAAGGAGTGGTCAAATACTGTCACCAACAGTTCTATCTGCTTCATAACCTCAATGACCCATAACCCCTCACTCAACTGCCAACACTCTCCATTCTTGACATACTGCAATAGGTCCTTTGGCCCACAGTGTCATTCTGAACACAATGCCAAATTAAACTATTCCCTTCTGCTAGCTCTTATTCGATGTTCCTCCATTCCTTGCATATTCATGCGCTTATCTAAAACAACCCTTAAACAACCCTATTGTATCTGCTTCCACCACCACACCTGGCAGCACATTCTAGACACCTATCACTGTAAAAAGCTTGCCCCTCATTTCCTATGAATTTCCCCCCCTCTCACCTTAACTGTGGGAAAAACATTCCGACTGTCAATCCTATTGATGCATCTCAATGTTCTAAACTTCTGTTAAGTCTCCTGTCAGCCATTGCTACTCCAGTGAAAACAGCCCTAGTTTTTCTAGCCTGTCATTATAGCTCATACTGTCTAATACAGGCAGCATCCTGGTAAACCTCTTCTACGCCCTCGCCAAAGCTTCCATATTCTTCATTTAACATGCCATATGCTTTCGTTACCACTATCTACTTGCATGTCCACTTTCAGGAAGCTCAGAATGCTTTCTGCCAACGTTTGAGAATATACAACAAGTTACTTTTGGACTTACATTCCACTCCAACTTGACTTGAGACACATTGTTTTGGGGGCTGATTTGCCAGGAGTTTCTCATAAAAAATGCAAGTGCACTGGAGTACCGCTCATGGACAGATATGTAGTTCTTAAACGTGCAATGAGTAATCCTGACCGGGCCATCATAGATCTGGAATCCACGGATAGGGAAAGTTCTGGAAAGCACAAATTTTACTTAGGTCCAACATATTTAGCAACTTTAGTTAGCAATCAACCCTTTAAGAAGTACATGTACATATCAAGTGTTTTTTAACAAAGTTGGTTGCCACATATTCTACCTGTTTCTTGGCAGGGTCCTGTACTCCCCATGTGCTCCCTTGCCCCAATATCTGTTCTGTCCTCCATTACAGCCAACATTAATGCTTTCACCAACAAAGATCGATTTTGTCACTTCCAAGCTGGACCCCTCATCAGTTGGAAAAGTTCCATCACTATGGAAACAAAAAGGACTTTAGCAGTTAACAATCTTTGCTATTATCGGCTTTAATCAAATGGAATAAAAGAAAGCTTGAGTAAGTTCAGTGTTTGCAGAGATTTGTGCTGAGGTCATTCATTGTATGATGGATCTGAAAGCTGAGCTGCATTGTCAGAAGAGATAACTTCATCTGCCAAGTGAAACTGCTCAGGCATCTCCATACAAGTCTGAAACACCCTTGTTTTTTCAGAAAAACAATGAATAACATGTTCATGCTGGAATCTGTAAAGATTAAATTGTGACCAGATTAGTGGTGAGATCAGACAATTTTATCTTACAGCACATAGATCCAGTAACACCACGGGGATAAAACATACTTTTGTCTTAGTAATGATAAGTTGCTTCTCAGTCAGAAGGTGCAGGGTTATCAGCACACTTCTGACAGTCCCAGTGAGTGGAAATCAGAACTGAATAAATACAATCTGTGTGTTTGGTTAGATTAGATTAGATTAGATTCCCTACAGTGTGGAAACAGGCCCTTTGGCCCAACAAGTCCACACCACCCCTTGATATATCCCACCCAGACCCACTCCTCCTTTAACCCACACACCCCTGAACACTACAGGCAACTTAGCATGGCCAATCCACCTAGCCTGCACATCTTTGGACTGTGGGAGGAAACCGGAGCACCCGGAGGAAACTCACATAGACACAGGGAGAATGTGCAAACTCCACACAGACAGTTGCCTGAGGCTGGAATCGAACCCGGGCCCCTGGTGCTGCAGTGCTAACCACCGAGCCACCGTGCCGTAGACCCCCTCTGCCTCACCATGATTATTGGGAGGCCTGAGCACCTTCCCACACTAAAGGATTGTCGACTGATAGAAAGATTGCAGGTGAGGAAGGAACCATTAATCAGCTTGCACATCCTTCCATTACCTAATACAATTTCATAGCATTCCGGCTGAGTTGAGAGAGGCCATTCAGCCTCTCAAGTCCACAATGATCTTTCAAAGAGCATCCTACCCAGACCCAGCTCACCCCAAGCTATTCTTGTAACTCCACATTTAAGATGGCTATACACCACACCGCGCCCCCCCACATCCCCTGCCACAAGCCTGCAATTCCATGGACACCACAGGGTAATTTAGCAAGGCCAATCCACATATTTGGACTATGGGAGGAAATTGGAGCACCCGGCAGAAACCGATGCAGACACACAGAACCTCCAAACTTCATTCACCCAAGAGTGGAATCGAAGCTGGGTACCCTGCGCTGAGGCAGTAGTGCTAACCACTGAGCCATGATACCACCCCAAATATGTATGGGAAGTGCTTACAAATACAAAAAACAATAAATCATACGTTTGTTTTGACAAATATATGCTCCCTGCAGGAAGCCTTGCCATTCGGGAGTCTAACTTGAGAAATTGTGGGCACGCTAATAATTTTCTGTCCAGTTCAATTGTTGTTGGAAGACTGGGTTTATTCCACTTATGAGAAAGCTAACTGAATGTATTAGAATCAGCATTGTTCTGAGCCATCTCAGAACAAGATAGAGCAAGGTATAAAGATGTAATGTAACAAGATAGAGCAAGGTATAAAATCGCTTTGTATTTATTCTCAGAAGCAGCAGTGTCACCTGTTATCATGACTGCTGTCATCTGTTACATAAAGTGAAGAAAGTGCAAAATGGGCAAACAAACCCATTAATGTTCATTTTCTGTACCCAAGAGCATCCTGTTACCATGACAATAAATTCAACACTACACACAACCTTACATCAACATCGTCATTAACATTACAATTATTAAGCAAGGCAATCTGTAAGATGGATGGAGTGTATCCCGACAGCATGCAATTAATTTATGTTAGAATAGTTAACCTTTGAGGCCCTAATTTGCCAAATTGGTTTATTTATAGATTTAAGATTTATCATTTTGCTAGAAATCCAGAAACATTGGCTACAAAAGCTTCCCACTGTCTTCTAATAACTAGCTTTTATACCTACCCACTTTTCACTGTTCCCCTTTTCCATTACAACCAGCCAAATAACAACATCCCATTCTCTGCTCATGAATAAGCTCCATTAAAAAGAAAAATGTCATCACCACTAGGTTACACACTCCCTGACTTGCACACAGCATCTAGGCTGACACTTTGCAATATCAAGGCAGAGAAAGAGAGTGGGCTAGAAAAAAAAAAGGAGGGAGTGACGGAGAGCGAGGGAATCAGAAACAGTGACACAAACACCTATAAGCACGCACAAAGGGACCACACAGGATAGCGAGAGAATGTTTTCAATTGTTCTGTATTTTTATGCACTTCAATAAACTTAAATAGGAATATATTTGTAAATCCTGCAGGGCCTTTGTAACTTGGCAAGATGTTTTCTCTTGGCATAAAAACAAATCATGAAATGTCCAACAACTGTTAGTTTTGAATATTGACAATGTCTACCAATTATATGCTAAATATATTTTGGTTATTTCTAAAATATTAAAATTGTAGACTTATGTGCTTTGCCAAATTTTTCCCTCAAATTCCTGTTCACATTTGTGATGAAATACCATTGTCACATGGGCATTACAACCTCCAGTACCATCGTTTGAGATAGCACATTCTCTCATAGTGAACAGGTAACATAGGTTCCTTTGTAAAAAAGAGTGTGAAATAAAGGCGGAAATTGTGGTTTTATAATGGGATCAAATGACACCTCTGCAACCTGGTCTACTTGACCCCAAGCCTCTAAATTAACTTACGAAGGAAAGCCATTGTCCATGCAAAGTTGTGGGAAATCAATTGATAAATATTTTAAAAGTTTTCATAGAATCATACAATCCAGAGGAGGTCCTTCAACCCATTAAGTCTGCACCAAAAGTACTCTAAATCTACACTAACCCTGCTTTTCAGCACTTTCCCCATATCCTTTAATATTATGACACTTCAAGTGCTTGTCCAAGTGTTTTTTAAATGTTGTGAGGTTTCCCATCTTACATTGCCTGGGAGGATAGTTATTTCAAACCCCCACCACCTCTCAGGTGGAAAATCTTTTCCTCAAATCCTCCCTAAACCTCCTGCCTTTCACTTAAAAAGGTATGGCCCTTTGTTAATCAACCTTCAGCTAAAGGGAACAGCTGCACCCTGCCCAGGCCCCTCAATCTTATACACCTCTATCAGGACCCCCTCAACATGCCCTGCCCTAAAGAAAACAACCCAAGCATATCCAGCCTCTCCTTGGTGCTGAAATACTCCATCCCATACAACACTCCCTCTGCAATTCAGTGCAATCTCATTCTTCCCATTGTATGGTCACCAGAATTACATATAGTAATCCAGCTGTGGCCTGACTAAAATTAAATCCAGTTCCAACATGACCTCCCTATTTTATACTGTATGCCATGACTAATAAAGGCAAGCATCCCATATACATTTCTAATTACCTGATTAAACTACCCTGCCATTTTCAGGGATCAGTGGCCAAGCATCCCAATATCCCTGAGCTTCCTAGTTTCCTGCTATTCACCAAGTATTCCCTTGTTTTGTTCCTTCTTCCAAAGTGCATCACATCACATTTTTCAGGATTAAAATTCCATCTGCCACTGATCCGCACTTCTATCCAATCCATCTATGCCCTTCTGTAACATAACACTTTACTCTACACTGTCAACCACCTAACCAATCTTCATGTCATCTGCAAACTTATTATCCCACCACATTCTCATCAACATCTTTTATGAATATGATAAACAATAAGCGACCCAGCACTGATCCCTGTGGTTCACGACTGCAAGTTGGTCTCCAGTCACACAAACTGCCTTCTACCACCAACCTCTATCTCCAGTCACTAAACCAAATTGGATCCAACTTACCAATTTACCCCATGTCCCATGCGTTTTTATCTTCTTTCAGTCTCCAAAGTGAGACCTTGTCAAAAGCCTCACTACCCTCATCTACCCGGTCACCTACTCAAAAGAAAACTCAAATTTGTTCGAGATGACCTCCTTCTGACTAAGCCATGCTGAGAATCACTGATCAAACTTTGTCTCTCCAATTGAGGATTAACTCTCCCCTTCCACATTTTCTCCAAAAGTTTCCATATCACTGATGTCAGACTCATTGGTTTATAATCCCCTGGTCAATCACTATCACCCTTCTTGAAAAATAGAACCATATTAGCTGTCCTCCAGTCCTCTGGCACCTCCTCTCTGGTAAGATAGGAATTAACAATTTGATTCAAAGCTGCTGTAATTTCCTTCCTTGATAACAAAATGTGGAGCTGGATGAACACAGCAGGCCAAGCAGCATCTCAGGGGCACAAAAGCTGACATTTTGGGCCTAGACCCTTCATCAGAGAGGGGGATGGGGAGAGGGAACTGGAATAAATAGGGAGGGGGGGGGGGGGGGGGAGGTGGACCGAAGATGGGGAGAAAATAAGATAGGTAGAGAGGAGAGTATAGGTGAGGAGGTAGGGAGGGGATAGGTCAGCCCAGGGAAGATGGACAGGTCAAGGAGGCAGGATGAGGTGGTAGGTAGGAAATGGAGGTGCGGCTTGAGGTGGGAGGAAGGGACGGGTGAGAGGAAGAACAGGTTAGGGAAGCAGAGACGGGCTGGGCTGGTTTCGGGATGCAGTGGGAGGTGGGGAGGGGACGAGCTGGGCTGGATTTGTGATGCAGTGGGGGGAGGGGAAGAACTGGGCTGGTTTTGGGATGCAGTAGGGGAAGGGGAGATTTTGAAGCTTGTGAAGTCCACATTGATACCATTGGGCTGCAGGGTTCCCAAGCAGCATATGAGTTGCTGTTCTTGCAACCTTCAGGTGGCATCATTGTGGCACTGCAGGAGGCCCACGATGGACATGTTGTCTGAGGAATGGGAGGGCGAGGTGAAATGGTTCGCGACTGGAAGGTGCAGTTGTTTGTTGCGAACTGAGTGGAGGTGTTCTGCAAAGCGGTCCCCAAGCCTCTGCTTGGTTTCGCTAATGTAGAGGAAGCCACACCGGGTACAATAGATACAATATACCACTTGGGGAAAACAAGCGGAGGCTTGGGGACCGCTTTGCAGAACACCTCCGCTCGGTTCGCAACAAACAACTGTACCTTCTAGTCGCGAACCATTTCACCTCGCCCTCCCATTCCTCAGACGACATGTCTGTCATGGGCCTCCTGAAGGTTGCAAGAACAGCAACTCATATGCCGCTTGGGAACCCTGCAGCCCAATGGTATCAATGTGGACTTCACAAGCTTCAAAATCTCCCCTACCCCACTGTATCCCAAACCAGCCCAGTTCTTTCCCTCCCCCCACTGCATCACAAATCCAGCCCAGCTCGTCCCCTCCCCTCCCCCGCCACTGCCTCACAAAACCAGCCCAGCCTGTCTCTGCTTCCCTAACTTGTTCTTCCTCTCATCCATCCTTCCTCCCACCTCAAGCCGCACCTCCATTTCCTACCTACCACCTCATCCCGCCTCCTTGACCTGTCCATCTTCCCTGGGCTGACCTATCCCCTCCCTACCTCCTCACCTATACTCTCCTCTCTATCTATCTTATTTTCTCCCCATCTTCGGTCCACCTCCCCCCCCCCCTCCCTATTTATTCCAGTTCCCTCTCCCCATCCCCCTCTCTGATGAAGGGTCTAGGCCCAAAACGTCAAGTTTTGTGCTCCTGAGATGCTGCTTCACCTGCTGTGTCAATCCAGCTCCACACTTTGTTATCTCGGATTCTCCAGCATCTGCAGTTCCCATTATCACTGATGTAATTTCCTTCCTTGCTTCTCACAGCTGCCTGGGATACAATTCATCCGAACTGGGGATTGTCCTTTTTCAAGCCACCTGAAACTTCCTCAATCCCTACGTCAAACCATTCAAGAACCACATAGTTCCCAAATTCTGCACCTACAGCTCTTTCTCCCAACCAAAGACTGACATGAGTATTGTTTAACACATTACCAATGTCCTCTGGCTCCCCAAAGAGATAGTTCCCTTGATCCCTAAAGGGTCCTACACTTTCTTTGGTTGTCCTCTTCCCTTTGACATACTTCCAGAATATCTTCGAACGTTGCATAATTTTATCCTACATTTTTGTATCCTTAAGATCCCTCTGCACTTTCCATAATCCACTCAGGCCCCCATTGATTTGCTCGCATTGTACATGTTAAAGTCCTTCATATTTTTTAAAATCTACTCCTGAGTATTCCTAGACATTGAGGGTTCTCTAGGATTGTTGCTCCTACATTTCATCCTAAAGCCTGCACTTTGGGTATGTACACCTCCTTAGGACCTTTTTGAAAATCTCCTGCTGTATATTTACCCTCAAGTAGTTGTTCTCCATCTACTTTGGCCAGACCCTGCCTAAATTTAACAAAATCTACCTTCCCTCAATCCAAAACCCATTTTTTTAGACCACTTTCCTTTTTCAAAAGGAACTTTAATTATACGGTCACTATCACCAGTGCTAATGCTGAAGGTGCCTCACTGGACTCGAAACACCAACTCTGTTTTCTTTCCACAGATATTACCAGACTTGCTGAGTTCCTCCAGCAATTTCTGTCTTGCATCAATAAAAAGTGTTCCTCACAGCCACCTCGACTAACAGTCCAGTGTCATTTTTTTTTTCCAGCAAGTCAAAGGTTCTGACTTCAAACTAAAAAGGATTCGATTTAGAAAGATCATTGAGCAAAGAAGTGAAATCTCCAAAGAAATTTACCTTGCGAGAGTCAGGCCAATTCCATTGTCAGAGAACCTGGAAAAGAAGTGTAAAAGAATGTGGTCACTATCCTGGATTACATACAACCAGGTGTCTCCAATAACCAGCACAGCATTGTGTTCCTCAGTGTTGTACATTTTTCACAACTAGTAATATAATACATTTCAGCACTGCTGCATATCTAGCTTGTTAAATTGGTACAAACACACATACCCAGAGTTGCGGAATATAATGTCTCCTCCTCTAGCCCAAGCTCCATGGTCATTATTTTTGAAGGATACGAGGCCATCAATAATAGCAGGAACCCGTGGCTTTTTGGGGTCAGCGTTCTGATGTGGGCGAAACCTGTGTCAAACAGACAAAAAAAAAACAGATGGTTTGTCTTGTTGTGGCCATACAAGAAATCCCGTGTTGGAAACAGATGCTCCTGTCATCAAGGTAGACAGGAACTCAAGCCCTAAGTACTTAATAATCATCAGAAGCCAGGACTCAGCAGGAACAGAAGGTTAGGTACGACTGCTTTAAGCACTGGCCAATCATTAATCATTTGTTATCAGTTGGATGCAGTTCAGAAAAATAGGTAGGGTCATAAATAAAACAAGAATTTTCTTTAAGTGAGTGTTTCTGGTCAGAGCATTTCCATCAAATTAATTGAGCAAATGCTTAATGTTAGTGCTGCAGCCTCTCAGATAAAATGACATGAGACACAATTTTGAGGTGTGCTAGATGTTACACTATTGAAAGGGTTCGTTGAAGAAGAAATGAAATTGATTCATTTCGCTGCAAACGGCACATCATAAAGACAACTCCAATGAAAATAGACAGTCATATTCTGAAACAATAAGCAGTACCTCACTTCTGTAAATTAAAACAATCACCTGGATAAAACAACTTTCTAGTTATTATTCAAAATAGCAGGTTGAGAAGATTTGTAGCTCAGGTTGAGTTTCTGGATGAGAGTTTGCTCGCTGAGCTAGAAGGTTCGTTTTCAGACATTTCGTCACCATTCTAGGTAACATCAGTGAGCCTCTGACGAAGCGCTGGTGTTATGTCCCGCTTTCTATTTATCTGTTTAGGTTTCCTTGGGTTGGTGATGTCATTTCCTGCATTGGTGATGTCATTTCCTGTTTTTTTCCAGAGGATGGTAGATTGGCTCCAAATCAACGTGTTTGTTGATGGAGTTCCGATTGGAATGCCATGCCTCTAGGAATTCTCGTGCGTGTCTCTGTTTGGCTTGTCCTAGGATGGATGTGTTGTCCCAATCAAAATGGTGTCCTTCCTCATCTGTATGTAAGGGTACGAGTGATAGTGGTCATGTCGTTTTGTGGCTAGTTGATGTTCATGTATCCTGGTGGCTAGCTTTCTGCTTGTTTGTCCAATGTAGTGTTTGTCACAGTTCTTGCAAGGTATTTTGTAGATGACATTCATTTTGCTTGTTGTCTGTATAGGTCTTTTCAGTTCCTTAGCTGCTGTTTTAGTGTGTTGGTGGGCTACCCTGATGCCAAGCGGTCTGAGTAGTCTGGCAGTCATTTCGGAAATGTCTTTGATGTAGGGGAGAGTGGTTATGGTTTCTGAGCCCGTTTTATCTGTTTGTTTGGGTTTATTGCTGAGGTATCGGCGGACTGTGTTCATAGGGTACCCATTCTTTTTAAATACGCTGTATAGGTGATTTTCTTCTGCTCTTCATAGTTCTTCTGTGCTGCAGTGTGTGGTGGCTCGTTGGAATAATGTTCTAATGCAGCTTTGTTTGTGGGTGTTGGGATGGTTGCTCCTGTAGTTCAAACAGGCAAAAAAGCTAGCCACCAGGATACATGAACATCAACTAGCCACAAAACAACACGACCCACTATCACTAGTATCCTTACATACAGATGAGGAAGGACACCACTTTGATTGGGACAACACATCCATCCTAGGACAAGCCAAACAGAGACACGCACGAGAATTCCTAGAGGCATGGCATTCCAACCGGAACTCCATCAACAAACACATCGGCTCCAAATCAATCTACCATCCTCTCAGAAAAAAAACAGGAAATGACATCACCAATGCAGGAAATGACATCACCGACCCAAGGAAACCTAAACAGATAAATAGAAAGTGGGACATAACACCAGCGCGTCGGAGGCTCACTGATGATATTACCTGGAATGGTGACGAAACGTCTGAAAACTAACCTTCTAGCTCAGCGAGCAAACTCACATCCATTATTCAAAATGTCAAAGTGCCCAGGAAACTATGATTGTCCGGGTACCTGTATTAATGTAAATGTAATAGTAATAGGCATTTTAAAGAGTTCACTTTGAAGAAACTCTTAAGTAATCTTGCGCTGTTCAGCTGCTGTTTTTAGATGACTATGACGCAGTCCATCATGGCATAGTTACAAACATCTTTGTGTTTTCAAACAGCCAGGTAAAGTCCTGGAACATCTCTATGGCCTTTATAGTTCTGGCTGGGGAAACAGTGGGTGAGTAGGTGGGTATTCATCAGAGTCTTCAAAGGTCATCAGCCTGCTTAGGCTCCTCAGTCACATAGCTACGAATGCCACATCTGTCAGCTCAATTGTGTAGTGCATGGTGCGGACCAGCTTAATGAAGACTTCCATATTTGTTTCTACTGTAATTCCAATGCTGGGCTCCCATACATGAGGAAATAGGGACATCCCCCTGCCAGGCTGGTCAGTCTCAGTCTGCTTCTTCTAGGTGTCCTGTGAAGGCACAGCCCATTTGAACTCACTGTGGTGGAAGCAGTAGGGGATTGTGGATGCCAATATCCTCATATAATGCCTTCTACATTAAGGGGGTCCTTGAAAACAATTGGTTGTTCTCCTGCGTCTTATCAATGACCTTGACCTACCTGCACGCTGTCAGGGATAGTGACTGATGACTTCTTCACAAGTCTGAGCTGCAGTGTGACCTGATGGTCTCTATTTGGTTGGTGTGATCACATGACAAGCTTGCACATGCTAATCTGAACATCACTTTACCCCAGATATCCTTCAATCAGATTCCTATTCTGTCAGTGAGAATGGTTGAAATCTTCTACACAACTGCACTTTTGGGTAATCCAATACAGACTCCTCACAATTTCACTGTATTTGTTTATTGCTATGTATTTTGTGGGAGAAAGTGGCATAATGCACCAATGGTCTGGGACACAAATTCAAATCCCACCACAGCAGCTGATAGAATTTTAAAGATCTGGGATATAAAAAGTACTCAGCGTGGGTGACCATGGTTACAGAAATCCTATAATTAATCATCGTACATCTTCAGACACACAGAAAGGGCAGCAACAGCCTAGTGGCACTAGTTATAATAGCATATTATCACCAGACTGTTAACCCAGAGACCCAGGTAATGTTCTGGGGACTAGGTTCAAATCCAAAGACTGCAGATGAAATTTGAATTAAATAAAAATCTGGATTTAGGAGTCTGAATATCATGAATCCATTGTTGGAAAAACCCATCTGGTTCACTCATGTTCTTTAGGGAAGGAAGCTGCTGTTATTATCTGATTTAGCCTACATGTGACTCCAGTTCCACAGCAATGTGGTTGACTCTGAACTATCCTCTGGGCAATTAGGGATGAGCAATAAATGCGGCTTAGCCAGTGACACCTTCATCCCATTAATGAATATAATAAAAAAGAAACTCCATTTACCAATAGATCACACTCAAAAATCAAAACTCAAAAACAAATGATATTCTAGCATATGTAAATCTCACATTACATTGATGCAATCAAGTTAATCCATACACAAGTTTCCTAAATAAATCATGCTGGTTCTCCTTGACGAGTTGATTTCTGTTTCTTGTGATTGTTAATATTGCCTCAAATACTAAAAACTTTTCACATTAGACTGTCTGGCCTAGATTTCTCTGAAGATTTCACTTTCCACAGTCCGCTCTGCTGGTACCACCCTGTACAAGGAGGAGTGCAAAGTTGTAGTCAATACTTCAACAATATCTTCCTTCACTTTGCTTAGAATCTTCAGCATCTCACCTAACCAGGTTGACTTATTGACTGACAGCGTTCCTAGTACCCCACTTTTATCTCTTATGTTCCTGTCATGAGAATTATTGATAACTTCCCCACTTGTTTATATATTCAGCAAGTTTGTCACCCCTTTTAAAATCTGATGCAAGGCAGGTATATTGTGCCAGTCAAGATGACTGTCTCCACCAACGGATCTGCATTTTATTCCTAGCCTGTTCCACTGCTCTTCTGAAATGCTTTTTACTAATCACATTCCCACAGAAGACATTGATTTTCTCTTACAATAGCTCATTGTCTCCTTGCTGTTTTCAATAGCTTTGACACTTCTGTACTTTTTGTATTCAGGCTGATCCTCAATAAACAGAGTCAAAGTCATACATATGTCCCATTTCTCTGCTTCACTCTGCTCAAACTCTCATCATCCAGGGAGCTGTGGCTTTGACTGCCCTTCCTCTCCTTGTGGTAAAGTACCTGAATTACCCTCAAACCATCACCTCTTCAAAGGGATCCCATTTCCACTTATTTAAACCAGTAATGATAAAGCAAATGGCTCGAATAGAACAAAAGATTGGAGAATGTAAAATGTAAATGAGTTTAATTCAAAAATAAAAAAGACGGTTTGAATGTCCTAAAATAACACATTGTTATACCTTGCAAAGTCAACAGTAAGAACCTCCCTGGGATCTTCAGCATTGGACTCAGTTGTCTTCACTCCACTGCCAATAAAAAGTCCAGCCTGGGAGATAAAGGAAAGTAGAACTCAACCGAGAAGGATTGCTCAAAACATTACAAAATTACAATTCTTCTTGATCGATACCAGGACCTGACTACAAATTATACAAAGACAGGGCACAAAATGACAATGTCGGGTAGAATTAGGGATTCTGCATTTCACCTCCACCCTTTGGGATTTTTTTTTATTGATGGAGGAAGATGCTCCAGTGAGTGAATGAAATCATCATTGTATTGAAGTTCTTCCACACTCCAACTCTGCAGTTCTCTGTCAGATCCAGTTAAGTTGTTTTCACCTTTATTCTAAAATGAACTGATTCTTTCATTCTCAATCCCTTCTTTGCAATTTTCCTATTCTCCTCTTGAGGTGAAAAACTCTTTCAACTTTTCTTCCTGCAAGTGTTTGTTCCATCTCAATATTTCACTTGATCTGAACAACGATTTCCTGTTTTTTGGTTCTAATTTACTTGCTGGATTTCTAAATGTGTATGAAATGTTAATTCACAACATTAGTTTTCCTGCTCAACTGTGGATTTGGAATGGGCAATTCCAACAGTTAGATTCAGCAAAATCAAAGATATGATTAAAGGATGGTGGACCAGTCAAAAAGTGTCAAACGTTGCTTCACTTTTAACTCAACTCAGTACTCCACCTCTCATAAAACTGAGAAACGAGCAATGAGCGAAAGGGTAACTTTATTGAGATCACTACTGAGGGCCTTGTGTAAAAAATTGTCCTTAATTCCACACTTAAAATCAAAAAGCACTTTATTTCAGCTCAAAGATTTAATAAGGAGGTTTAATGAATGCGGAATTTTGAAACACCAATCCAGCAGCGATAGAAGTGAATATTGCAAAGGAGTTCCAGCACAAAGCACGGGATACTGGCAACTGGTTGGTACACCACAGTCAATTAGGCAGATGTGAGGAGGAAGAGGACAGAAGCTTAAGAGGTACACAATACAGAGCATTCCCATAATACAAGACAAGTCATTTCCATGAGTGAGCATTTCCAACACAGAGGGCTGGATATTGCCAGTAAGACAGAGGCAAAGACTGGGTAGCCACTGATGAAGAGCCCAGGGATGAGGGTACAGCTGGGGAGGAAATCACTGGAATCTCCCTGGTATCGGAGGGCAGTCCTGCTGGTGAGCCTTGTAGCTCTGTGGAGATTGCTGAGGCAAGGGGGACATTAGTGGTGTCAATGACGGACTGGAATGTCAGAAAGGTCATGGGTACAGTCGACTAACTCAGAGGGCCCACTCTGAGGGAGCCTATCTGCTCAACACCATCTCATCGGTGAAATATGAGGCATCTTCATTCTAAGGATCTTCTCTTGTTGCTCCTGACCAATGCCCGTTTTCCTGGTGAGGCCTGCTGGCTTCCCAAGGCTGTGGAGTTTCTCACTGAGCCAGCAGCTACATCACTCCAGTGTGTACTACAGACGCACATGGAGTTAGGGGCTTGACTTCCAAAACAAACAAACAATCAATTGTAGATTTCACTTCAAGTAGCCAAGCACGTGCTTCAGTTTCCTCTTATGGTCTGTCCTCTGTTTATGTTTTTAGCCATGCATGCTGGTTGCAGGAAGGTCATTTAAAGATATAACATGACTAAATTCAGCAGTTTTTTTGCAGTACATGCTGTTTCTTGAATGTAGTTTTGGCAGGACAAGAAAAATTTGATTGCTCAATATTTTTCTGTTTGCTCCCTGCAATCATTATAATTGCTTAAATTAAGTAGGAGTAACACAATAGATTTGAATAGCCAAGAGATCAAATGGACTTCAAGCAAACAAGCAAATTGAGAGTTTGTATTTCAAGAATTTTTGTGGTTGTGTTTGTGACTAAATTAAGGGAAAGCTTGTCTGATAATTGTGGGAAATGCTGGGATTTCAGAATATATTTCAGGGACCTTTGAGTTTACGAACTTCTGTGATTCATGTATTCAGTCCCCAATAGAATCACAGAATTCCTATGGTGTGAAAGTAGGCCATTCAGCCCATAGACCCCACATCAACCCTCCAAAAGGGCATTGTACCCAGACCACCCAACCCCTATCCTATGCCTGTAACACTGCATTTCCCATAGCTAACCCTCCTAGTCTGCACATCCCTGGGCACGACAGAGCAATTTAGCATCGCCAATCCACCTGACCTGCGCATCTTTGGACAGTGGAATGAAACAAGAACACCCAGAGGCAACTCACACAGGCATGGGGAGAATGTGCAAACTCCACAGTCAGTCACCTGAGGGTGGAATCACACCTGGGTCACTGGCGCTGTGAGGCAGCAGAGATAACCACTGAGCTACCATGCAGCCCCGTATCTTGCATTTGTATGTAGAACAACATAATCCCACAGCTTTATATAAACTGTATAACTATATTCTACTTGCTTTAAAACGACACAAATAATATAGACAACATTAAATAAAAAGTCATTATTGTGCTTATGTGGTGGAATTTTTACACACCTTGAAATTAGAATGTACCCTGTTGTTATAAAATACTCCCAGTGGGGTAAATTCAGACTGACCCTCTGGGTATTGACCAACAGATTGTCCAGTAGGAGCTCGATGGAAGATAAACCAAATCCCCACATCCTATGAAGAAACAAGCAATAAGAAAATAATTGTCAATGGAGGTTTGTTCAAACAATCTACCAGAATATTGGTCACAGAGGATCTGAATTCTGCAGCATCATTTTCAATATGGGGTTATTAGCAGACTTTTCTCTTTAATGGTATCCTGTGGGGGGTGTGCAAAGTGGTTTAAATACATTTGGAGGTTAATTCTTGCTGAGTGCAAACCAAGACAGGCTGGGCCAGGCCAGGTCAGGACACTGGTCTTCCTTCCCTGAAGGGCACTGGTTGGGTTGATGCCTCTTAGCTTTAAGGGTCATTTTTCTGAAGCCAGTGTGTAAATCACATGAATTCTCAGTTTCAAAGATAGTAGGAACTGCAGATGTTGGAGAATCTGAGATAACAAGGTGCAGAACTGAATGAAATGGTTCACGACTGGGAGGTGTAGTTGTTTAGTGTTTAGTGTTCTGCAAAGCGGAGGCTTGGGGACCACTTTGCAGAACGCCTATACTCAGTTCACATTAAACAACTGCACCTCCCAGTCGCGAACCATTTCAACTCCCCCTCCCATTCCGCAGACGACATGTCCATCCCAGGCCTCCTGCACAATGATGCCACCCGTAGGTTGCAGGAACAGCAACTCATATTCCGCTTGGGAACTCTGCAGTCCAATGGTATCAATGTGGACTTCACAAGCTTCAAAATCTTCCCTTCCCCTACCACATCCCAAAACCAGCCCAGCCCATCCCTCCCTCCCTAACCTGTTATTCCTCCCACCTATCCTCTCCTCCCACCTCAAGCCCCAACCCCATTTCCTATCTACCAACCTCATCCCGCCCCCTTGACCTGTCCGTCCTCCCTGGACTGACCTATCTCCTCCCTAACTCCCCACCTAAACTCACCTTTAACTGGCTCCATCCTCACCTCTTTGACCTATTTGTCTCCTCTCCACCCATCTTCTCCTCTATCCATCTTCTATCTGCCTCCCTCTCTCCCTATTTATTTCAGAACTCCCTTCTCCTCCCCCATTTCTGGAGAAGGGCCTAGGCCCAAAAATGTCGGCTTTCCTGCTCCTCTGATGCTGCTTGGCCTGCTGTGTTCATCCAGCTCTACACCTTGTTATCGATGAATTCAGTTTCACAGGTTGGCATGATCAGACTCTTTCCAGGCCAGATGTTTCCTGAATTGATGCTCACTTGCCATTATAGGCTGAATTTTTTTTTCCTTGGATGTCCTTTGATTGTCATGATATTACCTTTTGTGGTTAACCAAGAGAGGCTTCAATTCAAAGTCCTCTGAAATGACAGTCATCAGCTCATGTCTGCCTGATGGTGGGATTCAAAGCTGTTCTAATTCAATACAATATGTACGTTTAATTGCAGATAAGTTATTCCTCTCTCCTTCAAAATAGGATATTCACTTCGACACCTTAGGGTCACTTTCACAATTGGTTGGTAAACAGACGGAAAGGTACATTCACCCCTTTGACTTTTATTTGTGATCACCATTCAAATTGATGACATTATAACAAATTGCTTGTCACTTCAACATGTGTTCCCATGCCAACATTTCTGTCTCAAGCTTGCAGCAACATTCCAGCGAGCTGGAAGAATACCACCTCACATATTTTGGCAAAACAAACAACAGAAGGACTCATACAATTAAATGGTAGGGCCCTGGATAGTGTTGTAGAACAGGGAGACCTAGGCATTCAGGTACATAATTCTTTGTAGTCAAGAAGGCATTTAGCATGTCTGCCTTCATTGCTTAGACCTTTGAGTGTAGAAGTTGGGATGTCATATTAAGATCGTACAGGACATTGGTAAGGCCTCTTCTGGAATACTTTGCAAGTTCTGGTCACCCTGCTATAGAAAGGATTTATTAAATTAGAGAGGGTTCAGAAGAGGTTTACTAGGGTGTTGCTGGGAATGGAGGGTTGGAGTTATATTTTTAAAAAAAGGGCTGAATAGGCTGGGACTTTTATCACTGCAGCATAGACAGTTGAGGGATGACCTTACAGAGGTATATAAAATCATGAGGGGCCTGGATAGGGTAAATAGTGAAGGTCTTTTCCCCACGGTAAGAGGGGTCAAAACTGGTGGGCATACTTTTTAAGCTGAGAGAATAAAGACCATTAGGGGCAAATTTTCGTGAACACACAGTGGTTTGTGCGTGGAATAAACTTTGAGGAAGTGGTGGATGCAGGTACACTTAGTGTTTAAAAGACATTTGGATAAGTACATGAATAAGAATGCTTTGGAGTGATATGGGCCAAGTGCTGGCAAGTGGGGCTAGTTTAGTTTGGGAACATGGTTGGCATGGATTAGTTGGGCTGAAGGGTCTGTTTCCATGCTGTATGTCTGTACGGCTCATCTTCTATTTGGGGACCTTACAGCCTTCAGGACTCAACATGGAGTTTGATTTTAGAGCACAAACAGCCCCCTCCATTTCATGTACCCACCACTACAGCACCCCCGGTGCTGTCATGACATAGGTTATTCCAGCACAGACAAACTATTTTTACATAACTACCTTTGCTTCGTTCCTGGCTTACTATCAACAAACCTTGTGTCTGCCCAATCTTTTTTCTCTCTTTCTCTGGGCTCTGCTCCACCTTTCTGCTCACTCCTCTTCCTCCCAACCCCTCTTCATCACCGTAAATATCACCTTTTCCTACCTGAAGGAGGGTCACTGGACTTGTAACATTAACTCTACTTTTCTCTCTGCAGATGCTGCCAAACATGCTGAATTTCTCAAGAAACTTCTGTTTTTGTTTCAGATCCCTAGCATGCCTAGTTCTTTCTTTTATTATATCACGTGCTAAACTGAACTGAAGATCTACTCTGCTGTGACGAAAATATTTCTCCTTTCAGCTCACAAACTTGGAGGGGAGAAATCCAGAATTCAATGTAGCCAAATATCACACTAGAAAACAGGTGCCATCACCAAACAGTCATGACTCTCTACAGATTAAGTCCACAAGCAAACAATGGGATGGGGATAAGACTTAACAGAATGGCATGTACCGTTTGGAATTTTCAGTGAGTTAGCCAATTGGAATTTTTGATTCTTCTGACCCAGCTAAACAACATAACACGATCGAGTTTAGTCTGAGCTGACAAAAGGGAGTCACACTTGGAAAGTGGGCCTCTTTTAAATATGAGATGGACAAGTTTGAGCGTATTCCAATCTGAACAATTAACTTAGCTGGTGTATTGACTTTGTATGGTGCAAGGAATTTTGTTGAAATTTACTACAAATATCATTAGAATTTAGAATAAATTAGCACGCAGTAGAACATACAGCACAGGAACAAGCCTTTTGGCCCATGTCCATGATGACCATGGTGATATTATAATCTAATCCTAACTGCCTACACACTCCCTTTCTGTTCACGTCGGTTTAAATGCCTCTTAAACATTGCTAACGTATCTGTTTCCATCACTTCCTCTGGCAGCGCATTGCAGGTTCCTGCCTCGCAGACCTCCATTTCAACTTTCCCCTCTCACCTTAAACTTATGTCCTCTAGTATTTGACATTTTCCACCTTTGAAACAAAACAAACTCTATCCATGCCATTCGATTTGATATACTTCTATCAGCTCACACTTCAGCCTCCAACGCTGGAGCAAAAATAATTTGAGTTTGTCCAACCTCTCCTTACAGCTAATAGACTCAAATCCAGGCAATATCCCTTTTGTACCCTCTCCAAAGTTTCCTAAAATGTGGCGACCAGAACTGTACAGCACACTCTAAATGTAACATAACTAAAATCTTAAATAGCTGCAAAATGACTGGTCAACTTTTATACTCATGCCCCAAACATGAAGGCTAGTATGCATATACCTTCTTTACAATTTGCATTGCTATTTGCAGGGAGCTATGGACTTGGACCCCAAGATCCCTCTGTATGTCAACACTTCGTGTTTGATGGTTGGGTTTTTTGACAAAAACGATTAGTCTGCCAGAGATTTGCCAACATGCATAGGGCAGACTACACCCAGGTCACGTTGCCATGACTAGATACCGGGTCAGAAAATTAAAATCTTTATTTTAAGGGTCATGGGGTCCACATATAGGCAAGACCAAAGAAACAGGGAAGAACAAGTTTGAAGCTCAAACACAGATTTCAAGCTTGATATTCAAAAAGTGTTTGCAAAAGTCAATTAAACGCTTCTTACCTGAGCTCCAGCAGCTGCATTGTTGATAAGATGGTTGTTTGGATTGGAAATCCAGAATGTTGTGACAGCCCTGAAAAATTAATATTCCAGTTTAGTGGGGTGAACAGTAATGGGATAGAACTGGATTCTTCTGAACAGGACAGTTGGAGCAATAAAACTAGCGAGAGAGAATTATGCACTTGAATAAGTGAAGCAGGCAAGATTAGAAAAGACCCAAAATCCCTCCTCAGCGCAATGCATTTAATTGATTGGATATGTACACATGAAGCATTTAGGCAAGAAATGTAATAAAGGTGCTATTTAAATGCCATGGTTTTGCTTTAACATCGGGATACTGATACCTGGTATTCTAAACCTTATTATCCTAGTTGCAAATATACACTGTTGGTTGTTTTACAAATTCAGCAGATGCCAAAGGGAAACTAATGTTTTTTTCCATGAAGTAGTTTTCATTTCAAAGATATACTTCATTCATAAAAATATATACACAAATAGTCAATGAACTAGTCCAGTTCTGTACAGTAGCATATGAAGAACAAAAAAATTGGAGTTTGGCTCTATACAACAAACAAAACAAAGGCATTTCTTACATATGCAAGATTATATGTACATACACTTGAAGCATCAGGAGGTTCTGACAACTGAGTGTACCCCCATTTTTATTAATATTAGCATGTTTTATGTAATGAGTCAACTATCTGATATGAAATTTGAAAAACAGCGTAACTGTCATTACTTTCTCTCTCCATAGTTACTGTGATGGTGTTAACCTCAGTCTCTTGTCAGGGGTCTGTACATTATAGGTTCAAGCATCACATTCAGACAAACTGAGACTAGTACTCACACCCCAATGAAAGGTTAAACCAACATCATTCCCATTTACTGGTTCCATCGAAACATCCTGTCATTAACTAACTTTGAGCCATGTTCCAAGTGATGGATTCGTTGGACGTAGGAATTTCAAAGCAATTTTCAACCCAAAGCCAACCAATATCAAACCTACCCATGGTAACAAAGTGTGGAGCTGGATGAACACAGCAGGTCAAGCAGCATCTCAGGAGCACAAAAGCTGACGTTTAGGGCCTAGACCCTTCATCAGAGAGGGGGATGGGGTGAGGGTTCTGGAATAAATAGGAAGAAAGGGGGAGGCGGACCGAAGATGGAGAGAAAAGAAGATAGGTGGAGAGGAGAGTATAGGTGGGGAGGTAAGGAGGGGATAGGTCAGTCCAGGGAAGATGGACAGGTCAAGGAGGTGGGATGAGGTTAGTAGGTAGGAAATGGAGGTGCAGCTTGAGGTGGGAGGAAGGGATGGGTGAGAGGAAGAACAGGTTGGGGAGGCAGAGACCGGCTGGGCTGGTTGTGTGATGCAACGGGGGGAGGGGACAAACTGGGCTGCTTTTGGGATGCGGTGGGGGAAGGGAAGATTTTGAAGCTGGCGAAGTCAACATTGATACCATTGGACTGCAGGGTTCCCAGGCGGAATAGGAGTTGCTGTTCCTGCAACCTTCGGGTGGCATCATTGTGGCACTGCAGGAGGCCCATGATGGACATGTCATCTAAAGAATGGGAGGGGGAGTGGAAATGGTTCACGACTGGGAGGTGCAGTTGTTTATTGCGAACCAAGCGGAGGTGTTCTGCAAAGCAGTCCCCAAGCCTCCGCTTGGTTTCCCCTATGTAGAGGAAGCCACACTGGGTACAATGGATACAGTGTACCACATTGGCAGATGTGCAGGTGAACCTCTGCTTAATATGAAAAGTCATCTTGAGGCCTGGGATGGGGGTGAGGGAGGTGGTGCGGGGGCAAGCATGGCACTTCCTACGGTTGCAGGGTAAGGTGCCGGGTGTTGTGGGGTTGGAGGGCAGTGTGGAGCGAACAAGGGAGTCAAGGCGAGAGTGGTCTCTCCAGAAAGCAGACAAGGGTGGGGATGGAAAAACGTCTTGGGTGGTGGGGTTGGATTGTAGATGGCGGAAGTGTCGGAGGATATGCGTTGTATCCGGAGGTTAGTGGGGTGGTGTGTGAGAATGAGGGGGATCCTCTTTGGGCGGTTGTGGCGGGGGCGGGGTGTGAGGGATGTGTTGCGGGAAATGCAGGAGACGCGGTCAAGGGTGTTCTCGACCACTGTAGGGGACAAGTTGCGGTCCTTGAAGAACTTGGACATCTGTGATGTGCGGGAGTGGAATGCCTCATCCTGGGAGCAGATGCGGCGGAGGCGGAGGAATTGGGAATAGGGGATGGAATTTTTGCAGGAGGGTGGGTGGGAGGAGGTGTATTCTAGGTAGCTGTGGGAGTCAGTGGGCTTGAAATGGACATCAGTTAGAAGCTGGTTACCTGAGATGGAGACTGAGGGGTCCAGGAAGGTGAGGGATGTGTTGGAGATGGCCCAGGTGAACTTGAGATTGGGGTGGAAGGTGTTGGTGAAGTGGATGAACTGTTCGAGCTCCTCTGGGGAGCAAGAGGTGGTGCCGATACAGTCATCAATGTAACGGAGGAAGAGGTGGGGTTTGGGGCCTGTGTAGGTGCAGAAAAGGGACTGTTCCACGCAACCTACAAAGAGGCAGGCCCAAGCAGGTGCCCATGGCTACCCACTTTGTCTGTCGGAAGTGGGAGGAATCGAAAGAAGGCCCCAAACCCCACCTCTTCGTCCGTTACATTGATGACTATACACACACCACCCCAGCAACCTCCAGATACAACGCATTATCCTCCGACACTTCCGCCATCTACAGTCCGACCCCACCACCCAAGACATTTTTCCATCTCCACCCTTGTCAGCTTTACGGAGAGACCACCCTCTCCGTGACTCCCTTGTTCGCTCCACACTGCCCTCCAACCCCACCACACCCGGCACCTTCCCCTGCAACCGCAGGAAATGCTACACTTGCCCCCACACCTCCCCCCTCACCCCTATCCCAGGCCCCAAGATGACTTTCCATATTAAGCAGAGGTTCACCTGCACATCTGCCAATGTGGTATACCGTATCCATTGTACCCGGTGTGGCTTCCTCTACATTGGGGAAACCAAGCGGAGGCCTGGGGACTGCTTTGCAGAACACATCCGCTCGGGTCGCAATAAACAACTGCACCTCCCAGTCGCGAACCATTTCCACTCCCCCTCCCATTCTTTAGATGACATGTCCATCATGGGCCTCCTGCAGTGCCACAATGACGCCACCCGAAGGTTGCAGGAACAGCAACTCCTATTCCGCTTGGGAACCCTGCAGCCCAATGGTATCAATGTGGACTTCACCAGTTTCAAAATCACCCCTTCCCCCACTGCATCCCATAAGCAGCCAAGTTCGTCCCCTCCCCCCACTGTATCACACAACCAGCCCAGCTCATTCCCTCGCCCCACTGCATCCCAAAACCAGACCAGCCTGTCTCTGCCTCCCCAACCTGTTCTTCCTCTCACCCATCCCTTCCTCCCACCCCAAGCCGCACCTCCATTTCCTACCTACTAACCTCATGCCACCTCCTTGAACTGTCTGTCTTCCTTGGGTTGACCTATCCCCTCCCTACCTCCCCACCTATACTCTCCTCTCCACCTATCATCTTTTCTCGCCATCTTCGGTCCGCGTCCCCCTCTCTCCCTATTATTCCAGAACCCTCACCCCATCCCCCTCTCTGATGAAGGGTCTAGGCCCTAAACGTCAGCTTTTGTGCTCCTGAGATGCTGCTTGACCTGCTGTGTTCATCCAGCTTCACACTTTATTATCTTGGATTCTCCAGCATGTACAGTTCCCATTATCTCTGCTACAATTCAAACCTACCCACTTTTGGTTTTAATAGGAGCTGGGTCAGGAAACCAAAAAAAAAGTTCACTTTGATATTTTCATGAGGCTGTCTCTCCAACTTTTATCACCACTTTAAATATAATGTAGATTGACCAGGTTCCTGGGCCTGGAGAAACTGGGCGGCCAAAAGCAATGAACGATTGCTGTGTGGAAGTGGTAAGGATTTGTCCTCACTGAAGTCTGCTCAGTGTTAGCTGTTTCTTGAGATGCATCAGTTATATTCACATGACCATCATGTTTCCCTGATTTGTAGCATCTTGGGTCAGCTGAGCCAGACTGGCAGGAATAAATTGAAACATTAGTCCTTATAATTAAAGAGGAGAAATTTATGCTGCGAGTTTCTCATTTTCCTATTGTCCTAGGCTGTTTATGAAGATTTAAACTCATTTTGCACTTGGACATAACCTAGTGAAACTGATAGAAAGCATAAGCAAAACTTGGCATTGGGATCATGGTCACATTTTCAGATCCAACTTCTAGGCTTACATCAACAGAGGAGATTCCAGCTTGTGGTGTTTAACTTACATGCAGTCAGTGCTTGGCACAGGAATGTAATTTCCATAAACTTGATCGCGGATTGTGATGCACATGATCGCATTGCGGTCTGAAGGGAGGATAGTGCCTGGCTTAGTAAGGAGGCCCAGGTTGTGATACAGTATATTTCGCTGTTCTACTCCATCCTCCAGGAAGAAACAGTGGCCTAATGTATCATAGCCTATAGTGTCTTTCACCTGCGGGAAGAAATGATTAGACTATTCACATCAGGAAGAAGCTAATTACATTAATCTGGAATAAAAAGCTGGGCTAATAGCAACCACTGTCAATTGTCATAAAAAATGGATCCGATTGGTCAATGTCCTTACCTTGCCTGGACAGGCCCACATGATTCTCCACACCCACAGCAATGACTCCTAACACTCTGCACAATTACTGGCCACCCCTAAATGTTAGCCTAGCCAGCAATGCCACAACCCATCAGCGAGTAAAACAAAACTGCCCCGTTTAAAATGGAAGACGCGAAGATTGGTCTACTGATGAACAATCTCCCATAAGGTAGAAGTATTGACTAGAGAGAGGGGGAGGGAAATCCCTTTTCTCTAAAGTTAACAAAGTTACAAAATGTCTGGCTCCCCATACAGAAAGCCAGGTTTGACACTATTCTGAACTCCAGACTTACATTGTGCACTGTCAAACCTAACAAGTATAAGGAGCAAAAGAGCTTGCTTTGAGCAATAGAACACAAAACAATTTCAGCAAATACAGTGCCTCTCACAAATACCTTTCCCATTGAAATCACTGGAAAGGAAACACTGTTTATATTGTAAAATGTCAGAGATAAAAGAACTTGAGGAGGAAGTTCATCCTTAATTGTAAGGTCGCAATAGAAAGGAAAATAAAGATAGATTAATTTGGAAGCTTACAGGTATGGAGAATTGTAGTGATGTGGCTGGGATTGTTTCTTCTGGCCATTGTGTGGATGGGTAAGCTCTAAGATGACTCAAAAAGGTCAGTATCATCCAGGGCAAACCAGTCCATTTGATTGGTACCCTGTCCACCACCTTCTACATTCTGACTTGGCACAGTGACAGCAGCATGCACCATCCAGAGCAGGTGGTCCACAGATTACAATAGGGGCACTATGTAACACCACCCCCTCCGAGCTATTATGCAAAATGTAGGTATGTGGAACTGTAAGGTTTAGCACGGAGCTGCTTCTTGAGCAATTGAGAGGGGTTTTCTCAATTCTCTCCTACAATTGTCTCTGAAATACAGGGAGCCCAGCCTGTGATTGGAGGAGCACAGAGATGCACAGTGAGGCAAAAGGGTTATAAGGTGGTCGGGGGCAGGCGCAATGCATATTTGAGGTTCAAATCAGTGCAGCCATGATCTTATTAAATAATGGTGTGAAGAACTGAATAACCTATACTTGTTCCTAATTCTACAAATAAAAAAATCAATGTCTGAATTTAACAGAAGGCATCTTGTCATTTTAGCCTAGAAATTTTACAGGAGAAGATAATTTATTCAAGCCCTTTAAAATACTGACATGAAGTTATTGATATCATGTGAAATAGTGCATATTAAAACATTAACCACGGAAAATATCATAATCATCAAGATTACACTGTCCAACGATTACTTATTAAATTTGAACAGTTACACAATACCTGGTGATTTTGTGGCATTTGTAGGACAATATAAAGCAGCAAAAATTCAAACATCATTCGCAGGATTTCATTATAAATTAGAGACAGTACGTTAAGTACAGAAAATTAAACAATTTAAACAAACCCTGTAACAATCAATATTAGGAATGACAGCAAATTGATGATATATGATGACTGGGAGAAGGAAGTGAAGACTTGCCCTTATTTAAAATGCTATTTAATGTTTACATGACAAAATAAATATTTTTTTGTTTATACTTTCATTGAATGTGGACAACACTGACAATTCTTCGTTGCTTATCCTTAAATGCTCTTGAACTTAAAGTCTTCCTGGGCTATTTCAAAGGGCAGTTAAAAGTCAACCACATTGCTGAGAGTCTGGAGTCACATGTAGGCCAGATCAGTTAAATTTAGCAGGTTAAATAACAGTGAAACAGATAAGTTTTGATAACGAGGTTTCATGATCACCATCACTGGCACTAGATTCAATTAGTTAACAATTTAAATTCCAGCAACTGCAGCAGTGGGATTCAAATCAGTGTTTCCACAACGGGAGCCCAGGGCTCTGGATTACCATCTCTCACTTACTTCCTTGTTAAATCACAAATGAAGAATTCATTTGATGGTCAGTTTTTGCTAAGCAGCATTTATGAGCAGACACGAGCAGAGATAGTGAATGTTACTGCGCTGTGCTTTGACCTGAGGTATTCATGTAGTTTCAGTCTCTGATAGCTTGTACAGAAGACGGACTCAATGTTCGGTTTGACTTACCAACAGGCCATTTGTTCCATGTATAGCAACGCATCTGGAGAAACAGTGATGAATGGCTACATTGTCCACGTAGGTTGGTGGATTGTACCCACCCTTCTGGTCCACGTCTCCAGCCAGGTGGAAGTGGACTGGATAACTGCCAAGAATCTGCTGGCCCATGTTTGTTAACTCCACACCAAACAAGTGAACGGAGGCAAAGTTTCGTAGGATCTACTGAGGCAAGACCGAAGACTTAAATCGGGGTTCTATGTGCCATATAAGAGAAACAAATCTTTAAGAATTCATATCAAGATGCTCTACAAGATCCTTCAAGATCAGTTTCAAATTCATCTGTTCATGCAATTTCAAAATGTTGTGTTGGGCTTGGAGTGGAAACATTCCAGGTATGAGGAGTTCTGCCCAATCTCCAAAACAAGAATTACGCAACGATCCATCTTTATAGGTTTAAAAGGTTAATCACCTATGCACTCTAGCCAGAGAAACCACTTCATACCTGGTCTCAGCAAGATACAGTAACATACAATAAATCAGAGATAACAAAGTGTGGAGCTGGATGAACCCAGCAGGCCAAGCAGCTTTTTAGGAACAGAAAAGCTGACGTTTCAGGCCTAGACCCTTTATCAGCTTCACATTTGGTCAGGTTTTAAGAGATTTAAAATAGTCTATGTCTCAAAGGCTGGAACTGACTGCAATACATTGAGTTTCCAACAACGTTATGATTATGGACACTGGCAGTTTCACCGATACCAGTCTATCTGCACTCTATTCATCTTCTTGTCTCCCATTCCTTGAAACCTGTTATGCAGTTGCTGGCTTTTATTCATGGTTCAGTTCAATGCACTAATGTGATCAAATAAATCTCAATGCTTCTGTAAACTGTATTATGTAGAATGCAGTTTTGGAATTGTTCAGTTGTTACCAGTATGTGCCTGGGATGTAACATCAAAACTCTACTGTTTAATACAAACTCTACGTGCTCATTGACTGTATACAGGAAGAAGCTGAGAAACTGCATGCAAAATAAAGAATGCCATGGGCTGAGGAGGACTTCCACCAGCATGTGAAAGTTTGATATGCACCCTAGCCTGCTGTCATCTCACTGGATTGAGTGGTTTCTGGCAAGGGTTGCAGAGAGAAGTCTCCATGAGAAATTAAAGCATCATCCTCCTAAACTATCTACAGGACACACTGCTGCAAGTGATCATCAACTGCACCTCCCCAAACTAGGATGTTCACCACCAAGCAGGCAATGCAGCTCACCACCACCTTGCAATGGCAGTGGTGAGTGGGGGCTAAATGCTGGCCCAGCCATCAAAACCCACTTCCTA
Organism: Stegostoma tigrinum; assembly: GCF_030684315.1. Classification (NCBI taxonomy): domain Eukaryota; kingdom Metazoa; phylum Chordata; class Chondrichthyes; order Orectolobiformes; family Stegostomatidae; genus Stegostoma; species Stegostoma tigrinum. The sequence goes on along the minus strand of NC_081386.1, from coordinate 4,256,586 downwards.
TGAAGGAAAAGTAAAGTGTAATGGTACACCAAAACCACCAAGTTCCATCGAAAATCTCTTTGTTGCAATTTGTATATTTGGGCAGAATATTATGGAGCATCTGGGGACAGGCTCAGATACTGTACAAGGCTGTCAAAATAGTGCAAGGCCATTTCTGCCATCTTCTAGTGGCTCCTAAACATGTAGCCTAAAAGAGCCATATAAGTGGCCAATCAATGGCCTCTTTCATCCTCTACTGAAATGTACCACCAAATGGAAGGGGCCACAGGGGTCAGGGAATCATTAGATAAATTCTCAGTAGGCCTCTCTGTGGGCCATGCAGACATTTTGTCAGCATGGTCTGGCTCATAGACAGCGTCAATGGACACCTCAGTGTATTGGCATCATTTGCCTTCACAAAGTGCCCCCTTGCTGGAGCCTGGGTCAGCTGGACTCAGTGCCCAAGACCTCATTCTGCTGTCACACATCCATCAACACATTCTCATTCTCCAGGTGTGGTCTGAGGGATTGGCCACAATTCCCAGGCTGATTGTTTCAGGTGGATTGCCTTCCTAATAGCAGTCCTGCGGATAGTCATTTAATAGTCTGTGAACTGCAGTCACAGGTCCCACTGCCAAGGATTCAAAGTTGGAGGAAATGTTGGCCTGGGTGGCAGAAGCACTGCACCTCCAAAAAGAAAGCCTTTCATCAGAATCAAAATCTCAATTTTCAAGTTGGAGGTGAAGGAGCCGTGTCATCATAAATGGTTCTGGAAGAAAGCTCTTCACTGAACTCTCAATGATAACCTGAGGCAGGCAATAAAATACCAGCCTTATTGATGCTGATATTATCGAGAGTACTAATTGAAGAAAGAAACAGAAAACATTCCAGGCGATAATAATGACAAATATTTAACAAATTAGTCTGAAATTTCTCAGTAACCTCCTCATGGAGGTATTCATTTATGCTTTGAACAATGCAGTTGAAATAGAAACCAAAAAGCAGGTAGTTCAAACTCATTAAGTGTGGGCTTGCTATTGTCACCAACAGCAATTACTTGCAGAAATCTCCTACTGCACAGAACTGTGATTAAAATCTCATTATTTATGCCATAAATCTCACCTGCAATAAATTACTTTGAATTGCCAATAAACTCCATATAGAGCTAGAATCTGAAAGAAGCCTTGATATATTTAATTACTTGATTTACTCAACACAAGTGAAGGATAATGACAGCTCATTCATTTGATCACAATTTAATTTTAAGAATGAATCATTTCTACAATAGTGTGGTAGCCAAATATTGAAGTGTTGAATTTGCAAGTTACTGAATTTAAGTATACAACAAATTTGCACCAAACGATGCATGCTGCAACTTCAGGCAACACTTACCCTTATTTGTCCACCAAACGTATCTTGACTGAAAAAGTGGCAGAGGTTTTGCCCATAACAAGAGTTCTCCATTTCTCCTTTTATAACGATATTTCTACTTAGAAGTCCAACTTCAGCTCGCATATCTATTCCGTCAATAATTTCACCCATATGAAGATAACGGGGCTTACCTATATGAACAGATCATGTGTTTTAAATGCCACAATTTGCTGCGATGGCAAAACCTGCATGAGAGGCCCTAGTGTACCATAACAATATAAAGTGAAATTAACTCAACAAGTGCTAATCAACAAATGTCAAACTTAGCTTTCAATAGTCTACAACTTTAAACAATCATGGGAAGCTCCAAGAATCAATGGGGCAGACCTGACTTGATTTTAACTTTGGGATAAAGAAGGAGATATGGGTGAAGTTGTCGATGGCTGTGTTAGAAAGTTGAGAATGCAAAGAGGAGGAAACTTATGTATTGTCATATTTACAGCTTAGACCAAGAGAGGAAGTTTCAGCAGTTAATAGACTGAGGGAATTAAAAATACAATCTACGCTGACACGTCAATGCAGGACTGAGGGAGTGTTGCACTGTCAGAAATGAAGTCATTTGGATGTGAAACAAAGCTAAGTCTGTGATGACCCTCTGAGGTGTATAAGAAAAATATTTTTGAAGGGTAAGCAAGTTCTCCAAGTGTTCTGGGCCATAAACAAGAACTAAAACAGGCCACTGCTAGGGGAGATTGCAGTCACAATCTGGCTGGCACACACTGACGTTATAACACTGACTAGATTTCCAAAGGCATTTGGGGCTTCCAGAGGCCGTGACAGTGCTGTAGAAATAAAGACTTTTTGGGCCAAGTCATCTATTGGAGTCATCATCTTACTAGTACAGAGACTATGGAGCCATTTGTGAACTGTGCACCAGTTCCGTGGCACATTGTGATAACCAACTGTTGCAGAATGTCCACTGCTCAGAGTAGACATTGCAAAATGTTGCCACTAAAAACTAGTAAGAAATTATGAAGTCAAATGATATGTTAGTCTTCATCATAGAGGAGGGTGTGTACAGGATAATGATGCATAAAAACCTACTTGAGTGGCCCTAGTGTATCATAAAACTTAGCAGTATAAAAGAAGTTAACTCAATTTGATGTCCAGTGATGGAGAAAGTGAAGTCACATGGGGTCAGGGTGTGCTAGCTAGATGGATAAAATAACTGGCTAGGCAACAGGAGACAGAGGGTAGTAGTAGCAGGGAGTTTCTCAAATTGGAGACCTGTAACCAGTGGTGTTCCACAGGGATCTGTGCTGGGACCACTGTTGTTTGCGATATATGTAAATGATCTGGAGGAAGGCATAGGTAGTCTGATCAGCAAGTTTGCTGATGACACTAAGATTGGTGGAGTAGCTGACAGTGAAAGGGGCTGTCAGAGATTACAGCAGAATATAGATAGACTGGAGAGTTGGGCAGATAAATGGCAGATGGAGTTCAATCCGGGCAAACGCGAGGTGATGCATTTTGGAAGATCAAATTCAAGGGCGAACTATACAGTAAATGGAAAAGTCCTAGGGAAAATTGATGAACAGAGATATCTGGGTGTTCAGGTCCATTGTTCCCTGAAGGTGACAACGCAGGTCAATTTGGTGGTCAAAAAGGCATATGGCTTGCTTTCCTTCATTGGGCAGGGTATTGAGTACAAGAGTTGGCAGGTCATGTTGCAGTTGTATAGGACTTTGGTGCAGCCACATTTGGAGTACGGTGTGCAGTTCTGGTTGCCACATTACCAAAAGGATGTGGATGTTTTGGAGAGGGTGCAGAGGAGGTTCACCAGAATGTTGCCTGGTATGGAGGGTGCTAACTGCGAAGAGGTTGAGTAGATTAGGATTATTTTCATTAGAAAGACGGAGATTGAGGGGGGACCTGACTGAGGTCTACAAAATCATGAGGGGTATAGACAGGGTGGATAGCAAAAAGCTTTTTCCCCCAGAGTGGGGGACTCAATTACTAGGGGCCATGAGTTCAAAGCGAGAGGAGGAAAGTTTAAGGGAGATATGCGTGGAAAGTTCTTTACACGGAGGGTGATGGGTGCCTGGAACACGTTGCCAGCAGAGGTGGTAGACGGAGACACGTTAGCGTCTTTTAAGATATATTTGGACAGGTACATGGATGGGCAGGGAACAAATGGACACAGACCATTAGAAAATAGACGACAGGTTAGACAGAGGATCTTGATCAGCGCAGGCTTGGAGGGCCGAAGGGCCTGTTCCTGTGCTGTAGGTTTCTTTGTTCTTTGTTCAACAAGTGCTGATCAACAATGGTCAAACTTAGCTTTCAACAGTCTACAACGTATAACAGGAATGAAAAGAAGTCAACATTTTCCTAGCTACCATCAGTTCTGTCGAAGGGTTGCTGAACCCAAAACATTAACTCTGATTTCTCTTCACAAATTCTGCCAGGCCTACTGAGCTTTTCCAGCAATTTCTGTTTACAACAAAGGTTCACCGGATTAATCCCTGGGTTGATGGGATTGTTGTTATGCGGAAAGATTGAAGAAACTACGATGGTTCTCTCTAGGGTTTCAAAGGATGTGAAGTGATCTCATTGAAAATTACCAAATTTTAATAGTGTATGACAGACTAGACGTGCATTGTTTTCCCTTGGCTGGTGAGATTAGAACTAGAAGATACAGTCTCAGAATAAGGGGCAAACTGTTTAAAACTGTGACAAAGACGAATTTGTTTCCTTAGAATGGAGCAAATCTTTGGAATTCTCTATCCTAGGCCTGAGGAATCTCAGACACTGAGCATATTCAAGACAGAAATTGATTAATGACACAAGGAACATGGGACAGTGGAGGAAATGGTGTTGAGATGGACCATTAGCCATGATCTGTTTGAATGGCACAGTAGGTCTGAGGCGAAATGGCTTCATCCTGTTCCTATTTTTGTTTTCATATTTTACAAAACTGATCATTCATGACATTCATGTGTGATATATCCACCATCTTCATAGAGACACAGTACATTTGATGTTTCAAAATATTTCCATTCATTCATATCCTAAACTCTAGCCTGAAATGGAGAAAAAAAAACTCAAAAATCAAATCAAAAGAAGTTTACTTCCTGTCCAGCTTTGAAGGGGTACATAACATTTGGGGAAAAATAAACATATTGTTTTAGAAATATAAAACAGAATCAGTAGTAGCCATTCAGCCCTTCAAGTCTGCTCTGCCATTCAGTATGATCATGGATGAACAACTATAGCTAACTCCTTCATAAAAATATTCAATGTTTTGGCCACAACTGCTTTCTGTGGCATGAAATTCCACAGGCTCACACTCTCTGGATTGTAGATACCCTTTGGCCCAACTCATTCATGCCGACCAGGTTTCCTAAACTGAACTAGTCCCAATTGCCTGCATTTGGCCCACATCCCTCTAAATGGCCTATCCTTGTCGTTAGACTTTGAACCCCACTTCTGGATTCCCCAGACCTCAAATATTCTTTCCATTTTTACCCTGATTAATCTTGTTATGATTTTATAGGTATGTATTAGATTCCCCCATCATTCTTCTAAACGCCAGTGATTATTGTCCTCACCAATCAATCTCTTCATAGATCAGCCCTGCCAACCCAGAGATCAGTCTGGTAACCCTCCCTCCATAGCCAGTACATCCTTCCAAGTTAAGGAGACCCAAACCTGTATACAATACTCCAGGTGTGGTCTCACCAAGCGCCTGTGCTATTGCAGCGAGACTTCCTTGCTCCTGTACTTAAATCCTCTCGCGATAAAAGCTGAAATACCATTGCCTGTTTCACCACCTGCTTGTATCAGCATGCAACCTACTGCAATTTGTGTCCATGGGCACCCAGGTCTTGTTGTACCTCCTCTTTCCCAGTCTATCATAATTCAGAAAATAATCTGCCTTCCTGTTTTTGCTACCAAAGAGGATAACTTCTGCCATATATTTGTGCACACATTCAACTTGTGCAAATCACACTGAAGCATCTCTGCATCCTCTTCACAGCTCACCCTCCTACCCAGTTTATGTCATCTGCAAACTTGGAGAGACTCAATTAGTTCCTTCGTCTAAATTATTCATGCTCTCCCCATACAGATTTCACTTCATTGGAGCAAATATCCTTCCTCTCTATCGTGTTAATCTCTTCAACTAACATTACCCCACCTTCTTTTACTTGTTTCTGCCCTTCCTGAAATATCCTTCCTGGATTCGCAGTTCCCATCCCTGGTCACCTTGCGTCCACATTCCTGTAATTTCAACAATGTTACATCTGTTTATAATCTATTTTGTGACTAATTTGTGTACTTTATCATGAATGCTCCATATATTAAGACAAAGATCTTAAGGTTCACTTTTTAACATTCATAGTGCCATTGTTATGCATTAAGGCCCTGTTGATTTATGCCTTTGATTGTCTTTAATTTTCACCCTCGTTTCCCTCTTAACTACCTGTCCAGCTACTGAACTCCATGCCATTTTAGTTTAAATGCTCCCCAATCACACGAGCAAATAATCTTGACCAGTCCTGTCCAGGTGGAAGCTATCCAGCGTGTACAAGTCTCACCTCCCCCAGAATCAGCCCCATTGCTCCAGGAATCTGAAACCATTGCATCACCTCTCCAGTCACATTCATCTGATACATCTTTCCGGCTCTGCTGTCACACAGCACCAGGGACCCAGGTTTGATCCCAGCCTCAGGTGACTGCTTGTGTGGAGTTTGCACATTCTCCCCATGTACACGTGGGCTTCCTGCCACAGCCCAAAGATGTGCAGGTTAGGTGCATTAGCCATGCTCCTCTGCCCCATAGGGGTGTGTCAGCTAGGTAGATTAGCCATGGGAAATGCAGGGTTACAAGGAAAGATTTGGGGGCAGGTCTGGGTAGTTGGCTGCTCGAAGAGTTGTTGCAGACTCAATGGCCTGAATGGCCTCTATCAGCACTGTAGGGATTCTACAATCTATCTATATAAGGTCATTGCCTCCAAAAGTATGCAATGTGCTCTGTTTTGCAAGGGAATGGCCACAGCAGACACTCCTGCAGTGCCTGCCTAGTCCACTTACTCTGCCTTACTCTACAAACTGACATAGTCCTTGAGGAGTATAGAGAAGTTAGGAAGGAACTTAAACACAGAATTGAGAATGCTAAAAAAGCCATGAAATGTCTTAGGCAAACGGGGTCAAGGAGAATCCTAAGGCTTTTTATGCATATATTAGAAGAGAGAGGGTAGCAAGGAAAAGAGCAGGACCCCTCAAGGACAAAGGAGTGAAGTTATATGTGGAGAAATAGGAAGTAGTAGAGATCCTTAACAAGTATTTTATATCAATATTCACTAAGGAGAAGGATATGACTGATGTTAAGGTCAGGGATGAGTGTGTGAATACTCTAGAAAATGTCAGTATAGTGAAGGAGGAAGTCTTGGATATCCTACGTTGTAATAAGTAGACAGGACCAGATGGGATCCATCCCAGGTTTCTGCGAGAGGCAAGTAAAGAAATAGCTGGGGCATTAGTGGATATCTTCACATCATCTCTGACCATAGGGCAAGTTCCAGAGGACGGGAGATTAGCCAATGTTGTTTAAGAAAGAAAGCAGGGATGATCCGGAAAATTATATGCCGTTAAACCCGACATCTGTGCTGGGGAAACTCTTGGAGACGATGCTGAGGGACTAGATATATGCATATTTTAAAGAAAATGGCAGCATGGTTTTGTATGGGAAAGGTCAAGTCTCACCAACCTGATCAAATTTTTTGAAGAGGTGACACAGATAATTGATGAGGAAAGGGCTGGGGATGTCGTTTATATGGACTTTAATAAAGCATTTGACAATGGCAGATTGGCACAAGACTAAAATCACATGGATTCAGTGTGGACTGGCTAGATGGATACAAAACTGGATGGTCATAGAAGACCAAGTGGTGGTGAAGGGTGTTTTACAGAATGGAGACTGGTAATTACCGGTGTTCCACAGGGATCAGTCTTACATCCTTTGTTGTTTGTAGTTTATATAAATGATCTGGAGGAAAATGTGGGTGGTCTAATTAGCAAGTTTGCATATGACAAAGGTTGGTGGAGTCCCTGATAGTGCCGATGATTCTGAAAGGATATAACAGGTTATAGATGGATTGGCAACTTGGGCACAGAAATGGCAGATGGAGTTTAATCCAGACAAATGCAAAGTAATGCATTTTGGAGGATCAAATTTAGGTGTGAATTATACTGTGAATGGTAGAACCCTCAGGAACATTAACATACAGACAGATCTGGGTGTGCATGGGCGCAGTTCCCTAAAAGTGGCAACACAGGTGACCAAGGTGATTAAGAAGGCATATGGCTAGCTTGCCTTCCTCAGCTGGGGTATGGAGTACAGAGTTGGCAAACCATGTTGCAGCTATATAAAGCTCTTGTTAGGCCACATTTGGATAATTGTGTGCAGTTTTGGTCACCACATTATCAGAAGGATGTGGAAGCTTTGGAAAAAGTGCAGACTGGGTACACCAGGATGTCTCGAGGCTAGTGGCTAAGAGGAAAGGTTAAAAAGACTAGGATTATTTTCACTGGAAAGACTGTGGCTGAGAGGAGACATGATAGAGGTCTACAAAATTGAGAGGCATAAATAGGGTGGATAATCAGAGGCTTTTTCCCAGGGTTGAAGTTTAAATTACAAGGGGGAACAGGTTCAAGGTGAGAGGGCAAAAGTTTAAAGAGAGATGTGCAAGGGAAGTTTTTCATGCAGAGAAAGTGTGATAGGAGCCTGGAACGCACAGCCAAAGGTGGTGGAGGAAGCAGGCACGTTGGCCATATTTAAGAGGCATCTAGATGGTTACATGAATAGGGAGGGAATAGAGGGATATGGGCCAAATAAGGGCAGACGGTTTGGTCAGGGCATGATGATCAGCACAGGCTTGGAGGGCCGAAGAGCCTGATCCTGTTCTGTACTTCTCTTTTTGGTAGTCATCCATTCCCTCCCAGTCTTTGGAGTCAGCCGACAAAGTAATCAGCTGCCCAAGTGTGCTATCCACAGTAGGCTCAGCCTTGTGGATGCTCTGCAATGTCCCCAGCCATCACCACCCAGTTCAGAGACTCAAGAAATACAGCCAGAGGCACTTGCTGCACACAAATCCCACTGAAACTGTACCCAACTTCGCATAGGGTTTTCACTACCTCCAGTCATTAGAGACTAGTTACTTTGAAGTTTCTTGGCAAAAATACCCAGGACAGCAAACAGATTCCATCTCTGGCATTTTTAATTTAAAACTTTAACATATTGTGCAATTTAAACCCATTTTGAACAAAAATATTCCACGCATTCATGCAAAGCACACCTAAAAGGTTTTCAAGCAGAGACAGAACTTTGTGAATAAACATTTCTTACCATCGATTTTAACCTGATTAACTTCGCATTCAGGGCAGGGAAGAAGGTTAAAGTTTTCAGCCTGATACATAGAATAGTCAGTGCTAGCAATGACTATCTGATCACCAGGCAACCAGCTGGAGGTATTATCCATTAAATTAAGAATTACACCCTTCGACACCTCCACACGAAAGCCACAATGAGGTACACCTGTCAAACAAACATTTGTACAGCATTTCACAAAGAAGCAAATAAAACTTAAATTTAGACGTTGCTCATCCCAAATGATACCATTTAATGAAAAGAAATTAGCTTCTTATGGATAACTCACATACTTACATTGTCAGAAAAACTAGTAACATCTCAAATGATGGAGGGCAACACTGCAGAATAATGAGGTAGTTCTTAGATGTGTCTCTCATGCTGACTTTGCACCCCTTACACAAGCTTCTCTTTGTTTGACACAACATTTTAACTAATCCAGTGGCATGATTAACCAAAGGGATAAGTCAGCTCTCACTTGTTTTATCTCCAAGCTAACCAGGTTGTAGGAGAGGGTGATAGAGAATTTCGAAAGATGGTATCAGAAATGGTTGGTATCAGGAAAGGATTGACTAGCTGGATTTCTTTTCTCTTGTGAGCTGGCCAAATAATGGTCTTTAAAATTATGAAAAAGTTTGTTAGCGTGGATGCAGACCGAATGATTCCTCTTGTACAACAGAAATATAGTAGAGTGTTCAGAAGAAACCTCTTTACATAGAAGTGGTAGTGGTTGAACCTGGAAACAGGGAGTCTTTGGAGTAAAAATGATAGATACATTTTGAAGGTAGATTGGCAAAGTGAGGGATAGGAAATAGATGACACTGATTATCAAAGCAGCTCAGTAAAAATGGGAGGAGGCTCAAGCAGAGCTTGAATAATTTGCATGGACTGGTTGGACCTAGTGGTCTGTTTCTGTGTAATAAACAAACAAACAAACAAACAAAGTCCTGAGTATCGCACCTCATCTCAGTAATCCTGTGACTTTACTGGACAAATCAATCAAGATTTATGAGTTTATAAACACAATTGTACCAGTTGACTTGATTTAACTGATGTTTACTGAGGTTGTTTTCAAACATATTTACCATTGAGGGTTTTTTTTCTTAATTTCCAGCCAGAAACTGCAATGTTAAAATGTAATGCTAATTCACATGAACTTGTATTTTTTAAACAGAGGGTTGACTATTTTTCCTCTTCAGGGCTAGATTGAGAGCACGTTGGGAGGATTGTGAGCATTGTTCATGGAATCTGATCAATTGTTGCCATGGTATTCAGAGGTGGATAATGCTAACCATCCAGCACCTGTGCTTTATGACCCTGAACTGAAGTTCTTGATACTGTATCTGCTCCCATCACCAAGACCACCTCCATAACACTACCAGACTCTGATGCTGTGTCAGTGCATCTGGCACTGAACACCTCATCCTTGCCTTCCATATTTCCCGATGCTTATTCCTACACTCTCTCAACTGACCTCCCACCCTTTATAAACATGAACTCACCGAAAACACTTGTGCCCACATTCTAGTTCACGTCCCTTTCACCCATCACTCCTGTCATTAGATTAACTCTGGGTCAGATAAATAAACATCCTTTTCATATTCCCTTCATGCCCTCATCGGGAATTCCTTTCAGCCCCACAACCGCATATCTTCACTTGTCCAATTCTGGGCTCTTGCCTTACCCAGTTTTCATCTCTCCACTATTGGCAGCTGTGCTTTCAGCTGCCTAAATTCTAAGAACCCCTAGGCCTTTCCAGCCCTCTATCACTGCTTAAAACCTATTTCCTTACTTACATATGGAATCAAGGGACATAAGTAATGCGTTAATTTGTCTTTACAAAAGGATGAAAATCCTACTGAAGTCATGGCTAAGAGGAGCTACTTGATTGGTTTTAAATCAATAAGGTATTGAATAGCTGCATGTACTTAAGGCATCAAGACCAGACAAGATGTATCCAAGGATACAGAGGATCACAGATAACGTTCCATAGATACAATAGGACGGTGCTGGGAGCGGAAGAATGACAAACCTTTTCCAAAGCAGGATACAAAGTTAAGTGCAACAACTACAGGCAAGTCACTTTAAGATTAGTGGTGGGGCAACATTTAGCAATGATGGTGATCCAGGACAAAATTAAATAGCCACTTAGATAAGTGTGGACTAATTAAAGAAAGCTGAGACTAACTTATTAAGGCCAAATTGTGTTGTAAAATTTCAAAACTAGCATTGAGATTTTTGATAAAGGAACACAGAGGGTTGATGAGGGTAATGCTTTTGATGGAATGTACATGGACTCCAAAGGAAGTTGATACGTTATTACAAAAAAAAATTGTGAAATAAAAAGGAACAATAACATGGATATGAAATTGGCCGAATAACAAGAAACTGGATGCAGTGGTGAACAATTGTTTTTCAGACCAGAGGAAGGAATGTAGTCAAGAGATTCCCAGGGATCAGTGTTTGTATCCTGCTTTTCCTCATATGTTGAAGGAAGATGTTCATAAATTCGCAGACTGATTGGAAGGACCTTTTACGGTGTTATGGACCAGACCAAAACTTCAAAATATTCAGAAGCTAGGGTGTAGACCCTAACTTTTTCTTATTTTAAGAGGTAAATGCAAGGTGTTGCACTCCAGATGCAATTCGAATAGTCAAACTGAGATTTAAAGCAAAACGTGCTTTATTCATCTACTATGGTTACAACAAAAGAAAGAAGGAATTGGAATAACTTTACTCTGAAAAAATTTAACAGAACATTAGATACTGTACCTATTACTAATTCCAATACAGTAACAACCCATAGACACAGCTTGGCACAAAGGCAAATTCAGAAAATTGATTGTTCCACTTGCACCCCCGGTCACAGGCAGTGAACCATCCCTAGTAACCAAGACAGGGACAAAACAACAGCTTCCATGTCTTCAAGATCCCATTGGCAACTGCTAAAAGCTAAAGCAAAGATCCTGGTTCTGTGGGAGCTTAACCACATCCATTTAGGCTGCTTACAAAAGAAACCCCAAGGCCTCATAAGCTGTTTATTTTACCGGCTTTCCAATGAGTCAGCTTGGTACTTGTCTTAAAATACCTTCCAAAGAAAAGAAAACATTTTAAAGTCACAGCATCATCACAACAGTCATTGGACGATCTAGCTCAGTGAAATAAGATGATGCAAACATATTGGTAGCAGAGTAACTGGACTTGTTCCTGGAATCTTGTGGAAAGTGGTAATCAGAGTAAGGCATTCATAAAGGTTAGCTTTTCTGTTGAGTATTAGTTACCTACCAAGTAATGTTTAGTTAATGCTGTCTTTGTTTGTTACAGTAAAAGTCTTAAAGTGTGACCTGTGTTGCAATTCCTTTTCAAGCTGACCATTGGAAATTCAAGTATATATTTTCAAAGCTATTGGTTTCTTTGGAATAACAGTGCATGCTTTCAAGAAGCCATGACTGCGCTAAGAAGAGAGATAGTGGAGAGGAAATTTGGTAGAAAAGAAAGTGTTCAAAAACATGACGGGACAGGAGAGAGCAGCTAGAGAGGAATTGATCCCTTTGAGTTGAGGGTCAGGAACAAAAGGTTCCAGATTTAAGGAATTGCCAACATCAAGGACCTTTCTCCGTTGAGTGGTTAGCATCTGGAAGGCACAGACTAAGTGTGATTCAATTACACCATTTAAAAGAAAACTGGGTTATCTTTCAAGAACAAAATGCATTAGTGAGAATCCTGCACAGGGTTAGCATGGGACTTGATTGACTGAATAACCTCCTTCTGTGCTGAAACCATTCTAGCATAACTGGCCTAACATCTCTTTTTATAGCTTAGTATGACATTTTGCCTCAATGCCCCTGAGAAGCACTTGAGTGCTTTGACATATCTGTCTTACAAATGCAAAATACAAATGCAAAATTCCACCAGAGATGTGAAGGTTTGGTTCATTTTAGTGAGCATTGACTTATTCCAAACATTGGTGAGTAATAAAAGGCCCAACCTGAACTTTGAGAAGCACTGCAGATATATAGAAAGCTATTCCTGGACTCACCATGAACCCACTCACTGTAGGCAGTGACTGTGAACCGAGTCCCATCATATGTCTGAAAGTCTCTCCTTGCTATGGCCATACCAGTAGATCCGTTAGGCTGATATAATCGTCTATCTTCCACGACAAATGATTTGGATGCACGAATAACTCCAACAATAGCCCAAGGCTGCCTGAAGCACATCAACGTCCAGATTGTCAAAGATGAGATCGAATATGCTTAGCTCACAATTGATTCACAATGTATTGTTTGTGTGCCCACAACTGTTTTATACACAAGTGCAGCTCCTCTGAAAGTGACATTCTATGATTCTCTCTCGATTTGGATGTGGAGGTTATTTGTTTCAGTTGCTGTTTGTTATCTATCGAGTTCCTTCAACTAACCCAGCCAGTTACCCTCAAAAGGACTTACGGAGCTGTCCATGGTGGCTCTTATAGTTATCATTAAATTATGTCTCTGTAAAATACATATCCCATTGGCCCTGAACCAAATCTGCTGAATGAAGACATTGTGGCCCGGATAACGCCAAAGATTGCCTCAATTACACAAATCCCAACCCCCGCTCAGAAGATAGTCATCAAGTTGCAATTATTCATTAAGATCCCGTGTCAAACGTGTTCACACATGTTTTAGCCTACATAAAGTGTTCGCTTCACCTGTACATGAATGTAATGTGAATGTGATATTTATGTTGTTTTTAAAAAAGGTCAACAAGGCGAGAACGAGCGAGAGGATGGTCAAAGAGACAAACGGCCAACGTCCCCCCCCACCCCCCCACGCCAATAGCAAGAGTGGCGAGGGTGCGGGGCAAGACAAGAGCCTGCTCATTTAATCCACACATTTCACCCAATACTTCAGTAACTGGGAGCTTGCGAGGAGAGTCAAATCCCTGCCGAACGAGTGAATCAGTTCGTTCCCCTGCTCCATACCGTCACATTGAGAGAGAATAGACCTTTCAGGGGAATTTATTCCCTTCTGGTATTCAAACAGACATTTCTGTCGACATTCTCCGAGTCTGTTGCCTGCCTTGATCTCTCCCGCCATTTGAAGGAACATTTTCTTGCTGTACAGGTCAGGACCCATCTTCCCCACCTCCCTGCTGCTGGTTTCAAGTGGTACGGGAACGGCGTCTCAAGCAGACACGCAGTGATAAAGGAAATCGAAAAACTCGCCTTTTCCCCCCAGCGCAAATGAAGTACTTGTTGAAGCGTACGCTTGTTGTAAGGTAGAAAATGCAGCAGCTAACAGACCCTCAGCAAACTAAATAAAAACTCGTGTTGATTGTAGGGTATATATTGACAAATTAGCAGGGGTGATTCTCACTCTTTCCCCCAACCCTCACTTTCTGCCTGAGAAACAGAACCATGCGAGCATTTTAACATCCACCCCAGTAAAACAAGGGAGAGGTTCCCTCCAAAATAACCATCCACAAGACTGCACCGCCAGCATTGCAGCGCTCCCTCTGTACTACCCGAAGGCAGCCTGGATTGCGGTGCTCAGGCCCTGCAGTGGGGGTCTTCACCAGGAAGCTGTGTCCTTGGGGGAGCGGAGGCGAAAACCCTAGGGTGACAGGACGCAAACACAGGTACTGACTCGGACAACTGCCCGCAGTGCGCTCGCTGGAATTCAGGGTCTGGGTACAGTGCTGGCCGAGGTTAAGTGACCTGCAACCCACCTACCTCCCAGCTACGTTAAATATCTCACTGTTTATAAACAGACTTGGGGGACAGCTGCCTCCACGTCATGGAAGAAGACAGGACATCGTGTTCGGCGGAACCGAGTCAAAGTGGGGTCTTGTGACACAGTGGTAGTACTCCTACCTTCAAACCAGGAGGCCTGGGTTCAAGTTCCACCTGCTCCAGAGGTGTGTCACAACATCCCTGTGCAGGCCGTTGAATGTGTAAGACGCTTACAATAAAATAACAGAAGCAGCTTTTTTTGAACATGGCCATAGGCACGCAGCGTTACACAGCTCCAGCGGTTAGAGAACAGAAAGGCGCCTTACCTATATCCCAGATGCCTGGCTTGTTCACTGCCCAGCAGCTCTCGGAGATCGTTCCTGGCGGACATGCTCAGTCTCCGAGCTGCCGAATCGCCCACCGCTACCGCCACGATCCGACCCCTGGGCTGGGAGCGCAGAAATTCCTGCAGCCGGCGGCTCTCGTTCGCCCACAGGTGGGTGTCGAAGCGGTCGGCCCGCAGCAGCCTGGCGGTGCCGGGGTCTATTACCCGGACATTGAAGCCCCTGTTGCCCCGACGCCTGTCGTAGCGATAGGCTCCATACTGCAAACCGCCCGGGTACAGAGTGCGGCTCAGCAGCGTCCAGGACAAACTCCTCCTGCCGTGCAGCTCCAAGACCCCTCCTCTGTCCACACCGATAAACTTCTTGCCGAATTGCTCCACCTGTGGACCCTCTGTTGATCTGCCTACCAGAGAGATGGTGGCCCTGGAAGTATAGGGACACCTTTCAGCTCCAATGTGCAGCTCCCCGCCGTTCCTGATCACGATATAGCGGGCCCTCAGAGTGATGGGTGCCCGCGGCGTGTCGCTGAATACCAGTTTGCCTGTGAAGTGATACCCACACGGTCAGCGATGGGCAAACAGAAGGGCGCGGCCCAACAGCGAAAACTTCAATATCTTAAAGTCCCTGAAACGCCAGGAGAATTTCAGCGCCTTAAGCAGCAGCTTAGAGCAGGGTTACGCTTCCCATTTTAATTCCGGGGGCTATGTCTGCCGGCGACAAGCAGTATCTTAAAATACATTCACGAACATTGATATCATTTCAGAAAAAAGGGATAAATGTTAATGACCCAATGGGATGATTTACGAGTCTGCAGCGTTTTACAAGTTAGCCGGCGATCTGAAACTCACCCCCATCCTCAATGATGATGGAATGTACAGTCGCTGAAGATTCCAGTTTAAGGAACGTCCCACGTCCAATTTGAACTTTGTGCCTCTCATCATGTTCTGGGTTCCAGGGTAATAAAGACGGATGTTTATCTGGGCATCGCACTGAAAGGAGAATGTTGAGCTGACTGTAAAATGTTATCGCGTTTTTAAATATTGTTTCAAATGTTATGAAAACAGAAGTAACACACCTGTGATGCCAAACTTCTCCCCGCTGTGTAAATGATATCCTTGGCCATCCCTGTTGATGTTTTGAATTAATCCGTGTTTCACGCTGTTAGCCTTTCACTAACACGGGGCCGGGTTGGGGTAGATTATAAACAATGCAAATTTATGAGTCTCTCAAGGAGTCTGGCAGGGGTTGGGTTGTTGAGATTCACAAACCGAGAAATGTGCACAACTCAGTGCCAAACCTGCAATTTACAATCTAGTCAGTCCTTGTTGCAGTCAGTGTACACTCACCCTCACACATACACAAACCGAGCCTACACTCCCTTCTGCACACCATTCCCGAACACACCATCCCGGGCTAGCTCCCCCTCCCCGGCTTACAGCGCCTGGCCCCGACCCCGGCGCACCTGTTACCAGAGGAGAAGGTACAGTACCAGATGGTCTCCCGATGCCGGTCGCTCCTCTGCCGCTGCGAGGCGATTCGGAACCACCCGGGATGTGGACAGCGGGAGATGCTCCTGTTTTCAGAATCTGCTTTTCCCGTTCCCGTTGTTGCTGTGTCCCGGGGAGATGCTCCTGTTTATGAAGCCGGTCCCGGGGAGATGCTCCTGTTTATGAAGCCGGTCCCGGGGAGATGCTCCTGTCTCTGAAGCCGGTCCCGGGGAGATGCTCCTGTTTATGAAGCCGGTCCCGGGGAGATGCTCCTGTCTCTGAAGCCGGTCCCGGGGAGTTGCTCCTGTCTCTGAAGCCGGTCCCGGGGAGATGCTCCTGTTTATGAAGCTGGTCCCGGGGAGATGCTCCTGTTTATGAAGCTGGTCCACCTCCTCGAGTCCCCCCCCCCGCCCCCACGTCTGCAACCTGCTCCTGCTCGGCCCCGCCCCCGGCCTCTCATTGGCCGATCCCGCGCTTAGTTACTGCCGCTGCCAGGAGACGGAGACGCAACATGCCACAGGTAATGACGCGGGGAAACCCCACCCCGCCCACTACCACGCAGGGAAACCCCTCCCTCGAGGAACACCCCCCCCAACCATTCAGGAATTCTCTGCCCGTCCCACTCTCACAACCTGGAATCCTCCCCCTCCAAATCCCCCCAATCCCCACCTCCGCCCCTCCTTCTCCACTCACTCCAGCCAGGGCCCCCACTGGCTCCGTCCTCTCACTAACTGGGGCTTCCCAGTTTAAATCTCATTCTCCTTTCCAAGGGTCGCCTTCACTGCATCCTCGCCTCAGTCCACCCCTCCAGGGACACCCGTCCCTCATGTGCGGTCCTTGCGGTTACTCATCCCTCGGTCTAACCTTCACTGTAACCTTCTCGCCTCTATCACTGCACCCCCGATCCTCATTTACTACAGGAACCTCATTCACACCGTATCTCTCCCGCCTCTTCACTCTCACTGCTCGCTGGTCAGATGCAACTTGAGTATCCTAATACCCGGTTCCGGTGTGAAAGACTCTCCGATAAGCTGCTGCTTAACTCCAAATTCAATCATCAACCTCTGGAAGCGGATGGCTGGGGGAGAAGATTGCGGAAATTTAGGTGGTGGAAGAGGCTAGAGGCAGGGAGTGATACTGACTGCACAGGGTCGATGGGCCAAGTGGCATAAGCCTAATGCTATCCTAATCCTGTGCTTACTTCCCTCCCCTCAGAATCGCGCTCTCCTCGCTCCCTGGTCTCACTGTAGCAGTCTTATTTTCTCCCTCTGAATCTCCCACGGGTCTCCCTCTTTTCCACTCCCTCCTTCTGTATCTCTCTCTCTTTCCACACCCTCCCCCCACCCCTGTCCTTCCCTCTCCTGCAATTTCTATCGCTCTGTGCCTCTTATCTCTCTTTTTTCACCCTCTCACGCTCGGAGGGTGTCAGCGAACACCCACAAGTAGCCTACGTCCCCGGGTGGTAGGAAGGGGCTGTGAGACTAGTGGGTTTGGTTAGTCGGGGGAGGGGGAGGGGGAGGGGAATGCTGAGCCTCAAGTCCAGCAAATCGTTCAGCGTTAGCACACCCCTCTCCGAGGTCAGTTACGATGCATCTGAGAAATCTGTTCCTTAAACATTTCGACCTCGGTAAACACATATCTCAATCCGGTTGTATCACTCTCTCTTTCGAGATTCCAGGTAAATCTCCTGGTACGGTGGGACGAGGCACCAGTTCCAGGAAAAACGCGGTCGCGATTCCAAAACAAGAGCCGCGGTGCTCCTTCAGCAACTGCGGGCTGAGCCAACAGCAACCCAGGAGCCACACAAGCGAATGTTACACAGCGGGTGCACACTGACTGCAGGGGTAGTCGAGAACAGGCTGCGAGGAGCTGCCACACAAACAGTTCCCTGAAATAACTCTGACAGCACCACCTAATAACCACACAAAAACAGCACAGGGCCAAACATCATTCACTCGGCTCCTTTAGACGCCACTCAGGACTGAAGGAAATATCAAATAATCCCTTTCCCAAGCACTTAGCTTCTGTCCAGCAGCCAATGCACTGAACTCCCTGGAGATACATCGGAATCTGCTCCCTTCCAACATTTTGATACGGAATCAGTTAATTTAAACATTTGGACTTCGGAAGAACACGGGATCCAAATAAATGGAGGGTTTGCAAACAACACGTTTCCCTGCATTGTGTGGACTAACTTCTGGTCGAAGTTTACGTTGGAACCGAAGGCGTCTTTTATATTGGAGTCTGCGAAATCTCAGAGTCCCCCGCAAATAAACATTAAATACACACGTAGCACCCACATTCTGACACAGTCACAGAAATCGCACGACAGTCATCCTCAGCTCTGGTTAGTCCAGTCCCTCCAATCTCAGAAGCTAGATTTCTATTGTCACTCAGCACATGGGGCCGTCACCGGCTGGGCCAGCATTTATTGCCCCTAACTGTCCTTCAGAAGGCAATGGTGAGAGGCGTTATTGCAAGGCCGCCTCCTGGGGATTGTAGGGTCACCCGTGATATTGTTACGGGCGGTATTTCAGGATTTTGACCCAGCAACACTGAAGGAACAGCGATATATTTCCAGATCAGGATAGTGAGTGGGTCGGGGAGAAACTTGCAAGTGATCGTGCTCCCATGTGTCTAAAGCCCTTCTAGATCGAAGTGGTCATGGGTTGGGCAGACGCTGTCTAAGGATCTTTGGTGAATTTCTACAGCGCAGAGTACACACTGCTGCTACTGAACGTCAGTGACAGAGGCAGTGGTTGTTGAAGGTGAATCCTTAACCAATTCTCTTTCAAATTAAGTTATGGTCATCTCTACATGCAGACTAAATGGCAGCCAAAACTATTCCAATTCTCAGAAAATCTGTGACAGCTACATGCAGCCAAAATGATAATTTAAGCACTCACTAATTAACAAACAGGTGCATGCCAAGAACCTACAAAGATAAAAGCACATTCAACATAGAAAAAACAATAAACTTGAGCATTTCACCAGTTGGAGATTGCCAATCCAAGCAACTACTGACAGAAGAATTAGAGCAGAGAACAAGAGGTGAGTTCCTGGATACAGGTTCCTGAGGGTCTGGTGACAATGAAGCTGGATTAGGGATTCAGGAAAGGATGAGCCATTAAGTGACCAGTACCTCGGTACTGATTCAGAGCAGCAGAATGTGAGGTGGGCTATTTCTGTTGGATCAAGAAGGAATGACTCTGGACACCTCAGTGACTAAAGTAAAATAATCAGCAAACTGTTCTTTTATAGATTGGGTGGTCCAATCAAATTAGAACCTTTGCCACCAAAACCAGGAGACTTTCCCAATGAAACCAGACTGTTTGATGATGAGACTCCAAGCTCCAGTATGAGGAGGCATTGAGCACACATTGTGGGGAAGGCCAACTGCACAGCAACGCGGAAGACATTCAAGTAACAGAGGTACCCATACATTATTATATCCACCCCTCCCACCCCACCACAGTTCCTGCAAGTCCTGTTTTATCCAGATCCAAGGGCAAGCTGCAAGGTTGACCCAACACCACACGAATAGAAAAGGTTTGGAGGGACATGGGCCAAGTGCAGGCAGGTGAGACCAGTTTAGTGTGGGATTATGGTCCGAACCAAAGGGCCTGTTTCTGTCCTGTATGTGTGTGTATGAAGGTTGGGAATTAAGAGACAAGGAGGTTACTGAACTAGGTCGAAGAGATACCAAAGAGAAATAAGGTTGAAGATTTCTGATTACTTGCTAAAGTTGGGGGGTGGGGGGCTGTCATGGGGTGTTTATGCGAGCATTATTTCTGAGCTCACAAAGTAAAAAGGAGGGTACTGGAGATGGCAACAGCAGTAGGTGTTACTGTAGACCTGGATAAAGGACAGCCTTGGGGTTATGGAGTTGCATGAGACAGTGAACCTGAACAATCATGTTTTGATGCTGCTGGTAGCCCAGCTAGGAGAAGATGGTGAATCAGGACAAAAAGGTGTAGAATTTCAGAGAAGGTTCAGACAGGATGGCTTTAATATAAGTCTCCAAGACTGCTATATAAAAATACCAGGCTGAGATGAGACATTTTACATATTTTCCATTTATTAAATTTCATGCACTGAAATAATCCCTGTAATCGAATATTTTCCCAGCGTTATTATGTCCCATTGTAATAGCAACATGTCACACTGTGATTCTCAATCAGAGAAACCGTCTGAATCATTTTTCTATGCTCTTAATTTCACAAAACACTTAAAATATAAACAAGCTAGCAACAAGATAGCAACAAGAACTAAGAATACATTTTTAATAGAACACTGGCTGTGGGGATATTATGTATATGAGATATTACGCAGCATGAAACTTTGAAACTCAAAGCACAAATTGGTCCTTACCCGTATTTTTTTAAAATTCATTTGCAGGCTGGAGTCATTACTCACAAAGCCAGAATTTATTCTTCATTTATTTTTGGAACTGAGCAGTTTAGATTATTGACAGACTGGAGTCAAACAGCTTGGCCAGACTAGTTCTGAGCAAGACTCAGATCTAACTAAATATGTTAACTCTTTCTCTCTGTAATGCTGCAGAGATTCTCCAGCATTCTTTGTGTTTGTTTCAGATTTCCAGCATCCATAGTATTTTGCTTCTCTAACGGACAGTGCTGAATCTGTTGGCTTTTATAACAATCTCACCACTTCCGAACCACTTTCACTGAAAAAAAAATCAGCCTTTTGTTCCCAGACTTCTATTTTTCCAGGTTCAAGTCAAGTTTACAAATAGCTGTGGCTTCAAATGATTACTCCTTCTTACCATGCTGGTAACATAATCACTATAGCTCAAACTGATCATTCAAAACCTTGAAGAAAAATCATTTTATTTCTATTTGACACCCCTCTCAATATATGTTTAAATGTCTTTTACATTGTGGACCATCACACTGATCACAGTATTATTATTTGTTGTACACTCAGTTCGACCTCACCACCATCTCTCAATCTAGGCTACATATCTGACATCTCTCATTGGATCGGTGGACATCATCTCCAGCTAAATATTGGGAATATCAAAACCATTGAGAGGAATTTCCAACTCAATCACAATGAAACAATGGAACTTGCATTGAGTGGGGAACCCATTGCAATCTACAGTGGATGTTAGCAAACCTTTTTAAATGTGCAACTGCATTCACAATTTGCTTACATTTCCTGATAAATCACGGAAAGTGGGCTGGATCACATGTTCAATCTTCAAAAGGAAGGAATTTGAATCAAAAGGACCTTGGTACAGTTAAGGAACACTGAACTGGATACTGCAGGATACTGAGGCTGCAGGAACCAAAGTACTGGACAGGAGTCCTGGGCAGGCTCCTCCCTGAGACCCGGACTCCTACCTGCAGATGTGTTTTGTGATCAGAGAGATTACAATGAAGTGATTTTGCCAAAGATAGGAGGAAGAGGTTGGCCTCTCAAACTAAACAGCATGATTGGCAGGGCCAGAGAAAGTCAGGGTCCAGGTGTGTGTTTCCGCTATCTTTGAGGCAGTGTTCAGAGAATCAAAAAGCTCAAAGGCAGCGAGTGAAAACATTTCTGGGTGTTAAACTCGCCACTCTGACATGTGCAACATTCCACAATTTACTGTTCTCCAAGTCAACATGCTTTGCAACTCCATTCATTGCTTATCCTGCAGGCACCTTACCTCCCTGTCTGGACACTTAGACTCACACGTGTTTTATTGTTTTCTCATACCCAACCCTTCACCATCCAACATCCTTCAGTTGCATGTACAAGCCATCAGTAATGTTTGAAATGTGTTTTCTCCCCTTGTGGCAAAGAGCTCAGGGACAAGCAGAGACCCAGATGTGGCTCTTCATCAGCCATTAATAATACATGCTCCACAAGTCCACAGAAGGCAGTAGGTATCAGCAATGACTTACTGTGGGGGTCCTGAGGGGCTGGTGCTTAGATAAATGACAGAGCTGATCCTCTGCCTGTAGAATTTCTCTGGGGTTTCACATCTTTGGAAGTGGATCTCAGATCCATTCCCTCTGTTCTGTGCCACTCACATCACGAGGCTGTGAAGAAGGCAGCTGGTGCTGGGTGTTGCTGTCCCTCCTATTCCTCATCACGTACAAAGTACAATTGCATACATTGCTTCTATGTGATGAAAGCTTACAACAGGGAATTGTGGGTTAAGGTGAGTGAAATACTAGCCTGAGCTGCAATCAGCTGTTGAACAGTGAAAGCACTCCAGGCAGTGAAATGCTGTGAGCACCAGACTCTTTCCTAAACACAGCTGAAGCTCTTCATATTCAAAGCCTTCCCAGCCTGTCAGTTTCACTTAAGAATTGTTGTCTGCCTTGCATTTGCCTGGCTGATCCTGGCAAACTTATCACAGCCTAAGAAAGGGGTGCAGTGGCTGTTAAAGCCAGAATGATTATGTAAAGCAGAAATTAATTTTAAATGTAAATAATTTAATTACTTCCTTGACAATGCCAATAAGGTTCTCTATTTGCCTGTAAACCGTCTTGGGTAAAATCCAACAGAGGCAGGGATAATATCTGAATCCTGATCCAGCATCACTTTAATTAAAAGTAATTTAACTTCTTGCACACACCCAAACCCACTCTTTCTTGCTCATTAGAAATCACTCCATGTCTTCAAACCTGTTACAAAGTCCATTTCTTAACAATTAACTCCATTCCTCTCCTTGATATTAGCACTGATTTTGACAAGTTTCTGACCACTAATCCACACTATATCCAATACTGCCTACTTCCACCTTTAATAACATCATCTGACATTGCGCAGAGGTAGGGACATCTACTCCTAACCCTAACCTTATCACATACCTTTATTATCTCTTGAAATATTATTTATATAAATGCATTCCTGGTCAATATCCTATGTTTTAACCTAATGACATTGAAAGCATCCAAAGTCCTGTTACCTGTATTGTAACTCATATCGTACCAACTCCTATTCATACATCACACCTTTGTTCGCAGACTTACATCGACTCCTGGTTAAAGGTAAAGATAGTTGCCATTGTCCGAACAGACTCTCGGGTTGCTCTCTTTATTAAAGAGAGGTAACAAGTGATGGTTTAACCGGAGGGTCACCATGCCTCAGGCAAGTGGAGAGGTTGATGAGAAGAGTCATTCGTGGTCACCTCAACTACTGAGGGAATTGAACCCACGCTGTCTGCAACATTCTGCATCACAAACCAGCCTCAGCCAATTCAGCACAAAAGCTCCCCTGGCCAACATCTATGACTTGGTGTTACTGCAATGCTCTAGCAAAGTTCAGCACAAGCGGGAAGAACATCTCATCTTCCACTTGGGGACCCTTCAACCTTTAGGACTCAATATTGAGTTCAATATTTTTAGTGCCTGAACACACGTTCCATGTCTTTTACCCATGCCCATACCCCAGGTTCTGTTTAACTACCCGATGTCCCCATTATTGGGTTTATTGCTTCTCTGACATACTATCAACTATGCCTTCATCAGCTTAACTTTCTGTGGACTCTGTCACTACTCATCTACTCACTCCTTTTCACACACCCACTCCCACCATCCCACCCTGCTGTTTTTGTTAAAGAAAAATTATTGTTGTATGTACACTTTTTGGCTCTTGCTGTCATTGTGACCAGCAGCTAAGATTTTACAGCAAAAACAGAATTGCTGGAGACCCTCAGCACGTCTGGCAGCATCTATGGAGAGAAAGTAGAGTTAATGTTTTGAGTCCAGTGACCTGTCATCAGAACACAAGCTAAGGTTTTACATTCTTCTTGCAGAGGCAGATTCTCTCACCTACAGTATGGCATTGGTTATAGATATCACATTATATTACAGCACTTCCATAAGCTATCAAGTGAGGGTCTGCTCAGAGCACTCTCAGCTGTGAATCAATAGGCTGTGGGTTCAAGACATATTCCAGGAATGCTACTGTTAAGACCAAGACCCAATTCACTTCCCTGAGGAGAGAGATAATGGGAGCTGCAGATGCTGGAGAATTCCAAGATAATAAAATGTGAGGCTGGATGAACACAGCAGGCCAAGCAGCATCTCAGGAGCACAAAAGCTGACGTTTCGGGCCTAGGCCCGAAACGTCAGCTTTTGTGCTCCTGAGATGCTGCTTGGCCTGCTGTGTTCATCCAGCCTCACATTTTATTCACTTCCCTGAGGAGATGGGCAAAGATCTGGTGACACAAGTGAACTGAAGACAAGGGGAGTAATCCTACTGAATAGTGATCCCTGAAACCTCATCCCTAAAGTAACTCATTTAATCTATTTGTGGGATCCTACTGTGGGCGAACTGCTGTCTTCCCCATATTACAGCAATGACTACTAAACAAAGATATTTTATTGGCTTTGAATTGTTTTGGGACTAACTGAGGACGTGAAAAATACTAAATAAATACAAGCCATCCTATATTTAGATCATGTTTCCAATATAACACTCCCTTCACTCTGTTTGGCTGTAATTTTATATGGATCTGTTATTTGTTTAGCATGACGGCAACACATTACACTCCTGGCAGGGTTCAGGGAGCTCAGGCTGGGCTGAAGCTCCTGTGCCTTCCAACATCCAGATCAAAGCAGCTGGCTTAACTGGCACCTCATCCACCACCAAGGCACAATGACAGCAACATGTACCATCGACAAAATGCGCTGCAGGATTTTTCTTAAGGCTCCTTCGATTGCATCTTTCAATCCATAACCACTGCCAACTAGAAAGACAAGGTCAGCAGATCCAAGGGAATGCCACAACATGCAAGATCCCTTCCAAGCCACACGCCATCCTGACTTGGAAACATAGCAGTAGTGGAGGGATGGCAATGAGTCAATACCCTGAAACTCCTTCCCTAACAGCCCATGGGTTTATCTACAACCTGAGGACAGGAGTGGATCAAGAAGGCCCACCAGCATCTTCACAAGGATAATTAAGAATGGGTATTAATTGCTGATCCCATGATTAAATAACAGCATTCAGCCCGGACACAAGAAGTTATCCCAATTTTTATGAGAAAATCTTTTAATGTGTCTTGAAGTGTTTCCTTTGTTAAATATCTTTTAAGATCCTTTACAGAAAATAATGAATTAGAACTAAACAAAGACAGCAAATACAGATGAGTCAGCAATTTTGAGGTGTACACTACACAGAACCCTCATTCTAGTGCTTAAACACAAAACAACAGTGTTCTAAAGAAGGGTCACCAGACTCAACTCGTTAACTCTGCTTTCTCTCCGCAGATACTGCCAATTCTGCTGAGATTTTCTGGCAGTTCCTGTTTTTGTTCCTCGTTCAGATGTGCCATGATCTGAATTATCCTCAAAACTCAGCATCGTTTAGTCCGGATGCTGACTTATGGATTTACAATGTTTTCTGCTTTGGTTTGTGAGATCATCACATGCTTTAGAGAGATTCTTCTGCGTGAAAACAAACTTCTAATTCAAGAAACAAAGAGCCTATCTCTCTTTGAAAATACTGAAAACATTTTCAGCACATGCTGTTTACAGGAAGTCACAGGGTAGCTTGATAAAGGCTTATGGATGAGTGATCGGTGTAATTTCCAGCTTGGGTGGTCTGTTTTTGGAGGAAATATTTTCTGTTGGCAGAAAAGTATTAATTATTACTGGAAAGGCTCAGGAGATCTGGCAGCATCTGTGGACAGAAATTAGAGTTAACATTTGGGGTTCACTGACACTTCCAGTCAGGGGTCATTGAATCTGAAACATTAACTCTAATTTCTCTCCACAGATGCTGCCAGATCTGCTGAGCCTTTCCAGTAAGACCTGCTAAGCCTTTCCAGCAATTTCTATTTTTGTTTCTGATTTCCAGCAACAACACTTCTTTCCAGTTTTATTAACTATTACTGACTTAATCCATAAATATTTTGATCATAATTTAATGGTCCAAAGTCTTCATGATAGATAAACATGCATTTTGCAGCAGTTTTCATATCTTCAAAACATCCCAAATAATTTTGCAGCTACTAAATTACGACTTAAAATGACTGGTGAGGTCTATGGATTGGTGGGCAAATACAGAAGCTAATTTGTTTACTTCCAAGGTTTCACAAAAACAGAAAAGCGAGAAACGATATGATAATCTACCATTGGCTGTGTTATTTAGGAGTTCAATTTTGACCAAGATCCCAGGGGAACTCCTGTTTAAATAATGGCAGAGCGTCACTGACATGCACCTGAATAAGCCAATGGAGCTCAGTTTAATGGCACATTCAAAGTTGTTACCTCCAGCAATGCAACATTGCCTCTGCACAGCACTGTGCTTCAACGTCAACCTTGATTATGTTTAGAATAGGACTTGCGGACCTGACAATCTGAGGCAGTGCTACGCCCTCAGACAAGTCGCGTTAAGTTAATGTACACAAGAGGATATGGCAATGGGCAACACACCGGTGAATACTGATATCACTGGTTTCTGTAGTCAGTCCGATATTTTTAAAATAGGAAACATATGAACCAAGTTTCCCATCGCTATCTGCTTATGTTGTTAGCGTCTCTTTTAGACTCCCAGCATGATCCAAACAAATTGTATTTCAACTTCTGTCTGAATAACGAATGCTCAAAGGTATGATTAAGAAGATACACAATTTGTGTATGGCTTTGGTAGAAGGCTAAAAATATCAACAAAAATATGAGAAGACTAATTTGTCAGGTGAGCAATAGGAAGTATCTGAGACAACATGAATGTTGTGAAGTAAAACTAACCACCACCAAATTGTAGTTTGAACAGCACATTGATTGTTGTTCAGTTTTTAAATCAGCCACTGATTTTGTTATAACTAAAATTTCAGTTAATAGTATTAACAGTACCTTTCAACAAGTATACATCACACAGCAGAACACGGGCACTGAGTGGCCTCTGATGATTACTTCCCTTAAAATTCCACATTTACCCAATATTATGCAAGGAATGTTTGATATCAGGTTCATTTTCTTTCAGCTACCATTTAAGGATGCAGAAAATAAATCAAATTTCCATGCTGTACATTTCTATGATTCTAAATGTGATCAACACGAATTGTGACTAGTTTTTGAGTTTATTTATTTGACGCGGGGTTGCTCCTCTCAGACAGCAGGTGGCAGCAGCAGTCAGGAGAAAATTGATGGAGGGTACATGCCTGGTGAAAGCTTTAAAAATGAACATTGCCTCAGTCTGTTTCAGAACATTGAACAGTACAGCACAGTACAGGCCCTCTGGCCCACGATGCTGTGCCGACCTATTATCCTACTAAGATCAAACTACTCTGTACACCCTACATTACACTATCATTGCTACACTGAAAGCAGGGACATAAATTCGCAGGGAACTAACTTAACAGTTGCTCATCTATTTACCTTCTTATTTCTAAACCCAAGAGGTCTGGACAGAGTAGAGTGGGAGAAAGTGTTCCCATTGGTGGAAGGATCAAGAATGGGCGGGAGGGAAGGAAGTAATAGTGACATGGGGAGAACCTTTCCCACAGGGAGCGTTTAGGATTTGGAATATGCTGCCTGAGAGTGTGGTGAAGGCAGACTTAATCGAGACATTCAGGAGGGAATTGGGCAATTATATGACAAGGAAGAAAGTGAATAGTTACAGGAGGAGGTGTGAAAACAACAAACACTGAATGAACTGTTGATTTGACAAGCCAACGCAGACATAATGGGCTGAATGGCCTTCTTCTATGCCATGCTGATTTGTGACTCTGGAATGAAGGGATGATGTTAAAGCTTTCTCCAAATTCAGTCTGGGTGACACATCACTCCCACAGCAACACTGCTGTAGCACCTTTATTAACATCCATCCCTTTCCCCTTCCTTGTGGAGATTAACTTCTACTACAGTTCCAGGTGAAACTCCAGTAGCTTGCCAAAATGGCCAATCTGTCAGATCTCCAGAGCTGGAGTTTGCTGGAAAAATGAAGGTGAAGGCCATCATTATCAAACCCAAACTTGCCCTCAGCCAGCATCCAAACATTCATCTGGGCTCACTAGGAGCTGAAGCCACATCTGAGATTTCTTCTCAATAGATCAATGGGAGTCTACTGTAGGTGAGTTGAGCTGAGCTGGGGTCACTGAACACCAATGGGGAAATGAGCCTCACCCTTTATAGGGCGAGGTGACTTTACAATCACCTGCCCTTATGCCCAAACTTACAATCAATTGTTCTCACTTATATACTGAGCCTGTCTGATGTCTCCTGCTCCAGTATCATTGGAGCTGGGGCTTTGTCAATGCTTTACTCTGATGTCTTGCTGTCTTTTGTTCCTTGCTAGTCCAACCAGGGCTCCAGACCTTCCAGGGAGGACACACAGGTCACCCTGCTTCATAATTGAAAGCTTACTTTCTTATCAAAGGCAATTAGTGGAACAGAGTCCAAGGATGGGCTCAAGAGCAGACTGTGCATTTGGTGTTCTTGATAGAATGCGGAACACAGACCTCCCACTAGGGGTTCAAATATCAAGCCCACCACCAATTCCTTTCTTAGGATTTAGAGGTTGGCATTTATAATTTGTTTGAAAGAACTCAGTAGTCTGAAGCAGGGTCCATCCCTGAAATGTCAGATTTCCTGCCCCTCTGATGCTGCCTGGCCTGTTGTGTTCATCCAGCTCTACACCTCGTTATCTCAGACTCCAGCATCGGCAGTTCCCACTGTCTCTGATTCAGAGATTGCCAGGTCATTTCTAAGATTAACTATGTTATTGTAGGATTGAAGGTGCTGTTATGAATAGCTTACTCATTGCACAGGATCTCCCATACAACATGGAAAATCCTTGAGCTTTAAGAGTGTAGACTGGCATGAGGAAAGGGAGCAGGGAATCGCCTTTGTTGACCCTATTGGAGGCACACCCCTACCAAAGTTCTTGAACCCCCTTTACCTTCCCCGCCCCAATGGCAGTTCACGGGGCTGTGTTTAGGGGTGCTCTGGGGGTCATGACACTTTGTAAAATCTAGCCCTAACCTACTCTTGCAAATGCTTATAATATTTCAAACACAAGGAGGACTTTTGGTCCCCTCATGTGACAGGTATATTGATGTTCTGAAGGTCCAAAGAAGGACAAAGAAATTGCATGTCTCAGAATTGTGGAATTGTCAAGATAGACAGGGAATTGGGATTTTGTTCATTGCAGAAAGGTAAACATTGAGTAATGAAGGGAATAGATTAGTACATTTGGATTAGACTGATACAGCATAGTAGAAAGGGGTTATCTCAGAGCACAAACATTAAATACAAAAGAGCAGTGATACATCTGCTAGTATTTCTGTTTAGGGCGTAAATGATCCCGTGGCATTCGATGAAGGACAAGGAAGTTCTTCCCCACGTGGGGTGCCTCAGTGCCAGGGATCTGGTTCAATTCCACCCTCATGTAACTGTCTGTGTGGAGTGTCCACATTCTTTCCATGTTTGTGTGGGTTTTCTCCAGGTGCTCCAGTCTCCTCCCACAGTCCAAAGGCATGCAAACTACGTCGATTAGCCATGGGAAATGCAGAACTACAGGGATAGGGCAGGTGGTTGAGTCTGGGTGGGATGCTCTTTGGAGCGTCAGTGTGACTCAATGGGCTCAATGGCCTGCTTCCGCACTGTAGAGATTCTCTGGTTCTGGAGAAAGTTATCCATTTAACAACACGATTAAAAAAAAACTGATCTGCTCATCATCACATTCTTCTTTGTAGAATTTTGCTGTGCACAAATTGGCCTCCTTTGTTACGAAGAAACAACACAAAAAGTGAGATTCATTGGCTGAATGTGCTTTATGACAGGCTGTGGTGGTGGAAGGTACTGGAAAATGCAAGCTTTTCTGGACCTCTAGAACAGATTGCTTAGCATGGATTCAGTGACATCTGTATCCGGGTAGGACAATGACTGAGGAAGTTGAACAGGATATGATGGACCAGTTTGTGATCTCCTCTTTCCTTATTTAAAGCGAGATGGAATACAAAGTGGAGTGAGTAGTACTTTGCCTGTACAGAACAATGATCAGCTGGCACCTGAATACTGAGTTTAGCGATGGGCATTATAGCTCTGGAATAATAAGTTGGCCCTGGCAAGTTTCCAGTACAGATTCTCGACAGCAAAATCAGCTTTTAAAAAGGCTGAAATTGTGTAGACAGGTTGCTTAATCTTGGTTTTTATTCCAGTGAATTAGTTAATTGAGGTTTAAAATGATAAAATAATTTGATACAGAAACTATCTACACGGGGTTTCCTCTGGTGGGAGTCCAAAGTAAGGAGAGATAATCAAAGTTAAATTTCAAGCCATTTTGGAATGGTATTTGGAAGCAATTTCATTTTCCAGACAAAATCTGAACAATGATCCCAATATAAGACATCAGAGGCTGGGTAAATTGAAGCTTTCAGGATGGAATCAATAGATTTTGTTTGTAGGGAAAGGGTATCAAAGGTACAGATCAACTGTAAGTTAGTATAATTGAGGTAAGGTTCACCATAATCTACCTGTAGTACAACAGGCTTAAGAGGCTGAACGGCCTATTCTTGTTCCATTGCTGGAAGCATTATGCTCAATATAATATGGTCTGAGCTTCAGGGTGTAACAGGTTACAGTGTAGGCTTTAGTTTAGTCTAATGTACCACTTTGGTGCTGCCTTATTGATCTTTTCATTCCATATGCTATAATATTATGATGTGGCTACTATCCACAAAAGCTTACAATCTTGCTATACCTTGCTAGGAATCATGCTGCTGACAATAATGCTGGCAGAGAATGAACTCATTGCATCAACATTGGGAGCATGTTTGTGCCAAAAACGAAATTAAAATAACTAATCAAAAATGCAGAAGCTGTGGAAAATGTCTTCAAAAATGTTACATTCACCAGAATCACAGCTGTATGACAGAACACATTCTATGTATAGTAATTACTGGAAGGAGCATTCCAGCCACAAGAAACAGCGTAGCAATGTGGAGAATCACTAAATTACAATCCAGTTATTTACTGGATAAATGAGATCCAGCGCAAAGTACTTTAGTAAAAGAGGGATTATTGAGTAAGACAGACAAACGTAGCACTTTTTTTTATCTTGAAGAGTTGCATAATTGGAATGCTAGAGACAGCAGAGTCTGTATTTATTAGTGTTAGATCGTTATTAAGTTGAATAGCCCAGATGGCCAATATTAACTCAACATGCAAGGCAGAATGCAGTGTAAATATATGTGGTTAAATCAAATGTAGAGCGAACAAGTTTGACACAGTGTGCATAAGGAGAGTCTCAGGGTGACTGTTGTCCAGCAGATTTAGATGTGTTTTGGAAATCATGCCAATTGTATCAATGATCTATAAATTTGTTAACACACTAACTCATTCAGATACTATCCATTCATTCCACTTATTACTAAACACAATCCCTTCAAGATCTTGAATGTCTCAGTGAGATCATCACTAGTCCTTCTAAACGCCAATGGATACAAGTCCATTTTTTTAAAATCACACATGGATCAGGAGATCTGAAATGTTTGTTATAACACAATAGAAAAACATTCATTTCTGTTGCACCTTTTGCAAATGTATGACATTGTGAGGCACTTCGCAGCCACTTCAATATTTGTGAAGTGTAATTGTTGTTATAATGTAGGAAATGGAGCACAGATAAATCCAGAAATGTTTTACCTACGTTAGTTGATAAATATTGGCCATGACACTGGGACAACTGTTTCTTCAAGTAGTGTGGTCTAAACTGTGGGATGCTTTTAAATGTGCTATCATATTATTTGTTGTAAGTTTGCGTTTATGGGTTTTGAACTAGTAACCAGTGGGTTTTCTGTGTGTCTGAAGTTGATAACAAAGTAAGTATTTCTGTAACCATGGTGATTTGTTTTGAAACTGTTTTTGATGCCTAGCTTTAGAATTTTTTTTGTGTACATTGGCAGGGTTTTACCACTAAACAAATTTCAACTTAGAAGGTCAGGAAAGTTTGTTTTAAGCTTTAGGGAAATACCCACAGTTTATAGAGAGAGAGTGTGTCTTTTAGTTTTGCTTTGAGTTTGTAATAGTCCTGAGAAGTGCTTGGAATAGACCCATTCTCCTGAGAACAGTGAAGAGTTGACATTAATCCCAGGCCAAAAGTGTTGGGATAAACCCTGAAGAGGTTACTTAAAGCTGACTAAACGGGCATTCTGGTGTATTAAAGCTCCAGGTAACAGCTATCTACAATGCCAGTTAAATTGAAGTAATAATTGATTTAAAACCTACCGAGGTATTAGATACAGGGACTCTGGTGTGAGGATTGAGAGTTGTGTTTTGGGTATTATATAAAAGCTGTTTTGTTTCTTTTAAATTTATAAAGGAATAATTTGTGGTTAATGGGAGTGTACTGTTAATGTGTGGTTAAAAATCTTCACTTTTGCATTATAGGTAGATAGTTTGGTTTATTCCAATTTCTCTTCATTTCATTCGCAGTAAACTTCCAATACATTGTTAAAGCTGAATCTGCAGTATTGCATGCTGATGTTTCAGCGAGAGAACACTTTGTTAAACCAAAACAAATCAAAAGTATTTTTGTATCAAGGCAGGTTCCTGACTGGCACCTAATTTATTGGGGCAAAACTCCCTGGACTGACCTATCCCCTCCCCATCTATACTCTCCTCTCCACCTATCTTCTCTTCTATCCCTCTTCAGTCCACCTCCCCCTCTCTCCCTATTTATTCCAGAACCCTCTCCCCATCCCCCTCTCTGAAGTAGGGTCTAGGCCTGAAACATCAGCTTTTGTGTTCCTGAGATGCTGCTTGGCCTGCTGTGTTTATCCAGCCCCACACTTTGTTATTGGGGCATAACATCAGTTTAGATAACAACAGTAGTGCCATGGAAACATTTACAAACAGACAGAGCCATGATTTAACATCTCACCTCCAACAGTACAACCCTCCTTCAGAATCACATTCAAGTATTACCCTTGGTTATTTGGTCAGGTCGTTGCAGATGCTACAAAGATAGGTGGACGGACAGTTGGACTTGAGGAAGTGAGGAGGCTACAGAAGGATTTGGACAGGCTAGGACAGCGGGCAAAGAAGTGGCAGATGGAATACAATGTGAGAAAGTGTGAGGTCATGCATTTTAGTACAAATAGAGGTGTAGTCTGTTTTCTAAATGGGCAAAGGCTTTGGAAATCTGAAGCACAAAAGGATTCAGCAGTCCTGGATCAGGATTCTCTTACGGTCAATTTGTGGATTCAGTTGGTAGTTAGGAAGGAAACTACAAAGTTAGCAATCATTTCAAGAGGGCTCGAATAGTAGAGCAAGGATCTACTGTTGACCCTGAATTGGTTCTGGTCAGACCACATTTGCAATAATGTGAACAGTTTTGGGCCCTGTATCCAAGGAAAGATGTACCGGCCTTGGAGGGAGTTCAGAGGAGGTCCACAAGAATGATCCCAGGGCATGAAGAGTTTGTCATAGGAAGAAAGTTTGAGGACTCTGGCCCTGTACTCGATGGAATTTAGAAAATTGAAGGAAGATCCTTTTGAAACTTAGAATACTGAGAAGCCTGGATAGCATGAACATGGAAAAGGTGTTTTCATTTGTAGGAGAAACTAGGACCTGAAGCCAAAGCCTCAGAGTGAAGGGACGATCCTTTACAGCCACGATGAGAATGAATTTCTTTAGTCAGAAGGTGGTGAATCGGTGATATTCAATGCTGAAGGCTGGGGAGGTCAAGTCATTGTGTACATTTAAGGAAGAGATAATAATTCTTGATTAGTAAAGGGATCAAGAGTTACAGGAGAAGGCAGGAGAATGGAGGTGAGAAACCTATCAGCTGTGATTGAATGATGGAGCAGATTTGATGGGCCAAAGGGCCTGATTCGGCTCCTGTATCTTACAATCTTATTCTTATTTACATATTATTTAATAACGTGCAATTCTACTGATTCATAAAAAAATTAGATGAAATACCTAAATGATATTATTGATAAATTAGAATTCATTCTGATGCCTAATTGGTGTTTATCAGTCAAAATATTTTAAAGTAGTTCACTTTAGGATTTAAATCACATCATTAGATGCAAAAAACAGCATGCAATTCCTCAGGGAACATTTGCTTCACATTTTAAAACAAAAAGAATCATAAACTTTACTTTGGAAAAGAGAACAATCCAACTGCTGTGGATCTGCAAAAGCTCAGATAATGCTGGAGAAACATAAAGGGTCATTCAGGGGACAGACAGTTTAATAAACAGCGTTAGAGGACAATTGCTCAAATTCCTTCCCGGGATGTGAATGTTCCTGGCAAGACTGTATTTTCTGCCCACCCATATTTGTCCGAGCACGTGCTGATAACCACCCTGATATGGTCTAATTTAGCAATTTCAGTATAACAGTGTGTCCCACAGTCGCTTCAGTGGGTCGTTAAGAGCTGGTCACATTGCTGTCTATAAACTACTATTTGTTCAATCAGATAATTTGTGGTGATGATGAATATGAATTTAAATCGTGAAGGAAATGTCTCTAGTGACATTTTATTCCAATTGTTTGTTTCAAAAAGTCAACCTTTTCAGCATGTTGAATTAGCAGATTAGCCTGCAAATCCAACAATTTTAGATTTTGTTTCATTTTTACTTCTTTTTGGCAACGTCCTAGACTTTGAGATGATCCAAACTCAATAATTTCCAATCTGGACACATTTAGGGAGAGATACCAATTATGTTCAAGTATGTAATACACTCAATAAATGTACACAGAATGAAAGTTATATTATAATTAAACATATACTATACTTATGGATTTTACCTGGAGATCCAAAAACCATTTGTTCCTTGTTAAGCATTAGTTTCTTCACAATGGAGAATGATTTTGCTTGATGTACATCCAGCAACAAGTTCAATTTTTTCAGCCAGACTAAGACTTCATAAAGTAACTGTGGCTTTATCTTAACCTTAATGAGCTTGAGTGGATTAATTTTGGCGAGCTGGTGATTCAGCTTCTGATCACAGGTTGGAAGCTGGAAGAAATCGCAGGATAAATTTCTCCCTGAAGCTTTTTTCAGTATATGATTGGTTACTTCAACAAGAGTGTCGCAAGGCAGTAACATCTCTTTCATTTCCTTCATGCTCTGGTAGATAGTCAGCAAGCTGCTCTCTTGCTCTTTTTGCAATGTTGTACTCCTTGCAGATCGTTTATAAAGTGGGTATGTGTCAGACGAGTTAGCCACGCCATCATGGGGCTCAGGGGCCATATTCAAAGGAGAAATTTCAATACTTTGGTCAAAGCCTACGGGCAAATAACAGTCAGAATCTTTTAACAAAACAAAGAGATTGAAACACTGGTTCACTAATAAATAACTGTTTCCAACTGCTGGGTATTATAAAGAGCAAGAAAAAAAAACTCATTTTCATTTGCTCCCCTCCCTCTTTCCCTTATATACTTTAGCACGTGATTTAATGAATTACAACGTTTCATTCGTGACACAGGTGATTTGGTGGAGGTTTATTCAAAACAAAAAAGACGTGCATTTAGATAGCACATTTTATGAAATTATGACCTCTTTGAGGTGCCTGTAGGCAGGCTGTATTTTGTGAACTGTAGTCACTGAGGTTGTAGACACGCTCAGCGAGCTGGTGTGTTTGGTTGCAGATGTTTCGTCACCCTGCTAGGTACCATCGTCAGTGAGCCTCCAGTGAAGCGTTGGTGCTCTGTCCTGTTTATTATTTATATGCCTCGGTTTTCTGGGGTGGTTGGAGTTACTTCCGGTTCGGTTTTGCGATCCCAATCAC
Organism: Stegostoma tigrinum; assembly: GCF_030684315.1. Lineage (NCBI taxonomy): Eukaryota > Metazoa > Chordata > Chondrichthyes > Orectolobiformes > Stegostomatidae > Stegostoma > Stegostoma tigrinum. The sequence continues at coordinate 4,220,553 of NC_081386.1, read as the reverse complement.
CCCCAGCAAACCACTTCACCAGAAGCGTACTGACGATGTTACCTTGCAGGGTGGCAAACACACCGGCTTAGTGAGCAAGTCTACAACCTCATCCACAACTCGAGCTACAAATCTTCTCAAAAACTTTAAACTGTAGTCACTGTTGTGATGTATATACATTTTTTTTTTAAAAAGTCACAATTTGATTTGGGTGCTGGTTGAAGGAAAGATAGTGTCTAGAGAATGTTTATTCTCTTCTTCAAAATATACTTTATGTTTTATTTCATATTCACTTGACAGCAGGATGAACATCTCATCTGAAAGACGGCATCCTCCAATGTGCAGCACCGCACTGGAGAGCATGTACTAACCTAGATTTTCAAGGCCTTCTCGTGGGACTTGATCCAGTAACCTTCTTAAAGTCAAATCTGCTACTACTGAACCATAGTATTAAGCAAGATTGCAGAGATGCAGAATAAGAACATTCACTAGAAAGGAAAAAATTGCTCGTAAAATTAGAATTGCCATGCACAAATAAAGTAGGTAGCTCATGTAAAATAGAAAATCCATTATAGGAAGCTCTCCTATTTTCAGACCATCACTTGCATATTGCCTAATCTCTCCTCTTGTTGCAAAATTCTTTAATGTTTTATTAGGAGGCTATTTTGAAGACTTTTGTCCTCAGATCTCCTCTTAGCTTTCCTCAACAGGAGAGCACCATCCTGAAAGTTAAGGAAGGTATTTAAGAATGAAATAAAGAAGGACATCGCTACCCAAAAACAACCAAAACCTGGGGCTCTCTCCCCCACAGCAGATAGTGCATGCTGCGGGACTGTTGAAGCTCTTCACGTTGTGATCAATTGATTTTTGTTAGGTAGCAATAGACATCGAGCAGAAGTGGATACATGGGACTGATGTACAAATCAGATATTATTCATGACAGAACAGGTTTAAAGGTCCTAATGCCGGACTCCTGTTGTCTCACATTTCTTAACACTTGCTAGGTGCTCACATTTTCTTTTAAGTTTGTCTTTCATTTTTTTTTCTTAGAAGCAGTTGGTACAAAATAAAATAATTGCTTTCTAACCTCTGTTTGCCCTTGGCAATGCTTAAAATGACTAGCAATGTCCTCCTTTCTGATGAATATACTTTTTCTGTACTGCTGCCATCACATTAAAAACATTGTGCTGCAGTTCTGTGTGCCAATTTCTCCATCCACCTCCCTCTGATAGCTCCTAATCTAATGAAAAAAACATTTCAAGAATTCTTTCTTGTACTCCCTCTCTGTCCAAATTGATAAAGAACCCTGTATTGAAGTTGCAACACTCATTCAAATACCCCAACAGAAGCTGTGATGGTTCTGACCATGTTCTGCATTGTGTAACATTACAATGAGCTCCTTGCCATATCTCCCTAATTTTTCTCTTACTGAATAAGTTGGCACCTACTTAAAGGCAATACTTACTCGCACCCGCACACAACATACTGCAAGCCTGAACAGCAACTATTCATTGGATAGGTTGCAGGGGTGTTGCAAAGTCTATTGGTGATGCTGAGGGGGGTATGCAGTCCATAAGGTCCAGAATAATCCTATAATTGGCACACCCTCCATTCACACAGAGCCCTGAATAATGATCTAGAAATATGAAATATATAAATCCCAATACAACTTCTGGAGAAGTTCAGTTCATAAAATAAATCTGGACTTAAAAAAAGCTTTTATTGCCAATTCCTACTGGCCCTGCCGAAGGTGATGGTGAGCAACTTATTGAACCCTGTTAGCCAAGTGCTTTGGGTATATTCACAATGCTGTCGGAGAGAGAATTCCAGATTTAGACCCACCGACAGTGGAAGACCAGTCACATATTTCTAAGTCAGGATGGCATGGGCTTGAAAGGGGACTTGCAGCTGGTGGTATTCCCATACATCTATTGCTCTTGTGCTTTTATATGGTAGACTTTACACTGAGTAGTTTACTGGGAACTATTATAGAGTCCTACAGCATGGAAACTGACTCTTCGGTCCAACTCATCCATTCCAGCTAAAAAACCAAAATTAATCTAGTCCCATTTTCCAGCATTTGCCCCATATCTCTCTAAATGCTTCCTATTCATGTACCCAACCAGATGCCTTTTAAATGTTATAACTGTACCAGCCTCCACCACCTCCTCTGGTAGCTCAGGCAATGCACACCACCCTCTGCGTGAAAAAGTTGTTCCTTTGGGCCCTTTAAAATCTTTCCCACCTCACCTTAAACCTACGTCCTCTAGTTTTGGATTTCCCCAACCTGGGGAAATGGCCTCGACTATTCACCCTATCCACACCCCTCAGGATTTCATAAACCTCCATCCTTTTGCCTCCAATGCTCCAAAGAAAATAGCCCCAACCTATTCAGCCTCTCTTTGTAGCTCAAACTCTCCAACCCCTGACAACATCCTTGTAAATCTTTTCTGAACCCTTTCAAGTTTCACAACATCCTTCCTATAGCAGGGAGACCAGAATTGAATGCAATATTCTAGAAGTGGCCTACCAATGTCCTGTATGCCTCAACATGACCTCCCAACTCCCAATACTCCATGCACCGACCAACAAAGGCAAGCATACCAAATGCCTTCTTCACCATACTGTCTACCTGCGACTCCACTTTCAAGGAACTATGAGCCTGCACTCCAAGATCTCTTTGTTCGACAACACTCTTCAGGACCTTACCATTAAGTCTATAAGTCCTGTCCTGATTTGCTTTTCCAAAATGCAGCACCTCACATTTATCTAAATTAAACTCCATCTGCCACTCCTCAGCCCATTAGCCCTTCTGATCAAGATCTCATTGTGTTCTGAGCTAATCTTCTTCACTGTCCATCAGTTTTGGTGTCATCTGCAAACCTACTAACCATGCCTCCTATGTTCACATCCAAATCATTTATATAAATGATTGTTATATTGTATATAAATATTGATAGATATTTCAGTTGAGAAGGGGTAGGAGTTAAAAAAAACTCTGAATATACCATTTACCAATTGTGAAGAAAAACTGAATAACCAGCCCTCAAAATGGACATTTATTGTATGAAAAGCAAAATTTGTACAAACCTTGCAAAGAAACTGACAGGGAAATTTTCCAGAATGAGAAGTATGAAATTTTGCTGAGGCAATTGGCCTGGGAATTTCCTCAACTACCTCATTTATGGGGTTCCTGTTATAGTAACAACCTGATCATAGTAGAGCAGGAGCTGCTCCCAAGGAAGTTCTATACAATTAACAACTCATCTAATGCCAGAGAGATAGCCCTGCCAACTAGCCATGCACATATGGACACTGGTGGGGACAGAAACCCATTCCTCAGTCAAAACAAAATAAGAGTTGATGCCCAGAAGAAGAGTTCAAAGCAATATTGAAGTGTAAAACATACAACTGATCTGAAATATGAAATGATAATGGAACTGAAGATAAAAATCGCTGCCATATACAAATATATGGAAATGACTGTGTTCCACAAAGCTACTGATGCAACTCAGTCACTCCAGACTCATACAACTGTGTAAAATGGACTGAACTAAAATGCAGCTGTCGGCCCTGGGCTATTTATCCCCTTGATCTCATTTCATGTGAAAATGCATATTTTACTTCAAGAGGTTATGCAAGTAAAATGTTTAGCTGTCTGCACAAGAAAATTCTACTTCCTCATAAAATACTTATAATCATAGAATCCCTACAGTATGGAAGCAGGTCATTCAACCCATTGAGTCCACACCAACCTTCCAAAGAGCATGCCATCCAGACACACCCCCTAACTTATCCCAGTAATTCCACATTTTCCAAGGCTTATCCAACTAGCCTGCTCATCTCTGGACATTATGGGCAATTTAGCATGGCCATTTTCAGGAATTATTTCATCCATCCTATCACATCTGTACTAGTGTTCTGAAAGCTATTCCTACTCTTGCACCATGTAATTCTTTCCTTCTAAGTTATTACATAATTCCCTTTTGAAAGTTATTATTGAAATATGCTTTAATCATTCCTTCAGGCTATGGATTCTTGATCACACACCAATTCTCTGTGTAAAAATAATTCCAAAAACAGTTTCCCACTGTCTTACTTGCCAATATCATTATATACATGTCCCCTGGTTACAAATCACCCCACCAGGGGAAACTGGTTATGGTCACTTATTCTGTCAACTCCTGAGATACTGGCTCCATGGACGCAGAATCCAGTGAAAAAGGAACCACCTAAATTGAAAGACCATACAGACTGAACGATACCCTAACGTTAACCTTATCTGAAGATAGGCAAACACATAACAGCCAAGCCACAACCATACAAAAAAATTGAAAAGAACAGCAGATGCTGGAAATCAAACAAAAACAATTTTCTGGAAAAACTCAGCAAGGCTGACAGCATCTGTGGAGAGAAATCAGAGTTCATGTTTTGGGTCCAGTGACTCTTCTTCAGAATTGATGGTAGCTAGGAAATGGTTGATATTTTTGCCGAAGATGTGGTGGGGTCAGGAGAGAGAATAAACAATAGATGGAGATAGAGGTTAAAGAGAGAGAAAAACAGGCAGACAAAGGAGTGGTTAAAGGTCTGTTTGGGAGAATAGCTGCTAATGGGAGTAGCTGATAATGGGTTGTGTATGGTAGCAGCCCACTTGATGACAAGGCTTGGTGTGTGGGGGTTTGGGTAAGGACATGGCCTCTTGCCCTAAAGTTGTTGAACTGAATATTAAGGCTCAAAGGCTGCAGAGTTCTCAAGCAGAAAATGAATCCTGTTCTTCCAGCTTGTGCTAAGCTGTGCTAGGGCACTGCAGCAAGCCTGAGACAGAGATGTTGGCCAGGGAGCAGGATGGTATGTTAAAGTGGCAGGCAACTGGAAGCTCCCGTGGTCATTTTTGCAGGCAGAATGTAGGTGTTCTGCAAAGCGATCACCCAGTCTGCACTTCGATCCCCATTATAGAGGAGACTTCATTGTGAGCAGCAAGTAAGATAAACTAGATTGAGTGAAGTGCAAGTAAATCACTGCTTCACCTGGAAGGTGTGTTTGGGGTCTTTGATAGTGAGGAGGGCATAGGTAAACGGGCTGGTGTTACACTTTCTGTGATTGCATGGGGAGGTGCCATCAGGTTATGGGAGGATGTTGGGAATGAAGGAAGAGTGGACGGGGGTCCCCAGGGGGAATATGTAAATGTGGTGGCAATATTCTGCCGGACATGGTGGAACTGGTGATTAGTGATCCTCTGGATGTGGATGCTGGGGTAATAGTAGGTGAGGGCAAAAGTGACCCTATTACTGTTGTGAGAGGGGAGAGAAGAGGACTGAATTTTGGGCAATGATGGGGCCCGGCTGAGGGCCCTGCCAACTATGGTGCTAGAGAATCCTTGGTTGAGGAAGCTGGAGGACATTTTGAAGGTGCCCTTGTCATAGTTAGCATCATCAGAACAAATGTGGCAGAGATGGAGGAACTGGGAGAATGGAATGCAGTCTTTACAGGAAGGAAGGTGTGGGGATGTACAGTCAAGGTTACTGTGGGAGTTGGTGTATAATGGTGGCCAGCTTATACACAGAAGTGGAAACAGTGGTGTCAAGAAAGGGAAGGAAGGAATCAGAGATGGGCCAGGTGAAGGTGAGAGCAAGGCGGGAATTAGAAACCATACAGAGAAACTTTTCCAATTCTGTACAAGAGAGGGAAGCTGCTCCAATGATTTTAATCGACATACCTGAGAAGGACTGTAACAAGGAATATTCCATGTACCCTACAAAAAGACAGGTACAGCTGGGGCCCATGCAGGTGCCCATGACCACACCTTTAACCTGGAGAAAGTAGGAGGAGTTGAAGGAGAAGTTGTCAGAGTGAGAATGAGCTCAGCCAAGTGGAGGATGATGGGGTTAATTTAGGCCTTTGGCCTTCCAGAAGAAAGTGGATAGTCCCAAGTCCATCTGGTGAGGGCTCAATGTGTGAAGAGATTGCAAGTCCATGGTAAAGAGGTGGTAGCTAGAGCCTTATAACTGGAAAATCTGAAATTGGCATAAAGTGTCAAAGGAATCATGGTTATAAGTGGACAGGGACAGGGCAATGGGAGAAAAGCTGAGGTAGGAAGAGAGGATTTCTATGGGGCAGGAGCAGGAAGAAACAATGGTATGCCTGGGCAGTCCCATTTGTGGTCTTTGAGAAGGAGGTGGAAGTGGGCTGCGAGGCGAAATCATGAGTTTGGAGACCGTTGGACGGAGGAGGGGGGTGATCACCAGATAAAATGAGTTTAGTGACCATGGTCGATATGGCCAGGTCATGGTATGGGGGGAGATAGCAGGAGGTGTCTATTACAATTATGCTGTCTGAGGACAGGAGGTAAGTAGAAAGGAAAGAAAGAAATATGAAAGGAGAAAAAAAAGGAACACACAGAGCAGAGGAGTTCCAGCTCAGGAGCCCTACTGCACTGCCATTTTATCGACACTCAGCTTTTCAAACATAGAGATCAGTATGCCAGACAATATCAATAATCTTTGGTCAGCAGGCTTAAATACAAAGTTAGGATTGGATCTGCAAAAAGCCAAGCCACAACAATGTTTCACCCCTGAAGCAGAGAGATAGGAAGGATATTAAGTTAGAGAGGGTTCAGAAGAGATTTACCAGCAAGTCTCATACCAGGAAGTATGAAAGGTTTGAGTTATAAAGAAAGGCCGGAAAGGCTGGGACATTTTTCACTGGAGCGTAGAAGGTTGAGCGGTGACTTTATTGAAGTTTATAAAATCTTGAGGGTTATAGATAAGGTCAATGACAGATGTATTTTCCCTACGGTGGGGGATTTCAAGACTAGGGGCATATTTTTAAGCTGAAAGGAGAAAGATTTAAAAAAAACGAGGGCAAATTTCTTTTACACGAAGGGTCGTTCATGCGTGGAATGAACTTCCAGAGGAAGTGGTGGATGCAGATACAGTTACAATGTTTAAAATTCACTTAGATAAGTACTTAAATAGGAAAGGTTTAGAGGGATATGGGCCAGGAGCAGGCAGGTGGGACTAGTTTAGTTTGGGGTTTATGGTCTACATAAACAAAGACTGGTTGACCAAAGCTTCTGATTCTGTGTTGTATGATTCTATAGGGATAGGAAGTGGAGAAGGCAGTCAGCAGGAAGGGCTGAAGATTACATGATTAACAGAGGGAAAAGCAAGTGAGGGGAAATAGTGTGAAGTGACAGAGTTCTCACCTTGAGCTGTGGGAGAAGGGATTACATCTGACAGTATAAACCATAAAGTCTGTGAAGGAGATGATTACAAATATTTTGTTTAGTTTTTGACAGCAGTTTGCAGCAAACTAATAAGAATCTATCAATTGTGAAGCACACAAGTCTTCAAGCTGCACCAGACTACACCACTTTCAAAATTAAAGAAATCAGGTTTCCTAAATGATCGGCTCCTGGAACCCTTTCAGAAACATGTACATGAGTGGAACTGTTTAGGAACTCACCTAAACAGGGATGTACAATGATGATTGTGGTATGGGGAATCTATGGGGTTATTTTCGATTCTAATGAGGAAATGCTTTAAAAACAAACATTTTGTAGAGATGGAGTGTAAAAGCAGAGACACTTTAAAATTCCAAGACATCAACATTGGGAAGGAAGCAGACCTCGTTGGAACACTGAAAATCCATTGGTGACAAAAATATTGATCTGGGATTCCTCTTTGTCAAGAACATGTTTACCAGTATGAGACAATGCAAATTGGCCTCAGTGCAGATTGGATTCAATCTGCTGAATTTTCAACAAGTTTGAGCAAATGTGGAGAAACAGTGTTATAGTTGATGGAAGCAGAATTACCGTGCACTTAACCTGGTGGATTAGCATGCGTGGGAACTGCAGTGATATTGAGAGATAGGAAACAAGGTAGGAAGGAAAGGAAAATAGACATGCTTTAGCAGTTCTCGAATTCAGTCACTGTCGTAATGTTGGTAATAAAATGCCAATATGTCTTCAGCTCCAACAAACAGCAAACTCAATTTTAATTGATAAAATTGATCAGAAATTGCTTGGATCTGTTTAGGAATAGTGTCATGGCATTCTCTGCATTCACATGACATGTCCTCCAGCTTCCTCAACCAAGGATTCTCCAGTGCCGTAGTTGGCAGGGCCCTCAGCCGGGCCCAATCCATTTCCCAAAATTCAGTCCTCTTCTCTCCCCTCTCACAACAGTGATAGGGTCCCTTTTGCCCTCACCTACTCACCTACCAAAAACATCTCTGACAGAGCTGCAAATCTTTAGTAATGCACTAGAGTGCTAATCTGAATGCTCTACTCCCTGGAACAGGGTTTGAACCTACTCTTGTTGAAGAGATATTATCACAGTGCTACAGCTCATGTTGTATAATTTCTGCATTAAGTATATCACCCCACATTTCAAAAAAAATTTCAACCACCAAAAACTCAGGGCACTGCTACTTTGTGACAGACCTATATTTTTAGTTTTACAGTAATTTAAATTGGATGCTGCTAAGGTTAAAATAATTGTAGTGTAAACTGTAACATAAATGTTCTTTGCAAATTGCTTTTATTAATTGTGTAACCAATTTTTGTAAAAGAGAAAAAAAGCAGTTGAAACCCCTCAGCTGGTGAGGCAGTGCCTATGGAGATAAACAGTATTCCTTCAGGTTGATGACTTTTTTTGTGAAAATTCCCTGAAACACGGGGCTGAATTGCATGCGCTGTTGTCAAAGCTGGTGCAAAGGCAAACATGGCACAGAAAACCACAGTGGGTACTTCATTTTCTGAAGAAGGGTCCAGACTCAAAACGTCAGTTTTCTAGCTCCTCTGATGCTGCTTGTTCATCCAGATCTACACTTTGTTATCTCGGGTACTAAGCCTGCTGTCTACCCATACACCTCCAACCCCACTAAAATGTTACCAGTAGCATGCAGGGGTTGGGGGTGGGTGATAAGGTGATGGGCAGCCCACATTCATGTGGGCCAAATGAAGCCCATAAGCAGATAATTGAATGGCCCTTTAAAAAGGCCAGAGCAGGATAATGCTGTTATTTAATTAGCAATAGGAGAAGACCACACCATGCATTCAGCCCAGCAACTTGTCAGGAAAAAACCCATCTGATTCACAAATGCCCTTTAAAGGAAGGAAACTGCTGTCCTTACCCAGTCTGGCCCACATGTGACTCCAGACCCACAGCAATATGGTTCACTCTTAACTGCGCTCTGGGCAATTAGGGATAGGCAATAAAATGTTGCCTTAGCCAGCGACACATCCCACGAATGAATTAAAAAAAGAAACTCAGCAGATCTAGCAGCATGTGTAGAAACAAAGTTTCATATTTGCTACGACTATTCTTCAGAGGTCAGCTGTTATTTCCCTAAAAACCAATTTATAGAACAAGTCTCTCTCAACAGCAAGATTAAAACATTCATGCCTTTTAAAATGTTGTTTTGTTACATTTCCTACAAAAATAAATCATCCTCCGTTCCCCACATTATACTCCATCTGTAACCTTGTTGCTCAGTCAAATAGGCTGTCTATACAACTTTGAAGAAGCCGCATGAAGTTGATGCACAGCTTGCACCCCCATCGTTGTGAAGAACCAACAGCCCATAGTCCTCACTATTTGCAATGTATGGTTTTGCCTGCCTTGAATATATTGACAAGGGTCACAGAGCAGATAGACTGCCATCGTATAACACCGTTTTCTGTTGTTTAATGCCAAGATGTTGCAAGTATGCGTCAATTGCCACATGGACTCAATTGAGAATGGACTAAAAATACTACATTATTTGGAAAACCAGGTATCAGCTTGCATTTATGTAGCATCCTTAACACATGAAGTATCACGAGGCTGGGAATGCAAGTTGGCTCAGTGGTTAATATTGCTGCCTCAGGCCCAGGGACCGATGTTCAACTCCACCCTCGGGAAACTATCTGTGAAGCCTGGACATTCTATCCGTGTCTGCATGGGTTTTCCTCCATAGTCCAGGCATGTGCAGGTTACGTAGATTGGCCACGCTGAATTGCTCTTTAGTGGCCAGGGATCAGCAGGCTAGATGGATTAGCTATGGGAATACAGGATTACAGGGATAGGGTAGGGAGGTGTGCCTGGGTGGGATACTCCTCAGAGGCTTACTGTGGACTTGATGAGCTAAATGGCCTGCTTCTCTACAGTAGGGATTCTATGATTCTATTAGTAAAAATTTAACACCAAGTCAAATAGATAAATATTAAGATCTTCACCATCTACAGTTTTGCTTCATTCTATTGAAATATTAAAAAGCCTAGTCAAAAAGACTGTGAAGAGAAAGAGGGAAAGGTTTTGTGTTGTTTTGAGAACCTGCACCATCTTTGCTGCTGACAGTCAATCACGGGTCTTGGCTCTGAAGAACTGAGCAAAGCTGTGAGATCCTTTTGCAAGTCCCTTGTTGATTGAAAAACATGGTTGTCGTGTTTGCCATCTTTGGCAACACAATGCTGCAAACTTTTTTCCTTAGGTGGCACACCCTCCTTATGCACAGCAATTGCTCAGGGTGGGCCATTTGTGTAGTGGCAGAAATGTGAACATTACATGAGGCACAGAATATGCGTCCCAGCTGTGGTCCTGCAGTCCACCCTTTGGCATGTACCCAAATCAAAGCAACAAAAACGAGCTGCACCCACATAAGCTGTGGCTGCATCTCTGCATCAACATCAGCCCTAGACTTCACACTGACACTAGGCTATCCCCACAACTTGCAGGAGCCAAGGCCTTCTATTCCATTCAGAGAGTTAAAAGGTCAGTACATAGTTTACATTTAGCTTCTGGTCAAAACAAACTGGTCTGACAGGGTCAGCTGTATTATGAGTGTTGGAAGCAAACAGCAAACTCATTTATAAAACAATACCACTGACAACGGTTTCATGTATTGGGTCATAGGGGACCACAGCTAAAGGATTATCACAGCGCAAAGGGGCCATTGAACCCATCACGTCCATACTGGTTCTCTAGAACAATCTAATCAATCCCGAACCACTGCTGAATTCCTGAAACTTGCAAGTTTATTTTCCTAAAGTGAATGTCAAATTTCCTCTTCAAATCATTTACTGTCTTGTGTTTCCACCAGCAGTGGGTGCCAAATCAATGCCACTTGCTACGTAAAAAGGTTCTTCCTCAAGTATTGTCTGTACATCTTGCCCAATTAATCTTTGCCCTCAATTCTTGTAACAACAACTTTGGGAAACAGTATTTTTTCAGTCTGGCTATGCCTCTATCGAGTCACCCCTCAAGCTCCTTTGCTTAAGGAGGAAACGCTCAGCTTTTCCGGCCTATCCCTTCACTCCACAAGGGTGCATTTGCAGCTCAAAATGTAGTCTCCTTCACAGCATTGAAACTAAACACAAAAGGTGCCTGCTTTGCACAACACCTCCAATCTGTCCATAGGATTGATTCCTGGCCTCCCAGTTGCCTGCCATTTCTATAATTCACCTTGCTCTCGTGAGAAAGAATTTCTTCTGAGATTTGGGAGTCTTTGAACTTCTTGCCACAGAGCTGTGGGGCAGAGTCCTTGTGTATATTTAAGGTTGATTGATTCTTGATTAGTTACAGAATAAAGGGTTACAGGGAAAATGCAGGAACATGGCCATAATCCTATTGAATGGCTCGAGGAGCTGAATGGTCTATTCTTATTTTAATTTCTTATGGTCTTAACATTTCTGACCAGGGGTCATTGAAATGTTCCAGTGAAGACAAACACAAGCATGAGGATCAACACTTTGTTTTCTATTTAGGTGCGTGGCCTCAAGATTTCAGTACTGAATTCCATAACTTCACAAACTGAACACATGATGCATGCATTCCATTTTGTATTTACGTTCTTTCTCTCCCAGCCCCCAGGGCCTCGGGGTCTTGCTTGTACATTGTTTACTTTGCTTTTAGTAGAGAGGATCCCTTCCCATCTTAATTTATTTCCATTTTTGCATTTGCTCTTTCACCATCAGCAACACGTTTGCCTTTCCCTCGAGGCCCCTACACCATCTGCCTCTTTGCTCCTCCTTTGGCTCTGTCAAAAGTATATAAAACAAGTTTCCAACACCTTCAGCTCTGAAGCCAAATCAGACTCAAAATGTTAACTCGCTTCTGTTCTGCACAAATGCTGCCAGACCTGCTGAATTTCTCCAACATTGTGTTTGCCTCAATATTATCAGCCATCTTCATAGAAGCAGCTCCAGATCCCTCTACCCTCTTCACTCCTCAGATTTATTCCATATATTTTGTGTTTGACCATATCCCTCAAGCATCTCCTTAGACTTGTCTGCATTAATTTAATCACTTTTCTGCATATTTCGGTAGCCTATAGCCTGTGGCAAACAAGTTTTCTGGTTTTATCACGTTCCCCTGATTCTACTAATTATTCTCTACCAATTAACAAACATCCTAACCAGGCCAATAACTTCCTTTCAATTTTCTTGGTTTTACCTTTGATTACCAATCTCTCATTTGGAAGCTTAACGAATATCTCCTGGAGGTATATGTGAACTATATGCATTGGCATGCCCCTCTCTATAACGTTATTTACTTCCTCAGTAAATCAAAGTCAACTCAACGGCTATGACTACACTTCAGAATTCCCTAACGGCCCTGTATATTCACTCCTAATTTCTCTAAATAGTCAATCACTATCTCTTTCTTTGTAGATTCCAATAATTCCCCAAATTCAGACTAATCGTTCTACATTTTTTTCTCAATCACCCTCTTTAAATAATTCAGGGAGATTTTTCAATCTAAAAAGGAACAATTTCTGAATTAAACATGCTTTGGAACATTATGACTAAAGCATCTGCAATTTCTCCACCCATTTCCATTAAAATCCTTCAGGTGGAAACCATTAGCTCCTAGGGATTTCTCAGCATTTTGCACCTTTATCAATTGTAACAGTTTTCTTATTCACTTTAGTGTGTTTCAGCTCTTGCTTAGTTTTTATCTATTCTGGAAGAACTATATTATCCTCTTCCTGTATAGTGAAGCTTGACATAAATCTGAGATTACTTTCTTGTGCAATACAACCCCACCAGTTTTTAAAAGCACCCAACATACTATTAACAATCTTGGTCTTTGCTGTTCATTAAGTCACTTTAGATTCCCTTGGTTTACAATACTCTTTACACTTTTGTGCTGTTTCCTTTAGATTTACATCACCTTTCATCTTTTTTATTGACTTGGACCATTATCTTTCCTGCTCATTGAATAGATATGTTGCTCCATTTTAAGGGAACTGGCTAGCTTACCTTTGAAACCTTTTCCTGGGGATAACTGACTTTTGCCATCACAGTGCAGCAAACCTGGTAAAACTAAAAGAAGAACTACAAAAAGCAGTAGGTGATACGTGAATACTTTCGGTGTCCTTCGGCCATCAAATATCCTTTTCCCATGGAGTCTGTCTTCAGCTGTGAGAGTCATGAGGGGCACCTGCCATGCAGGTGGGTTATTTTGAAAAAGCAAATGCTTTTGTAAAGAAGGCAACAAATTAACAGCCCGAGTTATTCTACATTGTGGCAACCTCTCAGATGAGCAGCTAGTGGAAATTTCTTTGACAGCAGATTGGGCCTCGAGTTTCTCATGGGTTTTCATTTCCAGTCTGTAAATGAGATCAGAAAGTCAGAGTTAATGTTTGGAAATGGAAGGTCACTGTATCCAACCTAAAGATGACTGCGGCAGTGAGTCCTAGCTGCAGTGGAGCCACCGGGGCTACAGGGAGGCAGCAGCTGATGACTGGATTGAGGATCCCTTTATTGGGACATGTCCAATAGGGTAATGCACAGCCCAAGACTATCTCCATTTGTTGCCAGGTTCTCCTTAACTGATATTACATGATTTACACCTCTGTCTCCCCATGTTTCCTTCACCTCCGTTCTCCTGAAGTCACATAAACCTTTTGTGGTTTCCACCTTGTGTTTCTTAATTTGGCTCCCAAATGGGGCTTCTTAAATAGCTGTCTCTGTGTTTGCCATCCTTGGTAGATTCCCAATGCCTTGGGTGCAAAACGATGCATCTGGAGCACCACATCAACACAGCAGTGTACTTGGAGGTATTTTTGACTGTTTAAAATATTTGTTCAAGGGACATGGGTACTGCTGATTGGGTCAGTATTGTTTCCCCTCATCCTGAAATAGCTACCCTGACAGTAGGGCATTAGCCCCGAAAAGTGAGCAGGGTCAGTGGGAGAAGAGCATTGAGTGAAATGCTTGTTTGGAGAGCCAGTGCAATGACAACAGACACCGGAAGATGGGTGCAAGTTCTACATGTGAGGGAATGGAATCAGCTAAAGCAGTTCTCACTGGAACTTTAACTACCTTCAATAGCTGTTTCACCACTCTCCTTTCCCCAAGCCCCTCTCTCCCAAAAGTAGTCCCTTTACACCGCAGTTTACCTTCTTAGAACGTATTGAATATTTCCACAGGAATGGGTAACTGTTAAAGAAGTTAATGAAGATTGACAAGTATCTGCTTGTGATTTGAGGGATGAAATGGGAGTTAGAAAATGCAGATGGCGGGAAAACGAGCTAGATCCGAATTCACATCCGCGGAAACTTCGGGCAATAACGGGGAAGGGGGGCAGAGGTGTGTGGACCCCATCCAAAGAAATCGCTTCGTGCTGCTGTGGGCGAACCTGCCTCAGGCGACCACTCGGGCCATCTACACCCCTCAGACCAGCCATTAATTACCTCATGCTCTAACTCCCGCTGTTCACTATTTCAGACCAAAACAAAACCCCCGACAACTTTCACACAGTGCCCCAGGCTGTGGTAGCAAACTAAATGCGCCACTAATTAGGTACATCAGAACCGAATTAACTGCAGACTTCTGAAACCAAACTGTGGGCTCCGAGGTTTTCTGAATATCTCTAATTTTTAAAAAATAAATCGGCAAAGAGTGGGAGGAGCTTTTAACCTGTTGCCGTAACATGGGCCAATTTAGGTAAACACAAATTATTTTTTTAAAATTTCGACTCGGTCGAGTGAGTTCATTCCTAAATCTGCAAATCTCATTCAGGGTTGAAAAACTCCCACTGCCCCCTAACAGAACTCTTTCTTATGAAGAGCCCTAACTCATTATTAAGGGGTTAAGCAACTTCCACCCCCTTGCAAACACCTCCAAGTCTCGCTTACCTTACCGGCTGTGGATTTCAATCAGAAGTCAGCCTCGAGGATTTGGTATTTTTTTTTAAAATAAACATATATAGATGTTAATACCCGAAAAGAGGACGCGCGGGTGTCTGCTCTCCAACCAGTCTCTAGCTCCCATAAGCTGCAGTTCTGGGGAACATCCCAAAAAAACCATCTCCAAACTCGTCAGCTCAAGCAATGATCTCGCCAAACGAGCTGGAGTCATCAACGGAAACAAAACTCTACTTGTTCAACTTCAGCTTTTTTAAAAAATATTTGTTTTGATGGTTTTTTTTTACAAGGGAAGTTTGCGTTCTGGGAATCTATTTGGCAGATTGCATGCTGTAAATTTCTAATAACGTTGGATGAGGCTGTAAAACTTTCTAGCCCAAGGGTGGGGGCCACTTATCTGTCACTTTCTGCTAGATAGAAATAAATTGGAAAGCACTGACATGTGGTTACTCCAATTAAAAACTGGAAAGATTTTTCATTGCTGAAGTCATCAAATCTATACCAAACAAAGGGGGAATAACGGAGGTTTAATCTGCCATAAAAACAAATCTCTAAATTGTTGCAACACATTAGGAGAGACACTTTTTGCCATCATTTCCTTTGTGTTCTCTAATCGGGTGGAAATTATTTAAAACGCTTAATGATATCCGTTAGCTGAAGAAATTCCGTCACTTGCATTTTTGTTACTTGTTGATGTAACAGTTTTAACAACACTTTTACATTTTCCAAAAGAGCTGGGAATGCTCCCACAGGCTGAAGGCTCTGCCGCGAAGCATTTGTATCATGTTGAGGATTTTCTGTGGATACACATACTGGGCTGGAGATAGGTCAACACTACCCGGTTCGCCTCTCATCTCCCCCACCCTAGGGTTTGTCTTTCTCTGGACTGTGGCCAGTGCCAGGGCGATATCCACGTGGCAGCGCCCGCAGAACCCAGGACCAGTTCGTCCCCTTGGTCATCCCCTCCACTACACCGGGGCTAGGAACCCTCCTGCAGCAGAAACGGCCAAACCAGCGCCTTCTCGCCCGAAAAATCAAGGAGCTGGAACCAACTGGTACCTGCGGCAGGGCCCCGTGTCCCCGGGCTGGGGGTGGGGAATGTCCACACTCAGTCCGGGGTTACACTTTTCTTCAGTAACGGGTCTGGGGTGGGGGTGTCGGTCAGCCTCGCTCCCACTGACAGCTTCTTCGCCAACACACTGTCTCTCTCTCTCTCTGGGCTGTAGCGGTTTGCAATGCTGCGGGCGAGTCAGGCACATCCCTGGGGATCACTGCACTTTAGGGAGTAAAAAGCGACACTGTTGGAGCAGACAGTGTCATGGCTAGGAGCAGGTTAATCCAGCTGCTTTGATATTACTGCTGGCAGACAGTCGGAGTAACTTTGCGCTGAAGTATGTGTATTGCAAAGATACTTCTCCAAATCTCTCCCTCCCCCCCATTTCCATTCATTCCTCTCATATCATCTGCACCCTCTTTCTTTGCCATCCCCAGTGCCATTCCCTCCACCCATGTGACCCCCACTCCTTCCTTCCTTCCTTCATGCATTCTGCCCTCTCCCATGTTATCAGATCCTTCCCCTACCTCCAATGACCGTGGAACATCCTGGTTCACGAGTCACTGCAATTAGGGATTTTTTGTATAAGTAGATTCTGATTAAATTTGGGGTTTGCCTCGTAAAAACACTCTATTTAATACAGCTTCTTTTTAAACACTCTTGTTAGTCCAAAACTCCTTCCAACTCACTGGCTGAAATATCACCAAAGCTTCCAGTGTTATTATCTTCCAAATGTTGTTTCACATTATAGTGAGACAGTTTTCAAATGAGCTCATGCACAACATTACTAAAAGGAGTAACCATTGTGCCTTCTAAAATATAAACAATGTAGAAGCATAGGCTTCTTAGTTTGAGACAATATTACCTTGTGTCTGTTAGAGTTCAAACTTGGAAGAAAGACTATAGCATGTTTTCTGAATGGAGATTGATGTTGTCACCTACTATGAACTAAACAGACATCCAGTTTATTCCCAGCACCAAGTCAATATTAACTCATTCTGAAGTCAGATGGTGAAGAAAGAAACCAGATGTCAACATTCACTAAATGCAGCACTTATTTACAGGATGTAACAATATTTGCCTCCTCCGTAACTAGCTACTCCAGTCTCCCAGAAAGTTGTCTTTAATTCTTTGCAGATCTTCACATGTTTTCCATCCTTGGAAAACATCTGAAGCATTGGAAGAATTTTACTTCCAGATTAGCACCTGCTTCAAGCCATGTGAACGGTCCTTCTTTGGTCCGCAGGTCCTGGAGTAGGACTTGAATCACAGACCCTTCTGGCTCAGAAATAGGTATGCTACCAAATAAACTATGTCATCTGAATATTCTATTTATTATGCTCAAGATATTTAATCAGTCATGCCCTTTAATCACCATTCATGATGAAAAATAGAAGCAAGAATAGGCCATTCAGCCCTTCAAGCTTGCTCCATTATTCAGTTAGATCATGGCTAATCTTCCACTTCAACACCATTTTCCCACAGCATCCCCATATCCCTTAATTTTTTTAACATGTAGAAATTTATCAATCTCTGACTTCAACAAACTCAAAATCTGAGCCTCCACATCCCCTGGAGCAGAAAATTCCAAAGACTCCCCACCTTCTGAATGAAAATAATTCCTCCTTACCTCAGACCTAAATGGCTTGCCCTTAATACTGAGACTGTATCCCCTGCTTCTAGATTCTCCTCCAGCCAGGAGAAACATCCTTTGTGTATCTACCAAGTCAATTTATGTAAGAATGTTGCATGTTTGAATGGGGTCATCTCCCATTCTTGTAAACTCCAGGGAATATAGACCCAATCTGTTAAATATTTCCTCACAGGACAATACTTCCATCCTTGGTGAATCTGGTGAACCTTAGTTGCATTCCCTCTATAGCAGGTATATTTTCCTTTAGGTAAGGAGATCAAAACTGCACACTATATTCCAGGTATGCTCTCACCAAGGCTCTATATAAATGCAGTAAGACCTATTTTACTTCTACACTCAAATCCTTAATGGCCAACATTTGCATTTTTCAGTGCTTGCTGACATCAAAATGAATTAGCACTGATTTGGTGCTGGGAATAAACTGGATATTCGTTTTTTTTCATATTAGCTGACAACATCAGCCTCTATTCGGGAAACATATTGTTGTTTTCTTCTCCAGGTTGAACTAAATAGACTCCACAGGGTAATGTTGCCTCAAACTAATAACTTCATTTCTCTACATTGTTTATATGTTAGAAGGCTCAACGGTTGCACCTTCTAGTAATGCCGAGCATGCGCTGATTTGAAAACTGGCTCTCACTATGACGTGAATCAACATTTGGAAGATGGTAACACTGCAAGTTTTGGTGATACTTCAGCCAAGGAGTTGAAAGGAGTTTTGGACTAATGGAGTGTTTATACAGAGTGCCTATGTAAATAGTCCTTTTAATAAGCAAACCCTAAATTTAGTCAGAATCTACTTATACAGAAAACCCTTAATTTAAACAGATTTCCTAACCCAGGACCCATGTGCAAAAGCACAACAGCTCTGTGACAAAAGCAGGATTATTTTTCCAGCTGAATGCACTGAGTGGAGGATGACTATATGCAGAAAATTAATCACTATAATTTACAGCTGCAAAGGCACAGTTTCTGGAGAATTACTTAATCATCTTCATTACAGCCAGAACATGTGGCATCATAGTACAGGCTTTGTTTAAAAATGAGTTTTCTACAGCTAGTGAAATGTAGAGTGTTATCCTACTTTCAGGGTGGATCATTTGATATGGTTTTTTGATTCAAAATACAAAAGGTCCTGTTACCCTTAAGATAGCTTACAGAAAAGGACTTTATGAGGCTACAAACTGCAGGAGAAATTGCATTCTTGACTGACTGACTGTTGTGTTCTTCACTCCAAAATCTTGAAGTGCGGACGATTGTCACTAATAATCAGGCTGAATTTTACTGCCAGCTTTGGGGCACTTATGACAGGATCAAATGGATAATGTAAAATGCTTCTCAACAAACTTGCCAGAGCCAGCTTTCTGAACTGTTACATATGAACGTGCCATCGCATAAAGGCAGTAGGGCTTCTCAGTCATGACAGTCTCACTGGAGGAGGTGGGTTCTCTTCAGGCTGGTTGGGGACTGCGGAGGAACCTCAAATAATAAGCAATTGGGATGGAAGGAAAATTCCTCTACTGGATCAGTTCTAGCCTCAATTGTGCCCCTGGATAAGCGTAACATTGTCCTTGCAGCCTGGGACCACCATGGAGCTTTTGGCGTCTGTGTATGATGAAGTAACAGTAGAAACATCACTGATAGGAGCATCAACAATGTAAAGTCTAAAGTATCCCGCCTCCTCTGTCGAGCCAACAGGTGTCCACCTTGGCTGAAGTCCAAGGGAGAATCATGCCTAAGTAACTGGGCACGAGCCGTCCCCCTCCCAATATCCTGGCCTTTCATTCTCCATATCTCTCATCACAGGGCCCAGAATGTTCAGCACAATAGGTTAGACAGGAGACGTTTCTGATCGGGCTTTTGAATAGAATAAAGGTATTCCCATTCAGAAAACAAGTGAAGATTATCACAGCAAGCATAGAATTATAAGGAGAAGATAGCATGATGAAGTAAATAAGGTAATAATGAATAGGTGACACAAAGTTTGAGTTTGAATTGCTTGGAGCTATGGGGGAAAGTGAGCAAGCGATAAGAAGTTTCAGTATTTTTGAGTTAACTGAGTGCCACTTGAAACAAGGCTGGGTGGGAGAGGATGTACTGGAGAATAAGAGTGGAGGGGTTTGTGGTAGTGAGGAGTTTACTGGTGACAGGAGACAGGAAGAGGCCAACACTTTCACTCAGGGATTCACGTATAGACATGCAGTGACCAGTGTTTTAGCTAAACACAGTCAAGAAATACAATGACTCACTCAGTGAGGGTTGTCAAGAGGCCCACCATTACCATACAGGGCTGAAGGTCTAGGCACCTTGTATAAAGGACACTCACACAGGCATTCAATGCTTTCAAGCCTGCAGCACCAGTGTGGCTGTGACAGTACTGCCATCATTGAGATACTCGGATGTTTCAGTCCTGTGGAAATCCACTGCATCTATCAGGGAAACATCTCGGTGCAGGCAGCAACCAGAGGACCCATTTTTCAGTGTTTCCTTACTTCACATTGTCCTCCAGGCTGCCCAGGAATAGTGAAAGGTCCTGCTTTCCTGGCGCCGGCAGCAGGCAACTCTCTCCTCCATCCTGGGCAGAGCGGTAGGTTAGTGGCTGTGGGATACGTTCCAGAACCTATCTCCAGTGCAGAAAGAGGGTAAACAAATCACTGTACTCCGAAAGGTTAAGACACCCCATGTAGTCACTGCAAAGTGATACTTACCAAGGTGTTGAGGAATGTAACAGTGCAAGTGCAGTGGGGTATCAGACAATGGAGTTGCAGACTTCAACCACAGATGCATGTGCAGATTAAATGTGCAAAACACATTGCTCATGTTGAACCCATTTCAGAACAATGGTCTGTTAAGCACTTACTAGGGAGTGCTTGGAGTTGTCATAGGCATGTACACTCATACAGAACATTGAATGACAATGGATCATTCTGCCTGGCTGCAGGAGAAAATCTCTGCTAATATCCAGAGAGTTCAAGACCTAGTGGAGGAGTCCCTGGGGTATGAGGGGGAGAATCAGGACTGAGCCTATGCAGATGGAGAGAACAGAGTTTCTCAATCACCCAACGAGGATGTCTCTATCATTGACAAATGGAGCTACAGGAGTAAGGTCTGTAACATTGTTCAGAAAAGCGATTGTGTTTAGATATCAGTTATTTATTTCAAGAAGTCATCTTTCCTCCGTCTCCACCTGGAGATCCACTCCCACCTCCAATTCCAGCCCTATGTTCACCTCCAGTCCTAGTTCCAGGAGCTTTCAGATGAGTGAGGGGGTGACTTGATTGGAGTTTATAAGATTATGATGGTCTTGGCAAGACGAACGTGGAGAGGGTGAGTCCAGAATTATGGACATTGAAATTAGACGGTGGAAATTAGACATTGCCTTTAAGGCCAGAGATGAGGAGTTTTTATTCTGTGAGGGCAGTGTGACTTTGGATCTTTCTGGCTCTGGAGTTGAAGGTGAAGAACCCCTGCCATTCCACAGCCCTTGTACCACTGACCCCATTGTGTGTGGCAGGCTTGAGAGACGAGGATGGAGCTGTGGAGGAGACTTGCAGCAGGTTAGAGCTCTTCAGGCCTTGGATCAGCAGGCAAGGGCTCAGAATCTCCAAACTAATGTGGCAGCATCTCAACATAGCTTTCGGAAAAGAAACATCAGGATGTTCTAAAGGCCCAACAATGGCACTACTGCCTAATCGCTATATAGAAGAAACACACTTATAAATATATGTTTATTCTTACTTTATTGACAAAAAACCATATATTCGTGGCATTGCTAATTGCTGCAATGGTTGCCTGGATTTAAGGGTGCCATACCTTGTTCCTGGTCAGTTTCAGATGATGGATACACCATTGATTGCCACTTCATTCGAAGTGTCATTTCTGACCATCCTGACATGAAGATTTAAACCTTGGACATCATTTGTAAAGTCAGAGGTTTGGGATACATCAGTCAAGCAGATAGTTTCACCTGATTAACATCCCTGTAAGGCTGCACTCTGACCAGCATCTGCAGCAGAGTCAGTCAATGTCTTCAGAGACAGTGGGAACTGCAGATGCTGAAGAATCTGAGAATAACAAGGTGTAGAGCTGGATGAACACAGCAGGCCAAGCAGCCTCAGAGGAGCAGGAAAGTTGACATTTTGGGTCTGGACCCTTCTTCAGAAAATTTTCTGAAGAAGGGTCCAGACCCAAAACGTCAACTTTCCTGCTCCTCTGATTCTGCTTGGCCTGCTGTGTTCATCCAGCTCTACACCTTGTTATCTCAGTCAATGTCTTGATTTTATCTGCAATGACAGTGTTGTCCCAACTAGGACAATGTGTCAGAGAGGCATTTGGGAGTCCCTGCGAACATACAAATGCACGTGGCTTACAAAAGCATACAATATGGACTCGCTATGCCAAGGGCCAGCAGCAGTTTTCTTCATGACAGTCAGATGTTGCAGGAATATAAGTTGTTATTCAGATAATGTTCCCTATCCTGCTGGCACTGATGCCATGGCACTACGCACAGGGTCACAGCTCCAGCAGTGTTAAGGTGAAAGGGTCAACTATCATGCAGCCACTGAAACAGAAACACAATGCAGAGAAACAAAGATGCTCATGGCCACGAGGGAACCCAGGCTTCTAGTCACCAGATGGGGACATCCTACAGTGATATTGAGGTGTTATGGTGTCTCACTGAGCCTGGAATTTGATAGCATTGAGGGTGTCATGGACCTGTCTGCCATATTGTTCTATCAGGCACACCAATAAGTTCTCCTTTGCACCAAGCTTCCTATTCCTCAGAGCAGCAGATGATTCTGGCCTCTGTTTATAAAATGAGACAACAGAAAGATAGAAAGTTAAAATTTAAAGGTCAGATACGTTGTTGAGGAAATAACAGGTTCATTTTCTACAAAATAGAACAAGGGACTGCAGACACCGGAGATCTGAAACAAACAAAAACAGAAATCGCTGGAGAAACTCAGCAGGTCCAGCAGCATCTGTAGAGAGATACCAGAGTTAACCTTTCAAGTCCAGTGATCCTTCTTCAGAACTGAAAAGTTAACTCTGTTTTCCCTTCAAAGGTGCTGCCAGACCTGCTGAGTTTCTTCAGCAATTTCTGTTATTGTCTGTTTCAAATCTCCAGTCTAGAAAAGTGTAAAAGGTGTGAAGAGTACGATCCCCAGTATGGAGTAGTATTAAAGTTGTGGATGGGCTTATGTTTTACACAGATATAAGGTTTGTTGTGGAGAAATGCAGTACCTGCTATGAAAGGGAAATGGAACTTAATGGAATCATCTTTAACAATGAAGAGGGTGTTAAGTTGAACTTGTAGCCTGTCATATGCAGTATTCCCATTCTGAATTTCAAGTGATTTTTATATTTCAAAGTTGGTCACAAAAGGTTCTATAAGATGGTTGTTTGAGATACAACTAACTTGTTTTCGGGGATTGGGACCACGACTTTGCCTCAGGGGAGAACAAGAGGAACATTCAAGACTGATACAAATCAATGGCATTTCCTGAAACCAATCTAAGAGAGTATTATCAAATTGAATTCAGAAGAGGACTTCTAACTTGTAAAAAGTCAAATGATAAGACAACAATATTTTCTATCATCTTTTAAAATTTGTTGGAAGATAATGATAGATAGAGTTCCACCAAAAGCTTGGAATTAGCTCATTGTCAAAGCAGCTAAAGTAATTAACAGTCATACTTTCTATCAGGAAATCCCGACAGAACGAAGGAGGCATGGTGAGGGCTGGAAAGCCAGGAGTGGGACTGAGGCAGAGCAATGGAAAGTTGGACCCTCTTGTTACCTTTTTTTGCTTATTTTATTCTAGGTTAGTGTGAATGGCGGCACTTATGTACAGTAGGTATGTAATTTTATATTGAATACATGTGACAATACATGATTCAATTCAATTTTCTCCAACTACAAATTCATCTGACAACCAAGCTCCTGGAAATTTAACTACAAGAAACCCCACAGCTACTGAGGATCCTTCACTAAACAAGGCCTCTTGAACCTTCAATATCATCCAAACAACAGGACCTGGCTGGTGGAAAATGGAGAATGTAAACCAGAGTCTGAGTGAACCACTATTTGTGTCAGTTCTACTACTTTCACAAGCATTGTGTGTGGGAGTGTTGGTGCAGAAATGTAAATGTGAGATGTCGCAATTTAAACTCAGGATAAGTGGTGGGAACAATTAACTTTCTTCAGTTTAAAGGTCACAGATGTTTTCGGCTGGAATTATTTAACTAACGCAGGATAACAAAACTCACACCTCTTTAATATAAACCAGGGCAGGGAAGATAAAGAGAACACTCAAGCTCTGTCTGTGACAGGTCCCTGAAGTCATAGAGTTATAGAGTCATACAGCATGGAAACAGACCCTTCGGTCCAACCAGTCAATGCCGACCATGTTCCCAAACTAAACTAGTCCCATTTGCCTGTGCTTGGCTCATATCCTTCCAAACGTTTCCTTTTCACGAACTTATCCAAATGTCTTTTAAATGTTGTAACTGTACCTGTATCCACCACTTTGGCAGTTTATTCCACACATAAACCACACTCTGTAAAAAAAAAAGTTGCCCCTTATGTCCTTTTTAAATCCTCTCGCCTTAAAATATGCCCCTAGTTTTGAACTCCCTCACTCTAGGGAAAAGACACCAACATCCTGTACAACTTCAACATGACGTCCCAACTCCTACACTCAAAGGTATGAGCAATGACGGCAAGCGTGCTAAATTTCTTCTTAACCACCCTGTCTACCTGTGCCACAAATTTCAAAGAATTATGTCAGACATAGCAAGAACTGCAGATGCTGGAGTCAGAGATAACACAGTGTGGAGCTGGAGGAACACAACAGGTTGGGCAGTATCAGAGGAGCAGGAATGTTTATGTTTTGAGTCGGTACCCTTCTTCAGAAATGGGGAGGGGGTAGGGACCTCTGAAATAAATAAATGAGGGGTGGGGTTGGGGTAGGTAGGTGAGTACAGGTAGGGAGTCCTCTCTCTATTTCTGAAGAAGGGTTCCAACCCGAAATGTCAACTTTCCTGCTCCTCTGATGCTGCCTGGCTCATTGTGTTCCTCCAGCTCCACACTGTTATCAAAGAATTAGGTACCTGAACCCCTAGGTCTCTATGTTCTACAACACTACCCAGGCTCCAACTACTAATTGTATAAGTCCTGTCCTTGTTTGTATTGCTAAAATTCAATACCTCGCATTTATCCAAATTAAACTCCATCTGCCACTCGTCAGCCCATTGACCCAATTGATCAAGATCTCTTTGTAATCTTAGATAGCCTTCTTCATTGTGCACTATACCAGCAATTTTGGTGTTAACTTTAAATTTACTAACGATGACTCCTATAATCTCAGCCAAAGTATTTGTATAAATGACAAACAGAAGTGGACCTGGGACCAAACCCTGTAGAACACTGCTAATCACAGGCCTCCAGTCCAAAAAAGCAACCTTCTATCACCACCCTCTGTCTCCTACCATAAAGCCAAATTTATATCCAGCTGGCAATCTCACACTGAATCCCATACGATCTACTTTCCTAATTAGTCTATCATATGGAACCTTGTCAAAGGCTTTAATAAAATCAAAGTAAACAACATCTTCTACTCTGCTGTCATCAATCTTTTTGTTTACTTCATTAAAGAGCTCAATCAAGTTTGTGAGACATGATTTTCTTGCACAAAATCTTTCTATCCCTAATCAATTCTCGCCTCTACAAATGTATATAAATCTTATCTTTCAGAATCACCTCTAACAATTTTCCAACCGCCAATGTCAGGTTCACAGGTCTATAGTTCCAGGCTTCTCCTTCCAGCCTTTCTCAAAGAATGACACAACATTAGCCACCCTCCAGTTGTCTGATACTTCACCCGCATCTATAGATATTACAAATATTTCTGATAGGAGGCCCACAATTTCCTCCCAAAGGATCTTGGGATACACTTGATCAGGTTCTGGAGATTTATCCACCTTTATGTTTTATTAAAACCTCCCGCACTTCCTCTGCTGTAATGTGAACTGTTTTCAAAATATCAATATTTATTTCCCTGAGTTCTCTAGACTTCATTTCTTTCTCAGAAGTAAAAACAGATGTGAAATATTCATTTAATTTCTCCACCATTTCCTGAGGTTCAACATAAACACAACCTTGTTGACCTTTAAACAGTCCTACTCTGTCTCATATCTGCAAATGTGGTACTCTGTATCCACCATTTCTGTTGTGGCCTCCTATACATCGAGGAAACCAAGTGGAGGCTTGGGTTCTGCTTTGTGGAACACCTATGCTCAATTTGCAACAGACAACTACAGCTCCCAGTTGCAAACCATTTCAACTTACCCTCCCATTCCTTGAACTATACATCCATCCTGGGCCTCCTGCATTGCCACAATGATGCCACCCAAAGGCTGCAGGAACAGCATCTCATATTTCGCCTGGGAACCCTGCTTGTGGACTTCACAAGCTTCAAAATCTCCCCTCCCCCAACCGAATTGCAAGACCAGCCCAGCTCATCCCCACCTCCTTAACCATTCCTCCCACCTCAAACCCCACCCCCATCTCCTACCTACTAGCCTCATCCTGCCTCCTTGACCTGTCCATCCTCCCTGGACCAACCTATCCCCTCCCTAACTCTCTACCTACACTCACCTTTACTGGCTCCAACCCCGCCTCGTTAACTTATGTGTCTCCTCTCCACCTATTTTCTCCTTTATCCATCTTCTATCTGCCTCCCCTTCTCTCCCCATTTATTTCAGAATCCCCTTCCCCTCCTCCATTTCTGAAGAAGGGTCTAAACCCAAAACATCAGCTTTCCTGCTCCTCTGATGCTGCTTGGCCTGCTGTGTTCATTCAACTCTACACATTATCTCAGATTCTCCAGCATCGGCAGTTCCTACTATCTCTCTACTCTCTCTCAAGTTGCTCTCTTGCTGTTAATGTATTTATAGAGTCTTTTGAATTATCTTCAACCTTATCTGCCAAGGCTATCTTGTATCCACTCTTTGCCTGCCTGGTTTCCTTAAGAATGCTGCTTTGCTCTTCACTCTTCAAGGGATTCAGTTGATCCCATTTGTCTATATCTAATTTTTTTTTAAACTAAGATAATAAAATGTGAGGCTGGATGAACACAGCAGGCCCAGCAGCATCTCAGGAGCACAAAAGCCGACGTTTCGGGTCTAGACCCTTCATCAGGGTACTCTGATTTTACCAGCCTTGCCTTTCACTCTAACAGGAAAATAATGCCTCCGAATTCTTGTTACATAGAACATAGAGCATAACAGCACAGTACAGGCCCTTCGGCCCTCGATGTTGTGCCGACCTGTCATACCGATCTGAAGCCCATCTAACCTACACTATTCCATGTACATCCATTGTTATTACATTTTCGAAGGCTTGTCAGTCATCCCTTTACCTGCAAACAGTCTACTCCAATCAACTTTTGAAAAGTTTTTGTTTCATATCATTAAACTTTGCCTCACTCCAATTAAGAGCTTTCACTTATATGGAAGGCTTATCTTTTAAGATCACTCTTCTCAGCGTTCCCTGTAGTAACATTTCAGTCGCTTGCCCTGCCTTATTTCCCGAGAGAAGGTCAAATATTCCTCCTTCTCTAGTCAGAGTATTTTTATATTGATAAAGAAAATTTTCTTGAACACGTTTAACAAATTCTTCATCATTCAAGCCTTTAACACTACGACAGTCGCAGTCAATGTTTGGAAAATTAAAATCAGCTCCTATTACAACCTTATTATTTTTACATATATTTCAGATCTCTCTACATATTTGCTTCTCAATTTCTCTCTGACTACTGGGGGGCCTATGGTACAATTCCATCAGGTGATCATCCCTTTCTTATTTCAACTGATTTATTTTCACTAAATGATCTCTCAGAAAAATCTTCATAATTAAATGAGTAATGTTTTTCTTAATCAAAAATGCCACTCCCCTCCTCTTTCTATCCTTGCTATAACATCTAAAACATGGAACAGTGTGCTGCCACTCTTCTCCTACCCTCAGCCTAGCTTCTGTAATAGGTACGACAACCCAATCCCATGTTCTGAAACATGCCCTGCGTTCATTAGCCTTATCTGTAAGACCTCTTGCATTCACATAAATGCAGTTAAATTTGTCAGAGTTACTTCGTTCTCTGACTTGCTCTTTTCTGATCCAGAGCCATCTTCATCTTTCTGTTTACACCGATACTTAGGAAGCTCCTATCCTCCTCTCTAAAAGTTTACAGGGTCCTGAAATGAAGCTTACAATTCTCCCTGCCAGGATATTACAAGAATTACAAAAATTCAACCAATATAATCACAGATTCCCTACAGAGAGAGGTCACTCAGCCCATTGAGTTTGCACCAACCGTCCGAAGAGCATCCCACCCTGACCCAGCTTCTAATTCTATCCATGTAACTCAGCACATACCGTGGCTGACCCCCACCTAGCTTACACATCCCTAGCTACTACAGAGCAATTTAGCATGACCAATCCACCTCACTTACACATCTTTGGACTATGGAAGGAAATCAGAGCACCTGGGGGAAACCCACATAGAGATGGGGAGAGCATGCAAACTCCACAAAAACACCCAAGGGTAGAAAAAAACCCTGGTCCCTGGTGCTGTGAGGCAGCAGTGCTAACCACTGAGCCATGCCACCCCAACCTTGTAATGTTTCACTACCTCGTGTGTTACATAAACGCAAGTTGCGCTAGCCATTGAGCTGCCGCAAAGTGTAATAAAGATTTTGTGAACTTAAGTTTTTCACTTGAAAGACATGTATTCTACATTAATTAAATCATCAAAAACATAATGGAGAGTCGGATTATAGAGCATTGGAGTTGTTGGTTTGAAGAAAGAGAGACAACGGACCGACCTGCATACCAACACACAAATTAGGTACAAAGGTGGGTTAATCAGCTCTGGGTCTATTCCACCATTTGACAAGATTGCAGTGGACCTAATTATAGCCTCAATTTGACTTTCCAGCCTTCCCATTATACTCATGACACACACGCTTATCAAGGATCTATTTAAGTCTACAGTAAAGGTTTTCAAGCACCTAGTCTCAATCTTCCTTTGACGAGAGTTCCAGATTCTCAATACTCAGAGAAAAGAATTCTCCTATTCTTTAGACTTAAAATAGGTGACCTTTACCTTAGGCATTTTTTCACTTTCCCTTTTTTTCTTCACAATACAAAATTTCTTGCCCATACTTTTAATTCTTTTTCTATAACTCGAGTTGACTTGAATCTGCTGCATTATTCATAAATAAAATGCAAGATATATTAGGCCAGGTTTGCTCTTACAGGGTATTAACTGGATTCTCTACTAGTTTGCTCGTTCCCCTTTCTGCACAATTTCTATTTCACACAAAGTATAAGCCACACAGTGCAGTGATGTAAATGGCCAAATATCAAGGTTTCTCCTTAACCAAGCATTGGGAAGCAGGAGAACTGAAAAGCTGTGTGAATTGTAGGCACTGGATTCAAGTCAACTCAAGTTACAGAAAAAGAATTAAAAGTATAAGCAAGAAATTTTATACTGCGAAGAAAAAGGAGAGTGAAAAAAAAATGTTTAAAACAACTCCAAACTTGAAGGAATGAAACTTTGTACTAACTTAGTTCATTTATTACACAGTTATTAACATTTATCACACCATTACCTAGCCTTGTAATTATTAGCTGAAACATCTGTGGTGTCTTTAGTTTGTATCTCTATGTGTGCATTTTGTGAAGTTGCTGTGTAATGTATTTCATGATGAACAGAATGCTATTGTAAGATGGAAAAGGCAGAGTGGTGTATCTCAGGTAGCAACACTTGGCTATTCACATGTAACTGGGTATCCGCTCCTTTGCCTGAAGTTGTTGCATCATTTGTTCAAGAATAACACACATCTTTAGCCTCACTTGTAGAAAATTTGGCCCAACATTTTGAATTTGTTTTCATTGTTTTAGTCTCTCCTACAGGAAGAAACATACTTTCAACATGAGTCACCTCAAGATTTTACGTTTGTCAATAACATATTTCAGTAGCTGGTATATCCTGAGCCAATAGAAAATTGAGGGTCAATCAGCTAAAGCTCAGGAAGTATCATGACGAAATTAGATCATTACAGTTATGAAGAAAGGTCATATGGTGAAACATTTAGGTATATGGAACATGGTAATAAAATGTGAGGCTGGATGAACACAGCAGGCCAAGCAGCATCTCAGGAGCACAAAAGCTGACGTTTCGGGCCTAGACCCTTCATCATAACTTGCCAAATGCAAGGTGTCCTGGACACCAACTGACAATCAGATGTTATGAATAAAATGCTGGACTTGAGCAAAAATGACAAGTTTAGGTTGCTAAGACTAGGTTTCAAATGAGGAAATTAAACGTTAATAGGTTTACTTTTGCATGACCGAAAGTCAAAAAGTTAGGCAGAGTTACCAAGTTTGAACAGTCATATCGATATCAAAAGAATTTAGTGAAATGACAGAAATTCTGAGCTGCTGGAGATCAAAGTTCATTAATTCAAGGAATTTTATTTCAGCAAAATGTACACAAACCGATAGATTTTGAAATTGGCACAGAAATTATTAGAGAAATTAGGAGTGAAAAGTCAGAAAAAGATGAATGTTTGACTCAGTGAGAATAATGAACAATCATGAACATAGACCTGAATGAACAAGGTGGAGTTGAGGGGGAAGGCAACAAATGAAAACTGCTAGAGTCAAATTCAAGAAAGCACATGACACAGTGGACAGAATTCTAAGAATCTTGATGTCTTCTTCCTGTAAGAGAAGCCTTGGCTCAGTGTTATCACCCTGGTCTCATAAACACACGCTATAAGTTCAAATCTTACGCTTGTGTTATATTCCTTGCATTAAAATAAATACAATTTAGAATGCCATGTTTATTAACTTGGCCCTGCCTTTTCTTCTTATAAACTTACTTGACTTAACCTCTAGCTTCTCCTAATCACTCCACATGCTGACAATGTGCTCTGGTTCTCCAACATCAACTCCTACAACCCAATGCCTGAACCCACCTGCCCCCCAACTCCCCCCACCACACACACAAAATATTCAAGATTACATTAAACTAATCAATCAGCCTCCGAGCTACAGAATTCTACAAATTCACAACCCTCCAAGTGAAGACATTTTTAATCTCACTTCTGAATATTTAACCCTTGATCTAGAAACTAAGATGAGTTTCAGTCTATTTCATAATTTCCTTGTTGATTTTGTGGCACCTTGCTGTGCACACATTGGCAGCCATGTTTTGTTATGACAACAGATGAAAAGTACTCCAGTGCCTTAATTTTTGGGATGCCTTGGAATCATGAACAGCGTTATTTAATGCAAAGAAAACCCTACAGGGATTAGTTGCACAATTGTCCTCACAGATGTTGATAGAACCACTTCCGAAAGTGAACAGAGTAGAAATCCTAACAGATGAATGAGTGACTAAACCAGAATAAGCGATGATATAACTGGAAAAAACAATCTTAAATATCGCAGGAAATACATTGACTTGTGTTCAATCACATTTTGAAATCTTGTGGAGCTTAATTGTTTCCATCTCATTTGCGTTTCAAACTTGCTCACCCACAAACCACCCAGACAGATGTTTTATAGATTACAGCACTGGACTTTGGCAGGAAATCATATCAAAGTTTTGATAACAGTGTGGTTATGTAGAGTTCCCAGTTATGAAGAGAGATCGGATGGATTGGGGTTGTTTTCCTTTGAGCACAGGATGAGGGGCATAGATAGGGTAAACAAATAGAAACATCTTTCCTTGGGGAAGGGATCACTGCCTAGGGACACATATTTAAGATTGGGGCAGGAGGTTCAGAAGGGATGAGAGGATTAGTTTCCCACCACCCAAAGGGTGTCTGTAAGCATAGGCGAGACAGGAACCCTTATAATATTTAAGTAGTATTTAGATATGTACTTGCAGAGTCAAGGTGTGCAGGGCTATAGACCAAGTACCAGAAAATGTGATTAGAATAACTGAGTGCTTGTTTTTGAATGGCATAGACTTAATGAGTCTTTTACTGCACTGCAGACCTCTATGACTGCAATTCTCATCAAATCACTAACTAGGCTAACCTTTTTTCATGAGATACGGGTTCACCTGCACATTGGTCAACTTGGTCTACTGCATCCCGCTGCACCAGATGCATCCACTCCTCTACATTGGAGACACCAAGTGGAGACTGTTTTACAGAGCATCTGCGCTCTGTACGTGACAAACACCACCACTTTCCGGTTGTGAAACATTTCAACTCCCCCTCCCACTCCCTGGGTGACGTCCATCCTGGGCCTTCTCCAGTGTTACAATGATGCCACCTGCAAACTGTAGGAGCAGTACCTCATATTCCGCCTCATGAGCCTACACCCCAATGGCCTGAACGTGGATTTTAATCAGTTTCAAAATATCCCCACCCTTGACCTCATCCCATGACCAACCCTTCCTCTCATCCCCACCTTCTTGACCTTACACAACCTGTCCATCTTCTCTCCCACCTCACTGACCAATCCTGATCACTGCCTACATGCACTCACCCATCACCATCCCACCTACCTTCCCCAGTTGCACCCCTCCTCTATGTCCGAGCTCCCTTCCCTCTCTGCATTTCTGAAGAGGGGTTCCAACCACAACATCAGCTTTCCTGTTGCTCTGACCTGGCCTGCTGTGTTCCTCAAGCTCCACACTTTTTTATCACTAACTTGACTTTACCCGCTTCAGACATTCAGCTGCTTTACAATTCCAAAGACAGCGATTACTTGTGCCAATTGGTGAACCTCACCAAACATTCTAAACAAAAACCGCAGCGTTGAAATTGCAATAAGGGATAATGGCATTGTTCCTCTACCACTTTTGATAGATACCTTAAACCATTTAAACTCATTATGCTGAAACTTCTGAAAGGGAAATTTAAATTTCAAATGAAACATTTATAACTGGTATTCCACAGAGCTGTTTCAAGGCACCAGTGTCCGTGGCATTTCCTGGCTCTGGTAGCTTCACGTAGTTAGGAACTGAAATGGAGGCTTGTCTTTTAGCTGGATATGTAATGCAAGGCAGGTGACAGCTGTACTGTGAGAAATCTGAATCAGGATCACTTGATGATGGGATAATATGCTTTGAAGGATGACGATGTAATTTCTGGCTGTATTCAAATCTGAAGAGTAGCAAGGAAAGGAAATTAAAACGTTACAGGTCATTATTCATTTTCTACCAAAGGCATTAGGACTGCACCGTTTTATGTGACGGTTGACTTAAAAAGTTTCACATCAAAAGACAATCCATGGGGATAACCGGGAAGACCAAAGCTCATACACATCAATTGTGGTTAACAGACAAGTTGTTCATTACTTCTGGTTTGTATAATATTATAATCCTAGAAGATTGTGAATTATACACAAAGACAGAGTAACAGATTTGTTCAAAGGAATTTCTAACTAAGACAATATTGGCACAAATTTGGAAAATACTAATTTTGAAATGCCAGTCCAAACATTAGCTGTTTTTTTCTTAAGGTCATCATATCTCAAACACTTGCTATCAAAACGGCCATTGAAAACCTGCATAAGGATGACTTTTTAATTTGAGAGTTTTCCAAAAAACAGGTGCCATATAAGAGACTTATTGAAAATTGTCATTCATTATTTTGTTACTGGCCAACAATCATGAGATATGAGCCTTTCTGGATTCAGTGTGTAAACACTTGAGTACATGCACACGCTGTGATTGGGATTTTGTTTTTCAAGTAGTGGATTACTGGATCATATGCATCAGCCAATATAGTAGCTCAACTTTGAGAACTTGGACTTGCCTGATTTAATGAACAATCTATCAGATCCTTGAACTCTTCCAGTTTGACAAAGAACACAGGTGTGAATAAGATGTTTTCAGGTCACCCAGATTTAACAGTGAGCAGCCCACTCCAAGAGGGAGTGGTTAGAGTGATCTGTAACTTTGTGAAACTTCAATTCAGACTCACTGAAGATTGGTTTTCCCTACTTGCAGTACTTGAAACTTCGCATTTAGGAGTCAATTTTCAATCCATACTTCTGCATTCAGATTTTAAGTCTAGACAAATACATTCTTGTTGCAGGTTCTCCATGAGAAATGATTGTAGGAATACAACTGCAGCTGCAAGTTGAAGAAAGGATCAGCACTGGCAAAAATAGCAGCCAAAGCCTCCAAAGATCCTTGTCTAAGAAGAAAATAATTCATCTCCTTTGACCTTTTGGCCTTTGCTGACTGCCCTGTTTGAATCCTTCTTCTTGAAGTGGGGCTGAGCACAAGGGTTTTGTCTTTGAAATGGGTGCTCTTCCAACATTTTAAAGGATTGGAATAGGAAAATGCAGAGAAAATGATGGTTCTATCAACCCTCTCCTGTGTAATGCCCCTTTATTGAATGTAGAATAGGATCAAGTGGAACCGTGGGGAGGCAGATCTATTTTCCTCCCAACAACCCCAACCCCAATCACTTTTGCAAACTGGAGAAGAGCATTCCAGAAGCATGTGAACATAGCTCATTAACTAAAATCTCTGACATTTAAAATCATTATAAAAGCAGCCAGTTAGCTAGAATGTGGATCAGATTACCACCGACAACACGAGGTTCTGTTCAAAGCAGACATGATATACCCAAACTGGAGTAAAAAACAAAATCTCAGTACTTTGTCATCAGGCGGTGAGTAATCAATGATCTGCCTTTGCACAAGAACTGGAGAATCACCTTACCATACAGACAGCTATTCAGCCCATTACAATTGTACTAGCTTTTGAAAAGAATCCCCGCTTTTTCCCAATAACTGTGCAATTATTTTCCTGGGCTACTCCTCTACCCTTGGATAAATCAGAGTTCAAAGGTAAAATGAAAAATTACACATGTAAATTAACCAAATTTTCTTGCTTTTCTAAAGAAAGAAACTGAAGAAAGAGCTGTACAATTAAAAAAAGACAGACAGTTTTCCACAGTATATTCAATGTTTAATCAAATTTTAAAGTCACATTTTTTGATCATACCACATGACATTCTGCAATTGTGTGATATTGTTTCTTCTTGCTTTTTACTATACACAAACAGTTCGAATTTAAATTCTCAACAAAATTCCATGCATCCTTCATTCCATTACTACTCATTGTTGCTTACCTGCAACTTACAACAATGAACTACTGAAACCAAATATACAGCAGAGGCTTACAGTACATTTAAGGCTTTGATTTGTTTGTCTGGTTATGGTATTCCTCATGTCTTGCATTATTTATGTCCATTTCAATGCAATTCCAGTGTCAAAATCATAACCTCAAATCACTGGTTATTGCAACTAAAATTGGTAAATTACATCTGTTCCAGTACAAAATACAGATGTGTAAATTTATGAAATTTAAATGGTTATACATTTTCTAAGAAACTGAATTTTAAGTAATCAAGAATAAAAATAGTTACATCCACAAACACAGATTAAAGCATACAAATTAGGCAGTTATCACATCTATTCTCAACACTTTTTTGAAACAAAAAATGTTTCTATAACCTTGAAAGACACCATATACAAACACTGCAATTTATGAAGATATAACAGTTACTTTAAGAATTGCAATTGAAAAGTATTATATTACCTACCCTGAAAAACAATATACATTGAAACTTTAAAACAGTCAAAATAGTTCATAAATTTACACATTGGCAAAAAATTGTTTACGGCTACATGCCATATTCTGCACCATCGGGGATATACTTGAGGTATTGTTTCACATTTTAACATGGAAAAAACCTCCACACATATTGGAATATTAAGAACATTTACAAAAGAACTGCATTCTTCAGCAAATAAGTGGAACATTTCTTTCCAAACTCACTGAGTTTTACAAATACTGAACAGTACTTTGAGGCAATGTTAGAAATATTAAGAATGTGACAAACATTTCAATCACATTCTTCATGTTGGGTTGGTCCTTCAATGAAGGGCTGTTTCATCTACAAAGCCATAACCGTATGACATGTCATGCTGTTATACTGTATCAAAAAGAATCCAGTTTATGAGTTAGTTGCAAACTAAACTCAAAAAAGGATAATTGTGGCGAATATTAAAACAAAATTCTATACCTCCAGTGAGTCAAGGAATGGAACAAAAAAGGTAGAATGACAGGATTGATAACCTTCAAAAACTGTTTTAAAATTACAGTAGTTGAACATTATTTCATGTGCAAGGTGTATAAATCACATGAATTTTCCTGGTGTTTAAAAAAGATTTTGTTCAGTGTTTCAAATAATTCAGCCTGAAAGTTGGTAGCTTCTGTATTGTCGAAAATTAGTTATCCAGTTAAACCATGTGCAAATTACTTCACAGATCAGTTCTTCCATTCACATTTGTCAAGAAAACATCCTTACAATAGTTTTCAGGAGATGGATATCTCGTGATCTATGAATTGTTTCAGTCTTTCCACATACTGCGCATAAAGCTCAATGTCATTGTGTCCTGCTCCCTCGACCCAGAGAGGTTCCACTGCTCTCGGACATTGCTCATACATTGCAAGGCCATGGGAAAAATCAATCACCTCATCTGCAGTGCCATGAATTACCAGCACAGGAGAAGATACCTTGGTTATCTTGTCAATGCTGAAAGAGATTTTTTTAAAAAAAAGAGAAAATTAAAGGAATAACATACTATTAAAATGGCATTATGTTAATCAAGTCTTAATGATGAATATTTCCTCTAGGCTCTGCTGGTGCATGATCACACAGTAATGCACAGGATACCATGTAGGGGACAAGCAGGCTGTATATAAAGCGACGATGTCTTTAAAATGCACACATGGTGTTACAGTTTCTAAGAAACCATACTAAACAATAAACTGACTGGGTGCAGCAAAGGGAAATTAGAGAGATCTATAGTTAAGGTCAGGGCAAACTTAAAAAAAATTAAACATAATTTCAATTTCATAAAAATTACTTCCTTAAGCTTCTGACTTAGGAGGTACCACTCAAATGTTGCTCAGTCACGTCACTCTGGCAAAAATCTGGGTTGTCAATTCACACCTCAACATAAATACTCGAGCAAATAATCCAGGTTGATATTTTCAATGTAATACCAAAGTACTAGCTTTCAGATCAAGTACAGAACTCAAGACACTCTCAAGCCAATACTTACATAACATAGAACATTACAGCGTAGTACAGGCCCTTCGGTCCTTGATGTTGCGCCGACCTGTGAAACCAAACTGAATACCATCTGACCTACACAATTCCACTATCGTCC
The DNA here is from genome assembly GCF_030684315.1 of Stegostoma tigrinum. Lineage (NCBI taxonomy): Eukaryota > Metazoa > Chordata > Chondrichthyes > Orectolobiformes > Stegostomatidae > Stegostoma > Stegostoma tigrinum. The sequence continues at coordinate 4,183,450 of NC_081386.1, read as the reverse complement.
ATATGTTTATCCAATTACCATTTAAATGCCCCTAAATTTGGCGAGTTCACTACTGTTGCAGGCAGGGCATTCCACACCCTTACTACTGTGAGTAAAGAACCCACCTCTGACTTCTGTCCTCTATCTATCACCCTCAATTTAAAGCTATGTCCTCTCATGCTAGCCATCACCACTCAAGAAAAAAAGGCTTTCACTGTCCAACCTATCTAATCCTCTGATCATCTTATATTAAGTCACCCCTTAACCTTCTTCTCTCTAACGAAAACGGCCTCAAGTCCCTCAGCCTTTCTTTATAAGACCTTCCTTCCGTACCAGGCAACATCCTGGTAAATCTCCTCTGCACCCTTTCCAATGCTTCCACATCCTTCCTATAATGCAACGACCAGAACTGTACACAATATTCCAAGTGCAGCCGCATCGGAGTTTTATACAGCTGCACCATGACCTCATGGCTCTGAAACTCAATCGCTCTACCAATAAAACCTAACACACTGTACAGCTTCTTAATAGCCCTATCAACCTGGGTGGCAACTTTCAGCTTTTCTATGTCCCTCTGTAACCTGCAACATCTTTTCACACTATCCACAACTCCAACGACTTTAGTGTCATCTGCAAATTTACTAACCCGTCCTTCTATGCCCTCATCTAGGTCATTTATGAAAATGACAAACAGCAGTGGCCCTAAAACAGATCCTTGTGGTACACCACTAGTAACTGAACTCCAGGATGAACATTTCCCTTCAAACGCCACCATCTGTCTTCTAACAGCTAGCCAATTTCTGATCCAAACCGCTAAAATCACCCTCAACCCCATGCCTCCATATTTTCTGCAATAGCCTACCATGGGGAACCTTATCAAACGCTTTACTGAAATCCACATACACCACATCAATTGCTTTACCCTCATCCACGTGTTTGGTCACCTTCTCAAAGAACTCAATAAGGTTTGTGAGGCACGGCCTACCCTTCACAAAACCCGTGTTGACTATCCCTAATCAAATTATTCCTTTCTAGAACATTATAAATCCTCCCTTATAATCCTTTCCAACACTTGACCCACAAAGAAGTAAGGCTCACTAGTCTATACCGAACCAATACAATTGATTATACAATACAATTGATTCACCTCCTCCAGAACTTCCAATTCCCTGGCCCCCAACACCTCAATTTCACCATGGACGTCCAGTCCCTATACACCTGTATTCCGCATGCAGATGACTTCAAGGCCCTCCACTTCTTCCTGTCCTGCAGACTCGACCAGTCCCCCTCCACCGACACCCTGATCCGCCTAGCCGAACTCGTCCTCACCCTCAACAACTTCTCTTTTGATTCCTCCCACTTCCTACAGACAAAGGGGGTGGCCATGGGCACCCGCATGGGCTCCAGCTATGCCTGCCTCTTTGTAGGTTACGTGGAACAGTCACTCTTCCGCACCTACACAGGCCCCAAACCCCAGCTCTTCCCCCGCTACATTGATGTCTGTATCGGCGCTGCCTCTTGTTCCTCAGAGGAGCTCGAACAGTTCATCCACTTCACCAACACCTTCCACCCCAACCTTCAGTTCACCTGGGCCATCTCCAACACATCCCTCACCTTCCTGGACCCCTCAGTCGCCATCTCAGGCAACCAGCTTGTAACTGATGTCCATTTCAAGCCCACCGACTCCCACAGCTACCTAGAATACACCTCCTCCCACCCACCCTCCTGCAAAAATTCCATCCCCTATTCCCAATTCCTCCGACTCCGCCGCATCTGCTCCCACGATGAGGCATTCCAATCCCGCACATCCCAGATGTCCAAGTTCTTCAAGGACCGCAATTTTCCCCCTACAGTGGTCGAGAACGCCCTTGACCGCGTCTCCCGCATTTCCCGCAACACATCCCTCACACCCCACCCCCGCCACAATCGCCCAAAGGGGATCCCACCACCAAAGACATTTTTCCATCCCTACCCTTGTCTGCTTTCCGGAGAGACCACTCTCTCCGTGACTCCCTTGTTCACTTCACACTGCCCTCCAACCCCACCACACCCGGCACCTTCCCCTGCAACCGCAGGAAATGCTACACTTTCCCCCAAACCTCCTCCCTCACCCCTATCCCAGGCCCCAAGATGACTTTCCATATTAAGCAGAGGTTCACCTGCACATCTGCCAATGTGGTATACTGCATCCATTGTACCCGGTGTGGCTTCCTCTACATTGGGGAAACCAAGCGGAGGCTTGGGGACTGCTTTGCAGAACACCTCCGCTCGGTTCGCAATAAACAACTGCACCTCCCAGTCGGGAACCATTTCCACTCCCCCTCCCACTCTTTAGATGACATGTCCATCATGGGCCTCCTGCAGTGCCACAATGATGTCACCCAAAAGGTTGCAGGAACAGCAACTCATTCCGCTTGGGAACCCTGCAGCCCAATGGGGCTGGCCCAATGGTATCAATGTGGACTTCACCAGCTTCTAAATCTCCCCTTTCCCCACCGCATCCCAAAACCAGTCCAGTTTGTCCCCTCCCCCCACTGTATCCCAAAATCAGCCCAGCCTGTCTCTGCCTCCCTAATCTGTCCTCCCTCTCACCCATCCCTTCCTCCCACCCCAAGCCGCACCTCCATTTCCTACCTACTAACCTCATCCCACCTCCTTGGCCTGTCCGTCTTCCCTGGACTGACCTATCCCCTCCCTACCTCCCCACCTACACTCTCCTCTCCACCTATCTTCTTTTCTCTCTATCTTTGGTCCGCCTCCCCCTCTCTCCCTATTTATTCCAGAACCCTCACCCCATCCCCCACTCTGATGAAGGGTCTAGGGCCAAAACGGCAGCTTTTGTGCTCCTGAGATGCTGCTTGGCCTGCTGTGTTCATCCAGCTTCACACTTTATTATCTTGGATTCTCCAGCATCTGCAGTTTCCATTATCACCAATACAATTGATTACCTTGGTTATCTGTTTCAGTGCTAATTTTGGAATCTAACTGGGTGAAAATGACCTGTCTCAATTCTCTAAATTACAACAATGACTAAACTTCAAAACTGATTAATTTGCTGTAGTGAGTTGGAATGTCCTGCTGAAAGGTGTTACTTAAATGTAAGTTCATTAGCTTTCTGAATCCAAAAAATTAAGCAAATAGTTGGACAAAGCAAAGTATGCTTGATTTTGCAGAAAGCCTTGTCAGTTAAATTACCTAATTTTTCAATGCTATTAATACAAACTTCTTTTTTTATCCCCCAGGGTGTGTAATATCACTGATGGAAAATTTAAAACACACTTGAATTCATTAAACTATTGATGTCCAATAAAGTACCCAACAGTTACATACTGAGCATCTAACATTTTTTTCTCTGCTTGCGTGCCATGTGGGTATTGCTTGGCAGACCGGAATTTATTGGCTAATTACATACTTGATTTGTTTTAAAACAAGAGAATTAGAAACATAGCTCATTCAGCCCTCATGGCTGACCTCTCCTTCCACATTGTTTACCTGACTTTGACTTGATGTCCTTAACCAACAAAAACCTATAAACTCAGTCTTGAAAGCCACGCAGTTGCCTACTCATTTAATCTATGCCTCTAAGTGACTTTGTGCTCCCAACTTCACCAGTTGCTGTGCATCACAAACTTGTGTCATATACAAGCTTAGATATACTCCTCCATCCAAGTCATTACTAAACATGTAAACAGGCTGAAAGACAAAGCCCCGATACAGATCTTTGGAGAGCACCAGTTATCATACACCACCAAAGCACATATCCTTTATTGCTGCTGGTTTCCAAGACATGAAATAACATCATTGTTTGTTTACTTGGCCTGTATTGACATTTCTGTAAACATCTGCATATTTTTCTATTTTGTTGCTAAAACAGGAAGATACCTGTTTATTTTAACACATGGTGGCAGATTCATTAACTAAGACAAAGTACATTTACTGGCATTTTGAGAGTATTTTAAGGTGCTTTCTGCTAAAGTTATTATGCTGTTGAAATAGTCACTCTTAGTAAATTAACACTATCAACTGGTTTACCTTGCATTAAACCGATATTTCCAAAATATAAACCAAAGACCTGCGGATGCTGGAGATCCGAAACAGAAACTTCTTTGGATAGATGCACTCTTGCATCAGATAGAGGTTTTCACTGCCTCTAACACTCTTGCTGCCTGGACCCCTCCTTCTGGCCATTTACTTGCTCTTGACTTGTTCATTGACACGTTGACTGTTCCCATTGGTTGCCTTAACCGCCCTGCACCCATCACACATTTAAACTTATCACCCTCTGAGCTGTCTGTACTCCATGCTCTCAGATCCAGTCCTGAATCTGTAATCAAGCCTTCCAACAAGGGTGTTGCTTTTGTCTGGCATACGGACTTCTACACGGTGGAGACTGAGTGCCAGCTCTCAGACACCTCCTCCTATCCCACGCTGGTCCATGGCCTTACTATTGAGCATCAGGCTATTGTGTACTTGACTGTCAACAACCTTATCTCATCTGGGATGTTCCTATTAATGGTCTCAACTCACGGTCCTCCAACCCCATACAAACTACTTCTACCTTCTCCCCAAAATCTACAAACAGTACTGCCTGGACAGACCCATTGTTTCTGCCTGTTCCTGCCCAACAGAACATATTTCTTTCTACCTCGACTGAAATTGTTTCTCCCTTTGTCTAATCCCTTTTCACTTATATCCGCAATTTTTCTGGCACTTTACATTGGTTTCAAAATTTCCAGTTCACAGGCAGTAGCCACGTCCTCTTCACCATGGATGTGCAATCCAAAGGACTGTAAGCCACTATTTGTTACTTCCAATAGGATTCCATGACAAGACAGATCTCTCCTTCCCATCCCTTGCCAGCATTTCGCAGAAGCCATTCCCTTGGGGACACCTTGGTTCACTCTTTTCCTCCATCTTCTCTTGCCCCCACAGCATCTTCCAGTGCAATCACAGAAGGTGTAACAGCTGGCCATTTACCTGCTGCCTCCTAATAATCTAAGGTCCTAGATGTACCTTCCAGGTGAAGCAGCAACTTACCTCTACTTCATTCAATCTAGTCTATGTATTCACTATTCAGTGTGGTCTCCCTTTCACTGCGGACAGAACGCAGGGTGGGTGACTGCTTTGCAGAACACCTACATGCTGTCTGCAAAAATGACTGAGCTTCCACTTGCCTGCCACTTCAACACACCGCCCCGTTCCCACGCCAGCATTTCAGTTGCAGGCCTGCTACAGTATTCCAGCAAGCCTCAGTGCAAGCTCAAAGAACGATATCTCATTTTCTGTTTGGGGATCCTTCAGTCTCTAGGACTCAACAAAAAGTTCAATAACTTTAGAGCCCAAGCCCATCCTTTCAAGGTTATTTTACCATCCTATACCCAGTCATGTTATGACATGGGGTTTTTTTTAGCATAGTCAGCCATTCTCACCTACTTCCAGACCCATTATCACATTATATGTAGAGCTCACTATTTTATCCTACACTTAAATCTTAATATCATTTAATGGGCTTTTCCTCTGTCTTGGCCTGCTATCCATAATCTCATTTATCTACCCCTATCACATCTCTCTCACCTCTATCTTTGTCTAACTCTTCTCCCCCTCACTGCAAACTTTAGCTTCAACATAAATGCCACTTTTTCCTACCTGCTAACAGTTCTAATGAGTCGTCACTGGACTTGAAACATCAACTCTTTCTTCTCACAGATGCTACTAGACCTGCTGAGTTTCTCCAGCAATTTGTTTTTGTGACACGTTCATAAATTGTACTTTTCTTCCCAGATCAAATCGTGAAGTTTGAATTACATTGCAATCATGTACTGAACTCTGCAAGTTCAGTTTGTTTTTTGGCATCAATCTTCTGTTTTAATTGCAAATTGCTTAATTAACTTAATATTGAAAAGAGATTTTGGTACTCCTGCCAGAGTTAGTTAATCTCTATTCTTCTGTTACATAACTCATCGGTTGTGGATTTCTGCAGTCCTCAATACCTGTTCTCTCAACTTATGTCATTACTAAAGAGTGAAATTCTGTACTGCATAAAATTCAATACAAATTACACACAAACATGGAAATGCAGAGGTCTTTGCCCATATCAAATGATGATCAGTTTAACGAAAGGAGGCTCATATCTGGAAATACACAATGTTTTCTTGTGTTACTAAGATGAAGCTATATTCCTTTAAGGTCAGAAAATTAGGCTTAAGTCATTGATTATTGAAGAAATGGCACAAATGAGAAATGCTTATAACTTTCAGGCTCTAAGTTAAATGCATTAAGTGACTATCAATTTTTTAAAAACATCTGTGATGCTGGACAAACAATTACATACTGGACGCAGGACACTACCAAATTTCCTGCATCATAATCAGTATTTCACTTTTCTTCAGTTGACATAATGAAGGTTACATTACCCTCACAACCATGGCACAGGTTCAGCATCCCATGGCAACAATTTAAATTTTTGACCATAGAATGCTTCCTGATTAGGGGAGCAGTCGATTTGTTACAATAATGACCTGAAGCAAAAAAGGTCTTACCACCACTATCTGATCATGCTAGCAAAAACTAAAATAACTGAAGTGACTGTAAACCCATTGTATAGAAATAGAAAGAATACACAACCACAGAATCCCGACAATGCAGAGAGGCCATTAGTCAGTCGTGTCAGCACTGATCCTTTTTAAACAGTATCCCACCTAGACCCCGGCCCCTACCCTATGCCCGTAATCCCACATTTACCACCTAGTCTGCACGTCCCTGGACACTAATGGCCATGTTAAATTACCCAACCTACCTAGCCTGCACATCTTCGGAGGAAACCCACACAAACACTGGAAAAACGTGCAAACTCCACACCGATGGTCACCCAAGGATGGAATCAAACCCGGGTCGCTTGGGCGATGTGAAGCAGCAGAGCTAACCACTGACCACCATGCCTCCTAGTATAGCACACAGAACTTAGTGGACTGCATAGTAGTAGAAAACAAAATAGTACTATTTTATTTATTAGCAGACTTGTAGAGGATTACAGGAATACAAAAGGTATGTTTATAATGCATGCTTATCAGAGGTGTAATGGTCAAAACAAGGCCATTCACCCTATCACCCCTGCACCAGTGCACCAATTGAACCAAATGTGGTGAATAAGATTTGTGAGCCACAAACTCAATTATCCATGTGAAAGTATGACAGTGGCAATAATAAAAAATGTGGCTTCAAAATGGTGAGGGCCGAGACTTTACTACTCACACATATAGAGTTCGCAGAAGATAAGGAAAGAAAAAGGCAAGTTTAACAGCTGTAAGGGCGACATAGTAATGTTGGAAAAAGAAGACAACCCTGAACAGGCAAAAACAAAAGTTGTTGGTTAAAGCTGTAGATCAAAAAAATGACACAATCACACTATTCAGGTATTCAGTGTTGTGAACTGAGAGAGAAAGAGATGGAGCAACAAATCTCTAAGAAATCACAGGCGTACAAAATCTGAGCAGCATTTGACTGAACACAGTATCAATGAGTACAACTGAAGTCAATAGGAATCAACGGTTGATTAGTTGGAACTACATCCATCATAAAAGGAAGATAGTTACAATTGGAGGGCAATCATCCCACTTCAGGAAATCATAGCAGTAGTTCATCAAGATAGTACCCTAAGATCTACCTTCATCTAGTTCAAGAACGACCTTCCCTCCACCAGATCAGAAATGGGATGTTTGCTGATGGTTGCACAATGTTTAGCACTATTCATGATGACTCTGACACCTGAAGCAGTGTCTGGATCCATATGCAGCAAGCTGTGGACGACACCCAGGGTTCAGCTAGTAAGTGGCAGTTAGTATTCGTTCCACAGAAGTGCCAGGCAATGATAGTCTTCAACAACACAGAATCTAACCATTGTCCATTGACATTCAACAGCATTACTACTGCTGAATGCCTGACTGTCAACATCCTGGGGGTTGCCATTGACTAGAAACCAAACTGAACCAGCCATATAAATAGCGCAGCACAAAAACCAGTCAGAAACTAGGAATTATGTAATGGATAACTCACTTCCTGTTTCCCTTATGTCCACCATTTACAAAGCACACACCAAGAGTGTGATGGAATAATTTCCACTTGCCTGGATGAGTGCAGCTCCAACAAGACAAGAACTTCAACACAATCCAGGACAAAGCATTCTACATGACTGATCTGGCACCCCATCCACTTCCTTCAACATTAAGTCCCTTCACAACCGATACACAGAAGTAATGATGTGCAAGATGCACTGCACAAGCTCAGATTCATTCGCCAGGACCATCCCAAACAAGGATGACAGCAGCAGATATATGGCAACACTATTAATTGCAAGTTCTGCTTCAAGTCACACACCATTCTGACTTGGAACCATACCACCATTCTTTCACTGTCACTGGGTCAAATTTCTGAACTCCCTTCCAACAGCATAATGGACGGCTCCACACTCCAACGACTGCAGCAGTTCGTGAAGGTTGTTGGACATAATCTTAAAGAGCAATTAGGGATCAGCAACAAACATTAGCCTAACCAAAGGTACACAGTTTCATGAACTCAACTGGAAGGAGAAAGAGGTGGGTTTTGTACGCAAGATAAATTCAAAGGGAAATTAAAGCAAATAATAGTGAAACTAGGAAAGAGAGTTCAGGGCTGGGTCAGGGTGGCTAGGGGAGACTAGGAATCAACAGACACAGCTGAACATATGGCTTCAAATAAGCCCTTGCATTTTGTCATGGCAAAGAAGGTTGAATAGTAGTGGGGAAAAAGCTAAACACTCTGTCTCCGTGATGTCCGCACAACACAGGGTGGTTTTTAGCAGTGGTGTTAAAGCTGCTAAGTCACTTGACCAGAAATGTTACTTAAATGTCAAGATATGTGCAACGAAACTCAACATCTACATAAGACCATAAGACATGGGAGCAGAAATTAGGCCATTTGGACCAACGAGTTTGCTCTGTCATTCAATCATGCCTTCTCCCTGTAAAGTTTGATCCCCTTGACAATCAAGAACCCAAATGTCTTTACCTTAAATATACCCAAAGTCCTGGTCTCCCTCTGTGGCCATGAATTCCACAGAATCACCACCCTCTGGCTGAAGACGTTTCTCCTTACTTCTGTCCTGAAGTGTCATCCTTTTACTCTAAAGCAGTGCACTCGGGTCCTAGTCTCTCCTACCAATGGAAACACCTTTCCAACATCCACACTGTCTGGGCCAGTGTTCTATAAGTTTCAATTAGGTCCCTTCTCATCCTTCAAAATTCCATTGAGTATTGACCCAGAGTCTTCAAACATTCCTCATATGTTAAGCTTTTCATTCCTGGGATCATTCTCATGAACGTTCTCTAACTTGCTCCAGGACCAGTTCATCCTTCCTTAGGTATGGGACCCCAAATTCCTTTCTTAAATTTATTCACGGGATGTCAGTATCGCTGGGTATGCCAGCATTTATTGCCAAATTACCCAGACAGCAATTAAGAATCAACATTGCTTTGGGTCTGGAATCACATGTAGGCCAGACCACATCAGGATGGCAGTTTCCCTCCCTAAAGGGTGTTAGTGAGCCGGCTGGGTTTTTGCCAACAATCGACAATGGATTCATGGTCGTCATTAGACTCTTAACTCCTGATATTTATTGAATTCAAATTCTACTATGGCTGGCTTTGAACCTGTCCCACTGAACAGTCCAGTGATAACACCACTAAGCCATTGCTTCCCCTAATTTACCCAATAATCTAAATGTGGCCTGACCAGAGCCTCACAAAGTCACAGAGGTGCATCCCTGCTTTTCTATTTTAGTCCTCTTGAACTAAAAGCCAAGATTGTATTTGCCTTCCTAACTATTGACTCAACCTGCAAGCTTACCTTAAGAAAGTCCTGAAGTAGGACTCAAGTTTCCTTTACACTTCAGATTTCTGAATTTTCTTCCCATTTAGAAAATAGCCTATGCCTCTAATTTTCATACAAAAGAGCATGACCTCACATTTTCCAACGTTGTGTTCCATCTGCCACTTCCTTGTCCACTATCCTAACCAGTCTAAATCCTTCTGTAGCCTCCTCGCCTCCACAACGCTACCTTTCCCTCCACCTATCTTTGTATCATCTGCAGTCCTACCCAGAACGCCTTCAGTTCCTTCATCTAGATCATTAAAGTACAAAATGAAAATCTGTGGACTCAACAGTGATCTGTGCAGAACATCACTTTACTAGCTGCCATCCTGAGAAAAGACCCTTTTGTCCCCACTCTCTGCTTTCTACCAGGCAGCCAATCTTCCATCCATGCCAGTACCTTGCCTCAAACACCACAGACCCTCATCTTACTCAACAACTTACTGTGCAGCACCTTGTCAAAGGCCTTCTTACTCCAAGTATATAACACCAATTGGTTCTTTGTTCGTCACCTTCTCAAACAATTCTAATAGACTTGTCAGGCATGATCTCCCCTTGATGAAACCATGCTGACTTTGCCATATTTTACTATGCATTTCCAAGTATTCAGAAATCTCATCCTTCACAATGGACTTCACAATTTTATCAACAACTGAGGTCAGGCTAATCGGCCTATGGTTTCCTGAATTTTGTCTCACTCCCTTTTTATACACGGAGGAGTGGGGTGGGATGTACATCAGTGATTTTCTAATCCTCTGGGACCCACCCTTACTCCAGTGATTCCTGAAAGATCACCTGTAATGCCTCCACTATCTCTTCAGCTATCTCCTTCAGAACTCAGGGGTGTAGTCTATCTGGTCCAGGTTATTTATTCACCTTCAAACCTTTCAGTTTTTCTAGCAGCTTCTGCTTGGTGATGGCCACCACACTTACCTCTGCACTCCCACCCCCCGACTTGAATTCTCTTGAATTTTTGGGATACTACTCGTGTCTCCCACCGTGAAGAATGACATGTGCATGTTTTCTCAAGAAGTGTACTGCATGGTTCTTCATGGTGCGTCATGTTCTAAAATGAATTATATGGAAAGGACCTCAGTGCTATGCCCTGTAATACACACTATCTTGCTTTTAACTCGTACAGTTTAATCATCTTAAGTAAACACTGACTGTGGTGAATAAGAGTTCAATTATTTGGTGAAGAAACCACATAGGAAATAACAGCTCTTCTGGTTGTAGGGCACTGTCCAATATGAATTGTCTGGCTTTCATTTCCTTCTCTTCTCTTCCCTCCCGCTAACCCTCAAAGTTATTATTATCAACATTTAACAGATACAGGATCCTGATTGTTTGCATTCTATTAATACATTGTCTTCTGTTGGTGGGAGGAAGTTGTCTATTCTAAGCAACTATCTTGCAGGAAAAAAAAACCAGACACATTAGAATTGTTTCAGAGGTAGTAGGAACTGCAGATACTGGAGAATCTGAGGTAACAAGGTGTGCAGCTGGATGAACACAACAGGCCAAGCTGAAGGAGGGTCTACGCCTGAAATGTCAGCCTTCTAGCTTGGCCTGCTGTGTTCATCCAGCTCTACACCTTGTTATCAGGCATTAGAATTGTTTGAATTTGATTCAAGCAATGGAACTAGTGTGCCTAGAATAGATTTATGTGCCTATAATTTTGACCAAGAGGGCGAGACCAAGTGCGTGTCACGACAGAAAGGAAATAATTTTGTGTAACCGATAACTCTACTTGGATATTGATAAAGAATAAAATAAAAAAAAAGAAATGGACGTAAAGCTGTGACGAATGTTATACTATGTAGAGGTTAACCTCACAATTTCACCGCGAGTTGGAGACTTTAGGAGAGGATCGTTTTGCAAAGTAGCATTAACAGGCACAGGGCCACTGGGACAGCCATAGGATCAGAGAACACCAGGGTCCCCACCTCTGGGTCAGAAGCCCGCATTCAAGTCCCACCTGCTCCACAGAGGTGTTGAAACTTATGTCTGAACAGGTTAGTTAAAATATCTCAAAACACTGGCAATTGGGCACAGTATCTGGTAATATCGGGATGAGGCTTCAGATTAGCAACCAATGCTAGTTTTTTTAGCAAATAGCAAAATTGTGAGCTGGGAGACTAGGAACATGATTGGAGATCAGTCGGATGAAAGAGCGTTAGCCCATTTCAAACCATCAAGTCCCAAACGGCAAACTTTCTAGTCAGTCAGTCAGTCAATTTCCTGACACCTTCAGCCCTCAAAAATCACCTCAAACTTCCTTCCCCATTGCTGATTCCTGACTTTATATCCCTGGTAAAGCATTAAAACTCAAATTTTGTATGAATAAAACATCGTAAACTGGGCAGGTTCAACTTTCGTAACCATGGGACTCCCATAAAAAATAGGAACATGAGTAGACTGTTTTGGGCCCTCGAGCTTGCTCTGTCATTCAATAGGAGCATGGCCGATTACGCACACATCTATTTTCCTGCCCTTTCCTGATCAAGAATCTATGTCAGCCTTAAAGACACATAAGGACTCTGCCCTCACAGCTCTCTATGGCAAGGAGTTCCAAAGGCTCTCAAACGTCAAATTCCTCCTCATCTCAGTCTTAAGTTGATACCCTTTATTTCTGAGGCCATGCCCTCTGATCCTAGACTCACTCATAAGAAACACCCTCAGCATTTACCCGGTCAAGCCCCTTAAGAACACTGTATGTTTCAACTCCATCACCTCTCACTGTTCTAAACCACAGTGAGTAGAGTCCCAACTTATTTAACTTTTGCTCATAAGACAATCCCTCTATTCTGGAAATCATCCATGCAAACATTCCCTGAACTGCCTCCACTAAAATAATATCTTTTCATAAATAAGGGGATCCAACTTCACAATAGGTCAGATATACTCTCATCTACACCTTGTACAGTTGCAGTAAGATTCCCTACTCTTGTACTCAAACCCCATTGAAATACAAGCCAACATACCACTAGCCTTTCTGATTACCTGCTGCACCTGTGTGCTAGTTTTGTGTTTCACGCACAACTACCCTGACGTTGCAGCTTTCTGCAGTTTTTCTCCATTTAAATAATCCTGTCCTTTGGTTCTCCCTTCCAAAATAAACAACTTAAATAAACTTCACACTTTCCCACATTATACTTCATTTGCTAACCTTTTGCCCATTTACTTAAATTATTAATATCTCTAAACCATATCCTCGCAACCTGCCTTCCCTTTTTTGGTGTTTTCATGTGCAAAATTTGGCTACAGTTTATTTATTTCCTTTCCCAAGTCATTAATATATCATAGATAGTTGCAGTCCCAGCACTGATTCCAATGGTCACACATTGCTAACCTGAAAAAGAAACCTTCATCACAACTCACTGGTTTGTCCCCATTAGCCAATTCTCTATCCATGCCAATATACTACTACCTTTGGGTCTTAAGAGTTAACCTCTTGCAAGGTACCTTTTTGAATGCCTTCTGGAAGTCCAAGTACGATATCCACTGGTTCCCATCCATCCACTCTGGTTGAGACTTCCTTGAAGAACTCTAAACAAATTACTTAGACATGATTTCCCTTTCATGAAGCCATGCTAACTCTGCTTGATTAGATCATGATTTTCCAAATATTCTATTACTGCCTTAATAACTGATTTCATTTTTTTAAAAAAACAATAGATTTTAGGCTAATTGGCTTACAGTTACCTGCTTTGTGCATCCCACCCTTTTTGAATCAGGGTGTCACACTGGCAGTTTTCTAATCCTCCAGTACCTCCCCAGAATTTGAGCATTTTTGAAAAATTGCAAGGAATGCATTCATTATCTCTTCAGCTACCTCTTTTAGGATCCTAGGATGCAAACCATCATGTCCAGGGATTTAACTGCCTTTGGCTCTCATTTTTTTTGTCTAATGCTAATTCTTCAGCGATGGTGCTGGTACTTAATTCCTCCCTTGTATTCCCTAGTATTAATGGGGTGTTTGAAGCATCTTCCGCTGTCAAGACTAATAAACGAATATTTGTTTAACTCTTCTGCCATTTCTTTGTTCCCCATAACTGTCTGATCAGATTACTTTTCTAAGTGAACTGTGTTCACATTAACTTCTCTTCCTTTTTAATTAAAGTAGGTCTGGTAGTCAGTTTTTATACTTCTCATTAGTTTGCCCTCATGGTTTATTTTCACTATCTGTATTAGCTTCTTAGTTCTCCTTTGCTGGATTCTGAATTTATCCCAGTCTTTGGGGCTATCACTAACTTGTGCCTCCTTTTCTGCTTTTTCTTTCAACTTAATACTATCCTTAACTTCTTTGGTTAGCAATGATTGGTTTATTCCTCTCTTAGAATCTTTCCTTCTTACTGAGATATATTTTTTGCTGAGAGTCACAAATTACCTCCTTAAATATCTGCCATTGCTTGCTTACTGTCTTTCTTGCTAATCTAACCTGCCCAGTTCACTTTAGCCAATTCTATCCTTATTTCATTATAATTCCCTTTAGTCAAGTTCAACGCAGCTGTTTCTGGCCCAAATTCCTCTCTCTCAAACTGAATATTAAATTTTATCAGCATGTTACGATCACTACTTCCTCAGGTTCTTTTACTCATATTAAACTTGCTTTATTACCTAATATCAAATCCAAGACAATCTGTTCTGTGGCTGACACCATGACACATTCTTCCGGGAAACTGGTTCATGCTTCTGATAATGTACCAAGATTGTCGGCACTTGAAATTTTCTGCACTATTTGTATAAATGTTAGCATATGTAATCTTTAATAAAATCATTTCTGTGAGCAAAAATTACCATTTTTACTCAAGTAACAATCGATATCCTGAAATTTGACCAAAGAAAATCACCATTTTTCATACATCTCACGTTTAGGTCAAGCCCTGAATTTCAGCCAAGTTCAAACTCTTTACAATTACCAACGGCTCAACGAAGCCAAGAACTGCCCTGTGCAAATCTACTCATTGATTGAAATATAGAACATAATTGAATGAGGTTGTTCAGTTCCTCCTTTTTTGTATCTCAACATGATGTCAAGGATATCACCTGACTCGGGTGCACTGTGTTCCCACCAATCTTGCCCCACAAATGGCAACATGGTTTAAAAAGGAACAGGGCTAGCTATCTGTTGTTCAAACAAAGGAATTGAGATTGGAAAAAATTCATTACACAGCTTGGAGATGCCCAAGATAAATGTGTAGGCAAGAAAAAAACTGAGCAGATTGCTGCTGTTGGAAGACAAAGTTGCAAAATATATCAAGGAAAATTGACAGAAAGAGCTCTCCGTTCCTTGACAATCTGCCTGAATCTTTTCCTTAAGAGCAGGAAGAAAATTAGACATTTCATATTTTAAAGCCAGCTTGAATGCTCCATGAGGTGTCTAAAGAGTAATAACTTATACTGTGTCAGAAGACTCAGCTTTCATAGCAAGTAAAAGCCAAGTGTAAAAACACAGGGATAGCAAGCCAAAATAAATCAGCCTATCACGGGATTCACAAGATAGTGAAATTCAAACAATGATCCTTCAAACTGCCAAATTGTTCCTAACTAGACATCACGGCTAACAAATTTTGGGCACTAAGTCTATAACTTAATTATTAACTAATTATTAAATTACTAACATTAGCAGAACACACAGACAAGGTAATCTAATTAACATCCACGATCTAAGACCAATCTTCTTCAATTATAACCCCTGCTCAGAAGAGACAGAGACAGACAGTTAAGGGATTATTGAAAAGTAAAAGCATTGAAATTTGCCAGTTCAATAAACAACTTCCGACAACTGATAGCAGCATCCTAGCACAATCTACAACCTCATGACCTGACATATCTCCAACTCAACAATAATCATCAAGCTAGAGGATCAACCCTGGTTCAATGGAGTGTGCAAGGAGATTTAGCTGGAACAATATGAGGCATCAACCTAGTGAAGTGACCAAATAGGACTACTTATCCGCCAAGCAGAAAAATAACAAGTCAAACATATTAGCTAAGTGATCTCATCAATCAACAGATCAGTTCTGAGCTTTTCAGTCCTGCTACATCAGGGCATAAATGGTGGAAGACAATTAAATATATCACTGGAGGTGACAATTACTCCACAAATAACCTCACCCTCACTGATGCAAGAGCTCAGCACATCAGGGCAAATTATAAGGGTGATGCATTTGCCACACTTTTTAGCCAGAAATGCCAAGTGGATGATCCATGTCATCCTCCTCCAGTGGTCCCCAGCATTACAGATACCAGCCATCAGCCAACTCAACTCATTCCACATCATAACAAGAAATGGGTGGCATGGTGACTCACGAGGTTACAGTGGTCAGGTCCAGGGACCTAGGTTCAATTCCACTCTTGGGTGACTGTCTATGTGGAGCTGCACATTCTCCCTGTATTTGCACAGCTTTCTTCTGGGTGCTGCAGTTTGCACCCACTAACCCCGTGACCGTACAAAGATGAGCAGGTTAGTGGACTGGCCATGCTAAATGGCCCACAGTGTCCAGAGATGTGCAAGCTATGTGGATTAGCCATGGGAAATGCAGGGCTACAGGGATAGGGTCTGTATGTTTGATCTTCGAAATATCAGTGTGGACTCAATGGGTCAAATGGCCTGCTTGAACACTGTAGGGATCCTATGATTCAATTTAGTAGAATTGCCTGAAGCTGAATGAACACAGCAGGCCAAGCAGCATCTCAGGAGCACAAAAGCTGACATTTCAGGCCTAGACCTTTCATCAGAGAGGGGGATGGGGAGAGGGTTCTGAAATAAACAGGGAGAGAGGGGAGGCAGACCGAAGATGGATAGAGGAGAAGATAGATGGAGAGGAGTGTATAGGTGGGGAGGGGAATAGGTCAGTCCAGGGAGGACGGACAGGCCAAGAAGGTGGGATGAGGTTAGTAGGTAGGAAATGGAGGTGTGGCTTGAGGTGGGAGGAGGGGATAGGTGAGAGGAAGAACAAGTTAGGGAGGCGGGGACGAGCTGGGCTGGTTTTGGGATGCAGTGGGGGAAGGGGAGATTTTGAAGCTTGCCAAGTCCACATTGATACCATCGGGCTGCAGGGTTCCCATGAGGAATATGAGTTGCTGTTTCTGCAACCTTCAGGTGGCATCATTGTGGCACTGCAGGAGGCCCATGACGGACATGTCATCTAAGGAATGGGAGGGGGGAGTTAAAATGGTTCGTGACTGGGAGGTGCAGTTGTTTATTGCGAACCGAGCGGAGGTGTTCTACAAAGCAGTCCCCAAGCCTCTGCTTGGTTTCCCCAATGTAGAGGACGCCACACTGGGTACAGTATACTACATTGGCAGATGTGAAGGTGAACCTCTGCTTAATATGGAAAGTCATCTTGGGGCCTGGGATGGGGGTGAGGGAGGTGGTGCGGGGCAAGTGTGGCACTTCCTGTGGTTGCAGCGGAAGGTGCCGGGTGTGGTGCGGACAAGGGAGTCACGGAAACAGTGGTCTCTGCGGAAGGCAGACAAGGGTGAAGAACACGGCCATCTGGAATGTGTCATCCCAGGAGCAGATGCAGTGGAGGCTTACTGTTTACTGGGAATTTCTGGAGGGTATTGTATTTTATATGTCCAAAAGGAAGATAATGTGGGAGGTGAAGTGAAGTGAGAGAATACCGAGTTTTGAATACTTTGTAAATATGTTCCAATAGAACATATCATTTTAGTTCAGGCAATTTGGCTGAAAATGTTATAGTTGCAAATAAAACTATAAAATCTGTGCGTCCACAATTCATGTCTACATGATTAATTTTGTCATTTTTTAGAAAAAAGATAAAGAGAGTGTAATGTTACCATATAAAGTAGACCTTATAAATTTGGGAGTAAGAAATTGCTCTTTTAGGAATTCAGAAATTGAAGGTCAGCACATCCTGCGCCTTTTTCTCCTGCTGAATATGTTCAAAGCTCACCCTTCTGACCCTCATATTAAAGATTTGTTTCCAGAACATATTTTTAAAGCAGCTGCAATTTTTTAAAAATTGCATAGCTCGACCAATGGAGGTCATCACCTGACAGAATGATGACATAAGCAAGATAGCACAATGAAACTCACATCTGCATCAAAAACAATAATGACATGAAAGCCTCAGAAATATTTCTATGCTAGACAGGTGGGAGGGGTGGAGGCTGGTGGAAATGAGCCTCCAGCTCTTTGAATGCCAATTGTCGTTTTTAGAGCAACAGGTTTCATGTCGGAAGAGTCTTTAGGGAGCAAGTTTTTAGCATATTGAAATTATGCTGCCACATACATTTGGAGGCCCAATTGTAATATTACAGTTGCTAACCACGTTCCCAAAGGTTCAGGAAACCCAGTCACATAAGGGAAATAGCAGTTTCATTAAAGATTACTCATCACAGCAACTACTGGGGGCAAAGGGAAGCAGAGAGTTCCACCAAACAACAGTCTTCAACTTTTACACTGCAATCACTTCCAATGCCTTCCCTACCAACCTCCCTCATGAACTCCCTGGTACTGATCTCTCACTCTTCCTTCTAATGATGGCCTTTTCTTTTGTCATTCTGACTGAATTTGTCATTCGCTCCCTGTCCCATTTGGAACCATTCCTCATGTCCTCACTTTGGATTCCCGCTGCCAGTTTTCCCTTCCAACAATTTATTCAGATACCGAACACAAAATTAAGAAAGCTAATTAAAACGTTTCTTTTATGCCAAACATGACAGCGCATCCATGTTCCTGACTTTGTCAGTTTGCCCTCATGCTATTATAATTCCTTGCACCATCTCCACCTCTGCAGAAATATCAGACCAATGTCTTTTTCAAATTACTTCTTTGACTGCTTTTGCATCCAATTGTGAGCTACAAATGGACTGAATTTCAAAAATATTTATGCACCAAAGTGTCAGGGTGACACTTGGATACCTACTTGTATTTCGACCAGCACTTTAAATCAATGTCATAATGAAAGTAGCTACTAATTCAAGTTTGAACTCCAGCGTTTAAAACAAATTGATAATAGATCTCTTTCATTGAAGCTGCAAAATTATGAACAATAGCCATTTCTGACTGGGAATATTAGCTGTACTGAAGAGTCTTCGTTTGTACATGGTAAATCAGAAATATACAATTTCAAGTGACATACAGTCATCATTCCCAAAAACTCGAACAAAATATAGATAATACATACCGTAGCCAGTCAACTTGAGCAGAGAGGAGGAAAGGAAAGTGTAACTTCTTGGTGTCCACCGAGAAAGAAAAGGCTAGAAAGTATACTGGTCCTCTAAAGTGTAATTACTGATGCTTTGATTTAAGACTACGTGCAGTGGAGGAAAAAAATTATTATGGTAACCGTAACTAACTATGTTCTCCTTAACCAAAAGGGAATAGGTCCTTCTTACCCACTTTATCTCTACTCCTCATAATTCTGTATATTTGCTTTGTTACACACTTCAATTAGGTCTCCCCTCAGCTTGCTCAGTTTCAAAGAAATGAATTTATCCAATTTTTCATCGTAACTACAAATGATTCAGACAAAGAACATCCCCCTAAAACTGCTGTGTACCCTCTCCAGTGCAAATTGCATCCTATGAGTGTGACAATCAGATCCACACAGGTACTCTAGATAGATACTCTAGATATTTTTTAAAAAATATAGACAGCAAAACTTTTCAGCTCGTATATTTGATATCAAGACAAATATTTTCATACCTGGTTGACCATGTTATCTACTGGACTTGCACCAGCTCAAAGGGATCAATGGAAAGATGTCCAAAGTACCTCTGTTCCTCTATGTTAATGAAGTCTAACAAAAGGAAACTAAAGGACAGATTTTCTTTGCATACTGTTTATTGACCATACAAGTCCATTGGTTTTCTGTCTCAGACCCAGCTGCTTCCCCCCATCCCAATTAAAATAATACTTTTTATAAAATCTGTTTAGATATTTTATAATACATTTCGACGGTAGGTGGTATTTGAACAAAGGGATTTTGGTCCAAATGTAGGGACACCATAAGATCCTTTAAAAGTGAATGTTAACACAGTGGGCTATATTCACATTATACATTCCCAATATTCTACAGATTACGTACTCACTTGCCTGGTTAGTCTTCTGTGCATACATTAATGCACACTTTGCTCAGTTGAACGCCATTTGCCACTGTCTATTCATCTAAATAGTCCAACAAAGTTTACAGCTTTCTTCTTCGTCTACCACAGACTGATTTTTTTCTATTATTTACAAATCATAAAATCCCTACAGTGCAGAGGGGTCACTTGGCCTATCAAGTCCCAACTGACCTTCTGAGCGGCATCCTGCCCAGATCCACCCCCCTACCCGATCCCTGTAACCCTACATTATCCATGGCTAATCCACGTAGCCTGCACATCTCTGGACATTATGGGCAATTTAGCGCTGCCAATTCACCTAACCTGCATTTCTTTGGACTGTATGATGAAACCTACATAGGAACAAGGTGAATGTGCAAACAGTCATCCAAGGCTGGAACTGAACCCAGCTCCTTACTGCTGAGGCAGCAGTGCTTACCACTGAGCCTCTGCGCCTGCCCAAATGTCTTAACCAGTTCCATAATCAATTCATGTCCAAAATAACCCCATTAGGAAAAAAAAATTGCTGTCATGTTACCCTTTGCATAGTGTCTCTGAGCTGACTTTGAATTGGCAATTCACTTTAGATCCCATAGACGCTACTTTGTGACAGTCTGTTAACAGGATCTTTATCAAGACCCTCTGTAAAATTCATAAAATCCACTACATCAAATGGTCCACCTTTATCACCTCTTCTTGTCAACTCCCAAAACAATTCAATCATATCAGTCAGATATGACATCCCCATAGTAAATCCAAATTGACTGACTTTGGTGATTGTGTATCTTTCACCTTTTCCAATAATGTTTCCAAAAGTTAGATCTGAACTGGTTTCTCGTTTGTTAAATACAGAGAAATGGAAAATGACAGTCAGAGCCTCTGTTAGATCTTCTCTTAATTCCTTTACAATACATTTGATCTATTACCTGGGAATTAAGTATTTTCAAGTATGGTAAATGCATTAATGTTTACAATCACAGTGATACAGCATGGAAACAGGCCCTTCAGGCCAACCAGTCCATGTCAAACATAATCCCAAACTAAACCAGTTCCACCTGCCCACTTCTATCCCATATCCCTCCAAATTTTTCCTATTCATTTATCTATCCAAAATGTCTTTTAAAATGTTATAATTGTACTTAGATCCACCACTTCCTCAGCAAGTTCATTACACATGGAAACCACTCGGTAAAAAGTTTGCCTATATTATCTTTTTTAAAATCTCCCTCCCCTCAACTTAAAAATGTGCTCCCTACTCGTGAAATCCCCAACTCCAGAGAAAAGGCAGCCAGCATTAACTCTATCCACACCTTTTGTTATTTTATAAACTTCAATCATGTCACACCTCAACCTCCGCTTTCTGCAGTATCGAGTTGTGTCTGGCAAAAGCTTTTTTGACTTTGGTTACAACCATCATTTGTCACTGAATGCATTCGCACAAAGCTAGCGACATAATTTTAACAAGAGGACAAGAGCTTAACATGCAAAAAAAATGCAAAGTTTGAAAGATATTATTCTTAAGTAGCATAAAAAAAACTTCAATGCTTTTTCCTTTAAAAGATATCCTTTACAAATCTACAACCCCAATTAAGTATCACACCTTTCTTAATTGTTTCATTTTTTTACTCAACCTCTGAGGTTGCAAGTATCTCCCTTTGGATGACCTGCACATTCACTAGATGTGATTCTTTCCATACACAGATATCAGCTAATTCCCTGACTTCTTATGAGAAATAGCTAAAGATATCTTTCCAGCCTGAAGATTACCATAAAACTGGGTATTCTTCTGTTGGTATGAATCTTTTTCTTCTGATCTCAACCTGCTTGTGGCCCTGGCTATGTCCTTTTCTGCCATCAGAAAACTCTACATAGTAAACACCCTTTCGCCAAAATCTTCCAGGTGACTTAAGCTTAGGTCATGTGCTTTCTTGAAAATAATGCTTGAATTCAAAAATGACTATCTGATGTCTTTAAAAAATGTCACCTTCTCAAAATTAAACAAAAACTATTTATCTTAATTTATAAAATTAGAATCTAAAATTATCATACCATACATCAAAAATTAAGATTCAACCATCTTACAGAAGTCAGACCTCAGTAAAAGGACACCATGCTTACACTTAGAAGTGCCTTCTTCAACCAATACAATTGTACTTGGTTACTTTTTGGCACACTTCTGTACTTACTTGATGCTAGTTTCTTTAATTAATGTCTCTTCTTGAGACCCTTACACTGCTGAAACAGCTTATTATTTCTTAATACAAATCCCTCAAACTCCTCTTCTGCAGTTGGCTTCCTTGACATTCTCAGAAATTCTCTCTCTCCTGCGCTAATTAGTTTTGAAGACTGCTAAACTACACTGCTGCTAGTATAGGCTTCTTTGCCCCCTCTGAAAAAAGCATACACATTCCCTGAAAAGAACCCGCCCACACAGACCTTCTTGTTGGCTCTCTCTTTAAAGTCAAACTGTTTCTATCTTCTTGTGTCATTGGACACCTTGGTTCTGTGCAACTGTCCTTTTCTTCCCCTCTCTCCTTCGTGTTACCATGCCACTGAACAAATCATCAACTATTTTAAAAGCTTCATTTCGATGCATGTAAATAAATTTCAGACACCCTGGTGTCATTCATGGAACTAAACCATGAAATTAGCATTAGGTTCTTTGCTTTTCAAACTAAACAGAATAAAACTACACAATCAAATGCAAAGCTATACATGGTATTACCATCTTTAGAACACAAATTTCCAAATAATAAATCGTGAACTTTATCCGAATATGCACCATCTCAGACTTCAAAGCTACCCACTGATCTAAAACTGATTTACCGTCAAGTAGCCGTTTCCAGACTACTTCAGGTAAGTTATATGCCAGCTCAGTAAAATTTGTTTTTCAAGTTCGTTAATGAATTAAGAATTATTACTCCTGGTCTCTTTCTCCTGTTCAACAACTACCCTAGGTATAACTGAATTGTGATACTTTTACCAAAGTGTATCCCAGCTGATATTTTCACATGCCCAACTTTATTTCCCAAAACTAAGTTCAGAGCCAACCCCTTTCTTGCTGGGCTTGCATGTACTGGCTAAAAAGATTCTCTAATGCATTAAGAATTCTGCTCCCTCAGTGCCTTTACTTCACTTCTATCCCAGCTACTACTAGGGCAGTTGAAATCCTACCCATCACTGCCTGATTGTTTTCGTACTTCTGAGAAAGGCTTTACATATTCGTTTGTGGGAATGCAGGAACAAATAAAAAGGTCATTTTGCCCTGTGATACAATTAAATCATGCTTGAACTGTATTTTGTTTTCATCAATCCACTTTGATTCTGTGACTTTTAATGTCCTATCAGAAGCTATCAATTTGTTTTGAAATATACCTGGCCCAACCTCAACAATATTGTGGGGAAAAGAATTCCATTTCGCCACTATTTTTTTTAAACACGAGATTTCCTTCAACATGTCTGGACAGACTATTTCCTGATGGATAAGGTTATGTCCTTTTGTTCTGGACTCTCCCATCAGATGAATTATTTTCTCCTCATCTACCCTCCATAATACAAATCACATTGGCATAAATCTATTCTTATTATCTACCTTGTATCTTCACGGCTTAACCATTACAGATCCAGGCTGGTTTCCTCAATCACTCATTTATCATGCAACTGTTCAGATACTCTGACCCCAGTAACAGGTTCTAGTAAATGCCTAAAAATAGGTGTTAAACTAATAGGTCTACAAACCTTCCTTATGGTGAAGTGATATTGACAATGTTTCATATCAAGGTCACTTCATGACCTGCTTTGCCAAGTCAGGATTAACAATTTTTTTTAAACCTCATCTTTTTAATACAGGGTAGAAAGTCCTAGAACTTTGTCTTTAATAATATTTAGTTCTGCCATTAAAAAAACTATACAGAATCAAATTACTTCACCTTAAATTTTGTTTGTCCAGTATATTTAGTTTCTACTGCGAAGATTAAAATAAATAAATTAGTTATGTGTCTGCCACACATGGAGAAAATAAGACATCTATGCTCAGGGTCAATGAAAAGAAACATATACATATAAATGCTGGGCATTTGAACATGCTACTTACATTGCCCAGAAAAAGGGAAGAAATAATATTCATACCCAAAAGGGGTTTTTATTAATTCATTTGCAACAGATACTATCAATAAAATGGTGAAGAATCTTTAGGCAACGTTACAGAATATTCACTGTGATGAAGGTTCAGAAAGACGATATAGCTGCTGGAATTGGTGCTTTGTAGCCATCCAACTGAATGCTATTTGCACAACGTTTTTAAGAAGTTGTTTACATCAAACTACAATGAAAGACCTAAGATCACTTGAAATAGCAACAGGGCTAAACAAAGTAGAATAGGATGGATATTCTATAAAAGTTGTAAAGACATTACAATATGAAGCTTTTGTAAATGAAGTAGGTGATTAAAGACAAAGTGAAGTGTGTTAAAGCCTAACCTGCTATTTAACTCATTGAGTGACAGTCCACCTAAAGCAGACAGTTAGTTCATCAAATCTGAGCCTACAGAAACAATAAAAAAAACTTGCACTCCAAAATTTGCCATGGATGTTAGGACATTCTCACTAAATGGAGCTTTTATTAATTGATCATAGATCATCATAGAATCCTTACAGTGTGGAAACAGGCCATTCGGCCCAATACCACTTCTTCGAACACATCCCTCCCAGACCCAATCCCCCAATTTCCCATGATTAACCCACCTAACCTAAACATCCCTGGGCACTATGGGCAATTTTGCATGGTCAATCCACCTACCTTGCACATCTTTGAACTGTGGGAGGAAACCAGAGCACCTGATGAATGAATAGATCGAAAAACACC
The DNA here is from genome assembly GCF_030684315.1 of Stegostoma tigrinum. Classification (NCBI taxonomy): domain Eukaryota; kingdom Metazoa; phylum Chordata; class Chondrichthyes; order Orectolobiformes; family Stegostomatidae; genus Stegostoma; species Stegostoma tigrinum. The sequence goes on along the minus strand of NC_081386.1, from coordinate 4,158,625 downwards.
TAGTCAGCATTGACATTTCTCCTCGTCATGTAGTGAGACCAGCATTGTCAATAAAAGATACACAAATTGCTGTGAAAACTCAGGAGGTCTGACAGTGTTTGTGGAGAGAAAGCCATTCAGATGTTAATGCAAACGGACTTAGGAGCACTTCTGTGTGGAATACAGAAAACTAGCACACAGGCTCAGCAAGTAATCAGCCTGATATTATTTTCTTTCTGTTACTAATCAAAAATGCAATTTGTCACATTTGTATTCCCAATTAGCCAATTAACCACAAGTGTCCAGAAATCAACAGTTTTGAAAATGCTACTTCAGGGTTAAGATTACAATTGGGTTTGTGGTTACAGTTATGGTTAGAATTATTAATGACAAGCAGATTATATTGAGGCAGAGATACTGAGCTGCAAAAGACTTAACAGGGGAGAAGTGCCAGGGACAGTGGCATCACAAAGCACTGATAACAGAATATACCGATCACCACTCAGTATGATGCATGCAAAACAGTCTATTTGCAAGTGAAGGTGCCCACCTCAAGTGCAGAAATTTAAAGAATGAATCCGAGACAACAGCAATACATGAACAACTTTTAAACTCAGTACTTCCAAGGAGTGCTGCAATTGGAACTGGAATCCATGGTCAAAAGTCTATCCACTATCTACAAGGCACAAGTCAGGTGTGATGGAATGCTCCCTGCTTTCCTGGATTCGTCCAGCACCAATGACACTCAAAGCTTGGCAACATTCAGAACAAAGGAAGCCTACATCACTAGCACCACATCCACAAGCATCCAATCCTTCCACCACCAACGCACAGAAACAGTATTATCAACAATATGCACTGCAGAAACTCACCAAAAACCCTTAGAGGGCACCTTCCAAACCCACAACCATTTTCATTTCGAAGGACTGGACTGCAGATACATGGAAACACCGCCTCCTGCAAGTTCCCTTGAAGGCATTCTAGCTTGGAAATATATTGATGCTCTTTCACTGTCACTGAGTCACAGTCCTGGAATTCCTGCCCCAAGGGCATGGAGGGTAAACCTACAGCATATGGACTGCAACAGTACAAAAAGGCAGCTCACAACCACCTTTTCAAGGAGAACCAGAGACTAGATGACCAGCATTTATTGCCTATGTCCACATCCCCCGAGTGAATAATTAAAAAGAATGTCGCAGGATGATGTTTATATTCTAAAAGAACATGAGATCTTAAAATAAACACAGGAACAGGACCCTTGTGCCTGCTCCACCATGCAATAGGATCAGGCTGATCTGACATTCCTCAAGTCTGCTTTCCTGTCTTCTCCCTATAACTTTGATTCCCCTACTGACCAGGGTTTTATCTATCTTGGCCTTAAATATATACAAGGTCTCTGCCCTGACAACTCGCTGAGACTCGGAGCCCTCAAAAGAACAATTCCTCCTCATCTCAGTCTCAGAAGGGGCACCAATTTAAGACCATGCCCTCTGGCACTAGACTTTCCCATGGCAGGAAACATCCTCTAAGCAATTACCTTGTCAAGCCCCTTAAGAATCTTATGTTTCAATGAGATTATCTTTCATCCTTCTAAATGCCAGTCAGTAAATCTCAACCACTTTGCCTCTGCTCAAAAAGATAATTCCTCCATACCAGGGATCATCCTAGTGAACCTTCTCTGAATTACCTCCAATGAAACTCTTCCCTTTCCCAAACTGCTCACAATAGTCCAGACGTGGTCTCACCAGCACCTTGTACAGTTGCAGTAAGACTTCCCTACTCTTATTCTTCAACCTCCTTTAAATAAGGGCAAACATTCCATTAGCCTTCCTGATTACTTGCTGAACTGGTCTGCTAGCTTTGTGTTTCATGTAGTACTCCCAAGTCCCTCTGTGTTGCAGCTTTCAGCAGTTTTTCTCAATTTAAATTGTTATTCTTTCATCCTCCCTTCCAAAATGAAGAACTTCAGATTTTTCCAAATTATAGTCCATTGGCCAGTTTTTTGCCTATCACTTAACTTATTAATATCTCTAAACTACCTGTATCCTTCTTGTAACCTGTCTTTCCACCTATTTTTGTGTCATCCTCAAATCTGGTTATGGTACATTCATTTCCTTACTCCTACTTTTAATATTTATTATAAACAGTTGCAGTCCCAGCACTTATCCCTATGAAATCCAACTAGTCACAGGTTGCCAACCTGAAAAATAACCTCTCGTTGTTTCTTGCCTATGAACCAACTTTCTATCCATGTCAATATACAACCTCTAACACCTTTGGACTCTTAACGCCTTAAATGTTTTGTGAAGTACCTTGTTGAATGACTTCTGGAAGTCTAAATACAATGCGTTTCTAAGTTCCTTTTATCGACTCTGGTTGGGACTTGCTCAAAAAACTCTAAATTAGTTAGGCATGATTTCCCTCATGAAGCCATGCTGACTCTGTTGAAGATGGTCATTGCCTGACATTTGTATTTGTATAACACAAATGTTGCTTGTCAGTTTTCAGCTCAGACCTGGATATTGCCCAGATATTGCTGCATTTGACAGGGCCCACTTCTGTATCTGAGAAGTTGCGAAGGTTGCTGCACATTGCGCAAATATCGGTGAATACCTACACTTGTGACCTTATGATGGATTGAAAGTCATTGGTGTAATAACTGAAGATGGTTGGGTGAAGGACACTAACTTAAGGAACTATTGCAGCAATGTACTGGAACACAGGTAACTGACTTTGGATAAGCAGAACCATACTCCAATGTGCCAAATATGGTTTCAAGCAGCAGAATATTTTCCCTGATTTCCATTGACTCCACTTTTACTAATGGTCTTGTGTAGCATTTCTACATCACAGTCACTAACCAATCATGCTGTGCAAATCAGCATTCTTCATAGGAGCTACTAAACTCCACAATCCATCCCTTCACAACATACTCAAATGACATAACTGCCATACGTTGCTCACCACTTCTGGAAATTGATTTTAACTGTTGCAGAATTGATGCTTTATATATCAAAAGGAATATTCTAGTAGCTTAAAGTTAAAAACGACTAAACTTCTGCATCACTGTGCCTTCTACATTCCAAAATCATTGAGATGGAAACAACCTATTGGCAAAGTCTCACTAGAAACAAGTACCAGGAAGGAATACAAATAGGAGCTCTCATTTTACTTTTTTAACAAAACACACTGCCTAGGTACCTGACAACCACTTGGATATCCAACTGGTTGGAAAATTACTATGAGATGTAGTCACGCCGATAATAGGACTCTGGTTATGGAAGGAATGTGCCCAAACATAATTTAACACATCCAATAGAATTCAGTAGATGTAACCATATTTGGATCACCATGCAGTTGTACGGACTGTCATTTGACAAGACAGCCAGCCCTTTGCACATTTAGGCATCTCTCGCCCTCCCCCCACCACCTACTTCTACAAATTAAAATTTTGCCTACATTTTTGATGAACCACGCATCACAGACAGAATTGTTTGAAAAAAAACAAATCAACCAGCAGTTGCCGTATCTTGAAGAACAAAAAATAATCTGTCAAATAATCTGTCTACATCTTTAATCTGTCTCACTGCTGCAACTGAAATCACTACTGAACCCAGCCTCGATCCATTCGAGATATTAACCTATGAGAATTATGTCACTTTAACTTTACTGGGTTTTAAACTGTTTAAATTGATCCTCCTACCCTGTAACCTTCATGTGTGCATGTATCAAATTTGGAGTCTACTATTTTGTTTCTACTGAGCTAAGTAGAGTAAATATTACTCTCTCTTTAAAAGCTCAAGGAAATCTGTAGATGTGTGCACCTTTTATTCACAACACAAAAACAGTTGTTCATTGATTGAATTAGTGAGCGCATTTCATTTTATTAAAAAAACGTTGTTGCAGTCAAATAAGGAGTGTGAAGTGAGCGAAACCAGCCTACCCTTCCTTACCCTTCTGTAACATTAATAAAGATAAAATATAAATCAATGCAGCTTAGAGGTTTGCAATGCAGAATAATGGACTCTGTGTAAACTCTAAACATCATGTATGGCAATTCAGTGGCTTTGATAAAATACTCTGCCTTAAGTCAGCATGTGACAAAATAGCATAATGAGAGACCCTCTAGCACACTTAAAAAAACTGACACATGGTGTGTCTAATGTCCATTGTTCGTTTGGCCATAAAATTATATCATACTTGTACCTGATTGGCCTTATTAGGTCAGAATTTGCTGCAGTTGGCAAACAGAGGTGCGTATTTTTCATCAGACTTATCCTTTACAGTTTAACTGGTGTTTTTTAGTCTAGGTACTGCTGTAAATTGGAGATACAAATACCTTCTCAGCTTGGACCTGACAGAACATGGCAAGCAAATGTGTTTCTTTAATAAATCAGTCTGAAATATTTTTAAACACCACAACCTGAAACAAGCAGTACAAGTTCAAAGATTGAGTTCAATGTCAAATCAGATATGAAAAGTGATGTAAAGAAAGAAGAATCAACAGGTTGAAAGATATTCTGTTTGTATTAGTCGGTGTGTAAGTAACCAGGGGTCACTCTTGAGAGCTAGGAGTGAGATCAGCAAAATCTTCTTACAGTTGGTAGGATTTGGAATGAACTGCCTCAGAAAATGGTGGAGGTGGATTCCATAGGTGATTTCAAAAGCGAGCTGGATATTCATTTGAAAGTGATGAATTAGAGGGATATTGAGTTAAGGCTGGAGAATGGGGCTAGCTGGACAGTTCTTTCCAGAGCACTACAGGCATGATGAGTTGAATGGCCTGCTCTACTAATAGATTCTATAATTTTACAATTCTCATTGCTTACATGCATTTGCTTTAAGTCACTACTTAGTTTGCTCATAAATAGTGGAATGCTATTTGCCTTGCCATTACTTTCAATTAAATTATGGTCCACGGGATAAATATTAGACAGAATTAGGGCTGAAAAGATTTAATGATTCACTTTAAGAAGGTGGAATCTTCAATGGTCCCTGAAAGATGTGTTTGTAGCTGGTTAGTTGTAAAAATTGGGTGGGATTAGCAGAAATGAGATTCTTAATGTCAAGAGCAAAATGTTAGGTTCTGCAATGAACAGTGAGACAGAAAGCTTGAGTGAGTGGTGAGAGGGTACTTGCAAGTATTAGCATGTCATTATTAATAAGCTCATGCGCTGCTTCCTCTCTTCCAACTGGCAGACAGAAATTTGATAGTTCTGGACGTGGAAGTCAGAGACACTAATGAATCCAGCTCACTGCTTGCACCTCCAGGCTTTCACCTTGAAACACCTAGTACCAACACCTCAGGGCACACTCCTTAGGCAGTTACTGCCCACACCTTCTGTCAAGAGATGCTGGAAATAGACATGTGCCAGCAGGGTAAGCTACAATTAAATCGAATGCACTTCGACTAAATGCCCAACTCTCAAAGCACAGTATATGTCAATGACAACATAGCAGGGGAGGGAGGGGTGGGAGGCAAAGAGAGGGTTGAAGGAGAGAAGGAGCGAGAAAAATGTGCATTTGTATTTACAAAGAAGTATCGCTTGTGTAACCCGTGAAGTGTTTTGTTTTGGTTCCCCTCCCATTCTACTGTGCACAGTAGAGTGTAACTTTTGGCTTGACTTGGTGCAGGTTGAACTTTAAAAATGCTCCAGCGCTAGGAATCCCAGGAGGTCTCATGAGTGGCAATACTTCCCCTTCTGGCAAGGCGGAAAACAGGGCAAGAAAGGAGCTATATGACAGGACACATAGCTAATAATGTGACTTTCAGAAATTAGCGAGAGAAACCAAATTCATAAAGAGAAAAACCCTCCAACAAAATGGGAGAAGCTAACAACTAGTCACTTGCTGACAAAATTAGGTCCAGGTTACAATGCCATTATACCAAGCTGCGTTTACTGCTGAAAGAAAGTTAATGGCACATTCAACATATAATATAATATTTACAAGAAAAAAAACCATTATGTGCTTGCTTGCACAACAAATAGTATTGCTTGTATGTGGGGGGAAAAAAAACTTTAGCTTGAAGTTCATAGGGTTTCACAACAACCATCATAATCAGCTTAATTCAAAAGGCTGCAATAGGAATATGTCCCACAATTGCACTTTTTTTTGGAAACACTGGCATGGTTCACTGACAGAACACTTATGCCTCAGTCCAGCCTCCATTTTTTTTATTACTGTTGAAAAATGGCTGGAAATATTCTTTGAATGAATAGAGGAACCAATTATTTCAAAGGATTATGGCTATATGATTATATGAAAATTAAGGCAAAGTTAAAAAAAAAAACTTACAAAGTGGCACTGATGCCTTCAGAAACAGCAATGAGTTAAAGGTTGAGGTAGGTCATCACACTTGATACAATGACAGCTTGTCTGTGACTTGCTTCCCAGAGGGACAGTGGCACAATTATTGACTGATTCATGATAGATTTGTTGCCAATGAAACCTTTCCAATTGACCTGGCTACGGTCATGACATTTCAAAATTTTTCATTTTATTAAGTTTAATGGCAACTCTGAACTGCAATAAAATACTCAGTTCGGAGTTCAAATTAACCACTCAGTCGTTGAATGAAGCACATGGCTCTCATTAAGTTTCAAGCAGTAAAAAATTAAGTTTTTTTCAAATAACTAACTTCTCACTAATGCTCAGCAATCCAGGTTTGTCAGATTTATATCCCCTTCATTTTTAAAATTCAAACTAATTATTTCACAAAAACCTGAGCCAAGTCTTCTTGGTCACTGAATACCCAATATGGGAGAACGAGGGAAGATGACTATTGGAGACAATGCATGGAATGAGACCAAACTAATTTCTGTAGTTTAAATTTAGCTAAAGCATACACTTCATACTATAACTATAAAGAAAACGTGCAGCTGTTGCTTCTATTTTTTTAAAAAATAACCAGTTGCACTAAATAAATGCCAGTATTTTAATTGTTACCAACTTACATGCACAAATTTAAAAGTTTCACTGCTTTAAGACGTCAACATCAATAACACTTACCTTGGAAATGCATCAAAACAATAAGTTTTCCTGGTGTCAGGGAATGCCACTCGCAAGCCGGACATAAGAGGGGAATGAAGAATAACAGCTGCACATTCGTAGCGTGATGCCAGATCTACCGTTGGGACAGTACCAATGCTTTGACCATACAGGATGATGTTCTCTGGACTGACAGCATACCTGAAAGAAAAATATATGAGACACAGGTATTTGAACAAAATAATAAAACATGTCAAAGCAGTTATTTAAAAACACAGTAATGATTTTCACACCATTCCTGGATGGGACAATTATACGTTCTACACGTAGTGGTCATCTTCAGTCTGTTGTTCAAGTTTCTATTTTTACAGGTATGAGATATTCAGAATATTACTTTTTTCTTTAAACTGAAGGCACATTCTCCCTCAATTCAGAGGCTCAAGGGTCCATCTGGATATGTTTGTTCTTCAAATGAATAAACACCCCATACAAAAGTGTACATGTGAAATACCACTCACTTGCCAATGACTTTACTTGAGTGTTAACATCTTTCAAATTGCACACTCTCAGAACATAAAGCACGGTGGCACAGTGGTTAGCACTGCTGCCTCACAGCACCAGGGTTCAAGTCCACCCTCAGGCGACAGCCTGTGTGGAGTTTGCACATTCTCCCCGTGTCTGCGTGGGTTTCCTCCAGCTGCTCCAGTTTCCTCCCACAGTCCAAAGACGTGCAGGTTAGGTGGATTGGCCTTGCTAGATTGCCTGTAGTGTTCAGGGATATGTAGATTAGGTGGGTTATCAGGGGAAGGGTTTGGGTTGGTGCTCCGAGGGTCAGTATGGACTTGTTGGGCCAAAGGGCCTGTTTCCATACTGTAGGGATTTTATGATTTATCTTCATGTAATTACTTACTTTCAAGATTTCATTTTTTTTTAAAAGTTGTCTTGGAAATTAGTTAAGGATAATGTTTCTTTAAATTATTTAAATACTTCATGTTTTAGAAATTCAAATATCTCTTCTCTTTGATGATTCAATACGAGTCATTTATTGACAATCTTGAACATATGAGCTCATGTGGAACACGAAACATGATCTCTATTGTATTCTCAAAGAAGTTTGCATTGAAGATAACCATTATTTTTCTTTAACTACCATTGCACAATACTTTAATGCTGTCCCCAAAATCTCATATGTTGAACAGGACCAAAATAAAACTCACTTGGCAGTTGTATCTTTTCACCTTTAGTGTGCGCAATCATAAATCTTCTAGCCTACATTTATTACGATGAACTTATGTGTCTACTCAGGGGGGAATGGAAATGATCCGATGGCGATCTAATCAATATTCAATCCTCAGTGCCACTAAAAGCAGATTAACTGATCGGTCATTTGTTTGGAGGAACCTGCTGCATACAAACTGGTAGCCATGTTTCCTTTTAAAGTGACCAGACCTCAAAAGCAGATAATTTATTTTTAACCTCTTTGTGGGTTCGGAAGATATGAATGGCATTACATGAATCCAAGTTCTTTATTATTAGATTCAACGTTACTCTGAAATCCTCCCTTTTTATTGAAATGGAAAAAATGCCAATCCATATGCTTTTCTATTAAGAGATTCCAATTCACATGATTCAGATATATGGTGCCATTTTCAAACAAAAAGAAAATGATTATAACTTTACACAATTACGACTAAGATTTTTTTTTGATTGAGTTTATCAAAATAAGACTGGGTATAAGTAAATTAAGTATGGTTATAAAGAATCTAACTGGCAGTGTTTTTAAGTTGTATCCCTGGATTTGGAAAGAGGTTCTTGAATATAGGCTGTTTTAAATGCCTTCCTTGATAATCCCTTAGGAAAAGGTAAATAGTCATTTTTTCAAACAGGGAGCCAAAACTTAAACCCTTGGAGACATGTGTTAAATTAATATCAATGTGTACTCAAAGAAAAACCTGGGGGATGAAGTCAAAGATTATTACTTTGTACCAAGAAACTGCAGCTCTCTAAACTGACACGGAGTCAGCCATTTTGAGGTTAATGATAAATTAATAGTACCATATACAAGCAGTCTCTGTATAATGTTAAGCAAGGTTCCACATGTTCAGAAATGTGTCCAAGTTCCTCAAACTGGCCTTCAGCTTACTTTGTAATATAAGCTTGGTTTCCACTCCACACTTAGAATTTAAACAAACATTGTATGAAAAGCAGCCTGCCCCATGTACTGAAGAAAGTGCTGCTGAAAATTTCTCCAGTACTCACAAAAGCAACTGATACAAGTAGTGGAGAAAACAAACTGGCAGGAGCCAACTCTTGGTATTTATATACAGTACACAAATATTTATACCCCAAAAGCAAAAATAAACTAAATGTTAACATACATGATGGTGAATAGAAAGGAATAAGAAAAATGGATGTGCAATTTAACCACTTTAGACAATTAATTGCCAATAAAACATTGTAAACAAACTGCACAAATGAAGATTGAAGACTGGATTTTAGGAAAATACCTTTTCCTCTCATATTATTCATGAAACAGCCTCATTTCGTGCATGATTTTACACTAAAACCAAAGACAAACACGAGAAACAGGAACCAGGGATAAAGCAGTCACATTTCAATAGGATACAAAAAAAACGTGTTTTTCAGAACTGTCTGATAAATTTGGTATACCTGTAAAAGTGATTTCAGCAATGAATCAGAATGTGAACAAAAAGCTTATGTTGGACTTATTTAAAATTCTGTAGCTGTTCTGATATTCAGTGGAAATATTTTGCTGACACGCACTGTTTGCATGGATTCCAATCCAAACCACATTTTCCTTCAGCAAATATTAGAGAAATTGGATTAGTGGTATGCTTTATTAAATATCAAATCAAATCAATACTAAACACAGTGAAGGAATCACAAACCACATTACAGCAGGTAACTTGAAGTAACACAAATGACTAAGATGTCTTCAAAACAATGTAAAAATGCAGCTTCAGAGATGGCAGAAGGCACCAAATATATTGCAATGAAGGTAACTGAGGAAGGCAGCAGCATAGTGCTGATGTCATTGGATTAGTCATGCAGAAATCCACGGGGGACATGGGTTCAAATCTCATGTCAAATGACAAAATTTGAATTCAATAAAAATCTTGAGACAGAAAGCAGCTCTCATGACAACTATGCAACCAGTGTCGATTGTTACAAAGTCTAAAGTCCTCTAGGGAACAAAATATGTCACCATTACCTGGGCTGGCCTGTATGTGGCTCCAGAGGCACAGCACTGTGACTGACTTCTAGACACCACTTAGGCAATTAGAGCAGGGCAATAATCAGTTTCACCAGCAATGCCCAATCCCCAAAAGACCACCTTACTCACGGATCTACTACATGGCAGTCCAGAGGTATAGATAGTTAAGTGCCGGGCAAGTTTTACTTTTAAAAAAATCCAAAAGAATCCTATAATGTGCTACATATCAAACTAGGCAAAAAACCCTACAAAACTCCAGATAACAAGGTGTAAAGCTGGATGAACACAGCAGGCTAAGCAGCATCTCAGGAGCAGGAAAAGTCAGCTTCCCTGCTCCTAAAATGCTGCTTGGCCTGTGTTCATCCAGCTTTACACCTTGTTATCTTGGATTCTCCAGCATCTGCAACTCCTACCATCTCTCCTACAAAACCCCAACAGGGTTCACAATATGTAGGGACACTGGATGAATTAACCTCAAAAGTACAAAATAGCATTAAAAAAAATCAAAGTTGGGTGAAAAGTGAAAGTCACCCTGATAAAATCCCCCCTCCCCCGCCAAACACTTTCCTTGTAATGGAAATGAGCTGAACACTTGAAAATGCAGTCTTCATTCCAGGTGGAAAAATAATGCACTGCTTGGATTGGAATAATGGTGCAGGACAGAGAGAATGGTGGCCTGCCTATTCAATCACACTTGCTGTCTCTCCCATGCTCAAGTCACAGGTTTTGTCCTTGCTGCTCACTGAGCCAAAAGACATGATTGGAAGAACTGCAAATCCTGAAGTTTGGAACTCTGAATGACGATTAGGAACAATTATTTTAGCTCATCTTCTATGCAAAAGACTCAGCTGCATCTTTACACATCATGACAAGGCCAGAGAGAAGCTGCCATAACACAACAAAAAAAAGACAATGGTGGTAGCCAGAATCTCGTAATGAGGCTGGGACAGATAGGATCTGGTTACTGGCTGAGTTATCACCTTTTGCAGTGGGAGAGCCCAGAGGAATTTGCTTTTAATAGAGAAAATTTGCAGAAGAGGGTTAATGAGGAGGCTAGGGCTCCAGGTGTGGGTTGGGTCTTGTGCTATTTGTTATTTGATAGTCAGCTTGGAGTTACAGCATCAAGTTGTATGAAGTTCTCTTGTTGCAGTTAGAAGTCAGCATCCTGACATGTTTAAAGTGAAGAGCCCAAGTACTGAGGGAATTAAATCTTTTTTTCTTTCAATTTCAAAATAGGAATGGTACAAATTTCTTGAATTTTTTTTAAAGGAACTGTAGATATGATATGCACTGTCAATAACTAATTGACACAAGGTAAGTTAAGTTTCATTTTGAGGTTGGAGTAAAAGAAATTTAGAATACGTTCACAAAGGTAATATCTTGTTTATAGAATTAATTTATGAGAACCTGAATACTAGAATCTGGCATGTAGATTTCAAGTTAAAGTTAAAAACAAATATTTAAATAATAAATGCATCCCAGTAAGGAAATCACAGAGCAAAATTTAACACCAATAAAGATGGTATTCCTACAGCATGACTGCCTTACCTAATAAAAGAAATGGTGAGAATGAGAAAGGTACCCTCAAAAATCAAAATGTAGCCCTCAGGAAAATTTCAAAAAGGAGATCTTATGGGAGGAAAGAAAATTTAATCCTTGAACAGGTAATACAGACCTTAAAGCAAAAACTGTAATGTATCCACATTATAGGAGGGATGTGTTTGCCCTGGAGAGGGTACGGAGAAGACTTATAAGGGCTGGAGAGTTTCATTTATGAAGAATGATTAGATAGATGAGGTTGCTTCTTTTGGAGCAGAGGACACTGAGGGGGAGACAAGACTGAAATATATAATTACAAGGGAAATAGAGAGGGTAGATGGGAAGAACATTTCCCCTTGATGGAGGGATGAACAAGCAGGAAGCATAGATTTAAGATAAGGGGCAGGAGGTTTATAGGTGGTATGACGGAAAACATTTTTTACCCAGAGGGTGCTGGGAATCTGGAACTCAAATGCCTGTTAAAGGTGATAGAGGCAGAAATCTTTATATCATTTAAGTAATATTTAGATGTACACTTGCAATGCATGGAATACAAAGTTACGGGCCAAGTGCTGGAAAATGAGATTAGAATAGTTATGTGGCTGTTTTTGTTTGGCACAGACTCAATGGGCCTAAGGGCCTTTTCCTGCGTGATGGACCCCTATAACTTCATGACTGAAAAATGCTGTTATTTAAAGATTCATGTTGGTGGGTAATGTAAACAGTTAGAAGCTTGATTTCTTCCTGTGGTTCTTATTTAAAAAGGACAGCAAAAGGGTAAGTTATACATAAATTGCAAAATACATCAGGCTGAGTGTGAAATAAGAGAGGAGAGGAAAACATTGTATTGAAATCATAACACTCTGCGGATCTCATTACAACAGCAGTAATAGGCTCTTAACAGGTGTATAAATAGACTTTAAATGGCCTTAAAGAGCTTTGCAATCTCAAATTGCATTTTTATGAACATTATGTACAGAAGAATGGAATAGCTCAGAATAGGAATTGGGTAACATCCAAATGACAATCACTGCTTTTTCTCCATCTTTCAAGCCAATGGTGCTTTCTGGTCTCAAAACTACTTATACGACAAACCAGCTGCCAGACAGAATTCAAAGAGGGGGCCTCTCAGGTACCACTTTAATGTCTATAGTAAAGGTAAGTTACTGTGGTAAAATGTTAACAAATCAGTCATTTTATTTGGTAATCCTGACTACCAGCTGAATATTTTTTGCTAAATTAACTGACCAATATCAGTCATCCCTTACCTCATAACTAACACATTGGAATCACTTCAGAAATGAATACTAAACATGCGTTCTGGCCCTTGAAAATTCTCTTGGACGTCATCAGAATGGATTTTGTTTTAAACTGATGGCAACATTCTGGAGTTGATCATTCCCATTTAAGTGAAAATTGACCTTTCTCTTTACTTTCATTTTAAGCACCATATTAAATCAGATGATACTAAAGGATTAATGTTTTCGTAAGTCAATTAACACAGAACAGCTGTGCGGTCTCACTTGCAAATGAAGTTTGACTGAAATCCAAATCGGACATCCATACAAAAAGAAGCTATTTTTTGTTCTATAGATCAATCCCAACATCCGAAATGGGATTTGGGTAAGGCAAATTCAGACCTGTAATCCAAAGCAAATTATCCACCAATGATATATAGTAAAATGCATGCAAATCTTCTGGAACATTTCTGTAACAGTCAAATCCTCGAAGCAAGTGTTGGATTAGAAGTAATTCGTCCACAGTCAAATATTCTAGAGGGTAAATCTACATTCCAATATAACTCCAATATGATTCTTTTTAAACCCTAATTTTCTCATGAACCTGTTCTGAGATGTTATTTCACACCTCTGGAGCAGGTGGGACTTGCACCAGCATTTCTCGGTCCAGGGTAGCGACACGACCACAGCATCACAAGAGGCCTAACTCCAATATTATTAAAATAGCCATTCAGTTCAACGGTTTTAATTATCTTCACAAATGATTGAAAATTAAACTTGATTTAAGAGGGTATAAAATGTCTATTATTTCACTACATTAATTGAAAACAAAGTGAATATAACCAGCATAAATTTGCAAAGTTGTCTTCCACTAATTATTAATGTATAAAAAAGATATTGGTGCTCAAAACAGATACCAACTTCAGCTCAGTTACAGAAGTGGGATGCTAATGGGTTCAATTTTCAGGCTAGCTATTTGAGCACAGAATCTGTGTCAATTTCAGGGAGTGAGTAGTTGATTAAATATAATCATTGAAACAAAATCTAACTGGCACATTCAGGTGTTAATGATCCATGAACTGATAAAAGGTCATGAAATTTCCTAGTATCTGTTATTCATTATGTTTCTGGGACTTCAATGTAAACAAATTGGCTACTGTATTTTTCGACATTGTAACACTGATTACACTTCACAAGTTGTAAAGCCTTTTGTAAAAGGCTCAAAAACTTTTTGCAGTTTTGAACACTTGTAGTTTTGTTCTCTCATTCCAGTCCAAGAATTTTCCTAAATAGATGAGCACAAAATACACACAACAATGTGGCATGATGGCTCAGAAGCAATCACTGCTGCCTCACAGCACCAGGAACCCGGTTTGATTCCACCTCAGGCGATCATGTGGAGTTTGCACATTCTCCTCGTGTCTGCGTGGGTTTCCTCCAAGTGCTCTGGTTTCCCCCACAGTCCAATGGTGTATAGGTTAGGTAGAGTGGCTACGCTAAATTGCCCATGGTGTGTAGGGTGGGATGCTCTTCGGAGGGTCAGTATGGACCAAATGGCCTACCTCCACACTGCAGGTTCAATGACTATGACTAATGAACTGACATTACATTGGGTTCCAAAATGAACCTGTCAAGCTTCTGATCAAATTGCAGTTGTATGTTAAAAGATAGCTACCATGAACACAGGGTCACTGATTTGTAAAGGACTCCTTTAAAAGTTGAACACATTCAAATCAACAGCCACAGATAGCACAATAACAGAAAGGTTGGTAAAAGGAGGACACATACTTAGGATATCTGGCAAAAGAAACAGAGGTCAAACCAGAATTAAAGCTCATTTGCCACTGCTCTAGCCATTTAACCAGCCAGTCTACATCATTCTTTGTTCCAAAGCTTTCTGCCTCATTACTGATCACAAACCAATGTGTGTATCGCCTGTGGACACACCGATCATGCCTCCTTTTTTTTGAAACAAACTGACAGGATAGTGTAGGGGGAGGGACTTAGATTAGTTCACAGGTCGGCGCAACATCAAGGGCCGAAGGGCCTGTTCTGTGCTGTATTGTTCTATGTTCTATGAAAGATCACACCTGGGATGAGGGCATCGCGGACTGGGCCAACACTCACTGCCTGTGCCTAACTTCATTTAAGGTGGTGGTGTTGAGCTCCAAACTTAATCATTGCACTTCTTATGGCATA
The DNA here is from genome assembly GCF_030684315.1 of Stegostoma tigrinum. Classification (NCBI taxonomy): domain Eukaryota; kingdom Metazoa; phylum Chordata; class Chondrichthyes; order Orectolobiformes; family Stegostomatidae; genus Stegostoma; species Stegostoma tigrinum. Next base: position 4,143,445 of record NC_081386.1, on the reverse strand, counting down.
GGTTGCCCTGAGGGAGGGATTTCCTGGATTTTTTGACCCAGTGACAGTGAAGGAACAGTGATATATTTCCAAGTTAGGATGGTGAACAGCTTGGAGAGGAATTTGCAAGTGTGATATTCCCATGTACATGTGCTCCTTGTCCGTCTAGATGGAAGCGGTCATGGAAGCAACAGTCTAAGGACCTTTGTTAAATTTCTGCAGTGCTTCTTGCAGATTGTGCACAATTAAGTAGCTAATTTGGCCGGACTGCTGGTAAGTTTCATGACTGTTACTGGATTTACACTACCCACCACGTACACGGCAGATACTCATGTGACTTGGCTAATATTGTCTATCTCAAACTGCAGGAAAGGATGCACGAGGTATGGTGTATTAGTGAAACTATGCAGACATTAAGGCTACGGGTGAATGTTGCACAGTGTCCAATCTCCAGGCAGGAACAGTCTCTCCCAGTTGGGGAAAACTTCAGTAGTCAAGGACTTTCAGCCTCCGATCTTCGGGTAAGCATCTCCCAAGGTTGCTGTCGTGTTACACAACAACGTAGAATTGCAGAGCAGAAACTAATAGCCAAAATTGCGTACCCATGAAGACTGCCTCAACTGTGATCTTGGACTTGTTATTCTACATGTGACCCCACCCACACTTCTTTAAAATCTTCCTTACTGTCCTGTGTTAACACCATCACCTTGCTAACTGGTTATGATCTCTCTACCTTAATTAGTTACTTTGGTTAGACCTCAGCACGTGACTCTTATACGTAGCATGTTGTTCCAGTCATCTAGTTTGTCTCCAATACCACCTTATTTATAATTTTTTTGCAATTATCTCTGTCTCAATTAATCAAATCATAGGTTATTTCCTCACTGGTTATCCAGCTGTTGGCACTTTACTCACACCTTTGAACACCTGCAGAGAACTATTATTCAGCCTATCGACATTTCACTCACACCACGTGTGATCTTTTATCTCTCTGATTATCGAGTTTGTGCTTGGGTGCTCTCTTCACTTGATGAAGGGGCAGCGCTTAGAAAACTTGCGATTTCAAATAAACCTGTTGGACTATAACCTGGTGTCATGTGACTTTTGACCTAGCCAAGCCTGAATGTTGTTGAGCTGCATTTGGATATGACCTGCTTCAGTACCTGAGTGGTCGCAAATTATGCTGAACATTTTTTGATAATTGCACATCTCAGTTCTGACCTTACGATGGAGGGAATGTCAGAGATGACGGAGCTGAAGATGGTTGGGCCTATGAGACTA